>NC_138771.1:72321700-72711700 GCF_965119305.1 Pelophylax lessonae | reverse complement strand
CAGAGCACTGTGTAGCGTTACAGCCACCGTCCGGAGCACTGTGCAGCATTACAGGTCTCCTCAGACCACCGTCCGGAGCACTCTGCAGCATTACAGGTCTCCTCAGACCACCGTCCAGAGCACTGTGCAGCATTACAGGCATCCTCAGACCACAATCCAGAGCACTGTGTAATGTTACAGCCACCGTCCAGATCACTGTGCAGCATTACAGGCCTCCTCAGACCACTGTCCAGAGCACTGTGTAGTGTTCCAGCCACCGTCCAGAGCACTGTGCAGCATTACAAGCCTCTCAGACCACCGTCCAGAACACTGTGTAGCATTACAGTCCCCGTCCGTCCAGAGCACTGTGCAGCATTACAAGCCTCTCAGACTACCATCCAGAACACTGTGTAGCATTACAGTCCCCGTCCATCCAGAGCACTACACATATCTCCTAACAGTCCCAACTACTATGAATGAAAAGCAATCTATGAATGAAGGAGGCGGACCTTTCGTACATCTGCCTATCCTCCATTCATAAATCCTGTTTCATTAACAGCAGCTATATTGCAGCTTCTGTGAATGGCAGGGTTGGTCATAAAGGGGTGGCCATAGTCAGGCAATCTTGATGAGTGCCTAGGACAGCTTCTTTGGTTTTATTAATCCCACACTGGAAGATTACATGGGTGGGGGGTGGGGGGTAGAACAGAGGAGACATATTTCTGCTAAATGAGAACACAGCAGCACAAGGGACATATCTTCTTAAAGGTAAGTAGGCTTTAGCTGCAGTAGGAAACATTTGTATTTAGCTGGAGTTCAGCCTAAACCTTCTCTGGCTTTCCTAAATTATATTATCCGTGCTGGGTACATGTGACTTGATTTGGGCAGGCAGAACATTTCCATTGATTCAATGTGCTGTCCACATCTTGCCCTCTGCATATATAATAATTAGCTAATTACATCACACATTAATTAATAGTATGACCTATATTCATATGAATGAGCTTATTAGGGTATGTTCATTTATTTCCATCTCAGTCAGCCAGAAATAACCTAAACCACATATGAAGTTTCTAACTTGTGAGTTGGTTCTGTTTTTTTAAATCCTTGACCAGAAATTTGTCTTGGATATATGAGTTAGTAATAATAATCAATTAACCGCTTGCCGACCGCCGCAAGTACATATACTGCGGCGGTCAGCCCCGGCCAGGCAAAGTGACGTATATATACATCACTAGCCTGTCACTGGCTTGTGAGCCAATAGCGGGCGAGCCCGTGCGTCCATGCGTGTGACATCGGGTCCGCCGATCACACTGCGATCGTCGGTAGAGAGGGAGAAAGGCAGGCGGCTAATGTAAACAAAGCCACCTGTCATTCTCCCCTGTGTAGAAATGGAGATCAGACGGTTCTACTATGTAGGACCGTTGATCTCTGTTTTTACGCTAGTAGCCACAGCCAGTCACAGTTAGAAGCACGCCCCTAGGACACACTTAACCCCTCCCTCTCCAATACAGTTAACCCCTTCCCTGCCAGTGTCATTTTTCCAGTAACAGTGCATATGTATAGCACTGATTACTGCAGTAATGTCACTGGTAACACCAAAAGTGTCAAAAATGTCAGTCAAGGGTCCTATCTGTCCGCCGCAATGTCGCAGTCCCGCAAAAAAAATCGCAGATCGCCGCCATTACTCGTTAAAAAAAAAAAACACCAAAAATGACAAAAATATTTCCCTTTGTTAGTAAATGCAATAACTTTTGCGCAAACCAATCAAAATACGCTTTTTGTGATTTTTTTTACCAAACATATGTAGCATAAAACAAATTGGCCGAAAATGTTAAAAAATTTTGATTTTTACATTTTTTTTTGGGGAATTTCATATAAAAAAATGTGAAAAATTTTATTTTTGCAAAATTTACGCTCTTTTTTTGTTTATAGCGCATGATCAAAAAATCGCACAGGTGATCAAATACCACCAAAAGAAAGCTCTGTTTGTGGGAAAAAAAGGACGTCAAATTCGTTTAGGTACAGCATCGCACGACCGCGCAATTGTCCGTTAAAGTCACGCAGTAAAAAAAATCGCAAAAAAAAACCCTGGTCAGGAAGGGGGTAAAATCTTCCGGGGCTTAAGTGGTTAAATAGATAAATGTCTATTTAATATTTTATTTCCAGTATGTCAGTGAGGAAATAACTAAACATTGCCCCCTTATGGACATTCTTTGAACTGCTGTATCAGTTCATCTAAACTTTTATTATTACCTTTAATATTAGAATACAGGATTTATATAGCTCCAGCACTTTTTTTTACAGAGCTTTACATTATACAGAGTGTTAGTACAGTTAACATTACAATTCAATACAAGAGCATTCGGTGGGCCCTGCTCCTTTTTTTTTATTTTTAACATTTTTTATTTTTATTGAGTTTCATTTTAGATTAATATACAACAATAAGAAAAAAGAAAACTCTTCCATATTACAAACTCATATTATCCCCCTAAACCTCCTGCCCCCAACCCATTCCTCTCCTTACATGATATATTCCCTTATTGCGGTCTATCTCTATTTACCTAGCTAGAATTAACACAACCCAGTTTTAATCATTATCCCGTTCTTTCCATATTTCGGTGTAATCTCTGGTCTTTTTAAAGTTAATCCAGTTTTCCCATTTGTTGGAGAAACGTTCTATTTTTTCTTCAACCAAGCTACACAGGTATTCCATGTCATAAATATATTCGACTCTACCACACCACTCCTTGATAGTGGGGACTTCTGTAATGAACCAATTTTATGGAATTGTCCCTTTTGCTGCGTTTAGCAAGTTTGGAACTATCGAATTTCTATATTGTTTTAAGAGTCTTTTTGGGCTGTGGAACAAACAAGTCCAAGGATCATCTATGATGATCTCTCCTGTGATTTTATTAATTAATTGTTGTATTCTTAGCCATAATTCTCAGATCTTGGGACATCAATAATGCTGGGTCCTCTCCTTGGCCTCGTTTTTCTTCTCGGGACTGTGATGTCACTGGTTGCTAGATGCCAGGCGGCTGGCGATCTAGCAACCAGTCTAAACAGGTCTCCGGGGCGGCACCGGCCAGTCACCATCTAAGTGAATTGTGAAACTAGTTACAGAAGAAACTGAGCTGATGCTGCGGTGGCCTTTTCTGGGGGGATCAGATCGGCCCGGGGGGAAATTGCCACCCTGCCCCCCGGCCCAGTCCGCCCCTGGTTAGTACAACAGCTCCTCCTGAGATGTCAGGTTTCTTTTGTTCAGCCCTGCTGGGTTGAAGGAAAATAAATTAGTAGTGTGTACTAGGCTTTAGGAGTAGGGGGGGATTGATGCCCAATGGACTATTTACATTTCATTTTTCCTGAAGTTGGGCTTTAAAGCGGAGTTCCGGGCACAAAATCGATATTTTTTTTGTGCCCGTCCGCTTGTTCCCCTTCACCTGAAAAGGAATTGGATAGTTAGGTTTTTTTTTTTATTTACTCACCTTGTAATTGAAGATCGAATATACTCACCTAGTCTTCACTTCCTCCCTCTGTGCCGCGGCTCCACCCTCACTTCCGGGCTTGCACTGATTCCTGGGAGCTGAACGTCATCGCTCCCAGGAATCAATGCAACGGCACCGGCCCTGCTCGTCATTTCCATGCCCAGAAGCTGTGGAGGAATGCGGCGCCGCACCGGAAGTGACGAGAGGGGCCGGTGCAGGCGCATTCTGGGAGAAGAAGACACGGAAGAAGACGCCGAAGAGGACCGCGCTGGCTTCAGCTGCCCACAAGAGAGATGGCAACGCTGTGGAAGAAATTTTATAAGTGAGTATTTCTTCTTGCAGGTAAGTGCGAACCGGGACAGATCAGAGGCTAGCCATTGTGGAATGTACTAGCCCTGACTGTCCCGGGGGTATGTTTGTTGAAAAATGATTTCTGTGCCCGGAACCCCGCTTTAAATACAACGCAGGAAACTAGCTAAGAGGAGCAGAGAGATACAGTAGGTGTTCATTAGGGCTAGTTATCTCCAATCTTGCCTTTATCAAGCTGCTCTGACAGCTAGTGTTAATTCCGTCAACTAAATCGTTTTCAGCAGCGGCATTTTTACGGTGACAAAAAGGAAACGAAAAGTACAGCACATTTTGTCCACTGATGAAAACTATGACGAAAATCAATTCCAGTTTTGTTAACGAACAAAAAACTAAACGAAAATGTGAGGCGAGGATGTTACCCTTGTGAACGAACTTCCGGTTTTCATGGTACTCTGCCTGCTTTCGCTACCAGCAAGCAAGCGAGTTGAAGCGACTGTGTGCACCGTGACAAATGCCATAGCAACACTGTGATTTACAGCCAGGTTTCCGGAGAGTCTAACTCCTGAGTCCCAACCCATGAGTCACAAGATGACCACCCATGTCCAGAGCAGAGACAGCAGACAGAGCACCCACTGTGAGTGTGTAGTGTACATTACAACTACAGTAGGCCTGAGGCTTCCCCTCAGACCACTGTTCGTCCGGAGCACTGTGTGCACATTACAGACCTCCTCTGACCACTGGTAGTGGCATCCAGGGCACTGTGCATTTCAGGTCATCCCTTAGACCTGAGACCACATCCAGCACTGTACAGCATTAGAGGTCTCTTGGACCACCATCCAGCACTGTGCAGCATTACAACTGGCCTCCTTTGACCACCGGTATCCAGGGCACTGTGCATTACAGGCCATCCCTCAGACCTGAGACCACATCCAGCACTGTACAGCATTACAGGCCTCTTGGACAACCATCCAGATCACTTTGCAGCATTACAGGCCTCCCCAGACCACCATCCAGAGCACTTTGCAGCATTTCAGGCCTCCTCACTGTCCTTAGGCTGTCCAGCGCTGTGATGTTAGGCACAACAAGACCCTTTGCAAACCATGTGGAATGATACCCACTGGTAAAAATGCAACAAAATCGAAGCGTCATTTGCGGACATTCCAGACAACTCATCCCGAAATTCATACAAAGGTAAGCACAGTAGACAATTAACTCCACTTTTATTAAAGCGGAGTTCCGAGCACAAAAAATTTTTTTCAATGAACATACCCCCGGGACAGTCAGGGCTTGCACATTCCACAATGGCTAGCCTCTGATCTGTTTCGGTTCGCACTTACCTGCAAGAAGAAATACTCACTTATAAAGCCTGCGCGTCCTCTTCTGCGTCATCTTCCGTGTCTTCTTCTCCCAGAATGCGCCTGCATCGGCCCCTCTCGTCACTTCCGGTGCGGCGCCGCATTCCTACACAGCTTCTGGGCATGCCCAGAAGCTGTTTAGCAGGGAATGTGACGTCGCACCGGAAGTGACGAGCGGGGCCGGTGCCGTCGCATTGATTCCTGGGAGCGATGACGTTCAGCTCCCAGGAATCATTGCAAACCGGAAGTGACGGCGCGGGCCGCGGCCACAGAGGGAGGAACAGGTGAGTATTTCTTTCTACAAATACAAGGTGAGTAAAAAAAAAAAAAAAAATAACCCTAACTATCCAATTCCTTTTCAGGTGAAGAAGAGCAAGCGGATGGCCACAAAATCGATTAGGTCGATTTTGTGCCCGGAACTCCGCTTTAAGAACAGTCTTATCCATGTATATTGCAGGGATTTTTTTAATAGACTTTCTTGCAGTCGGATTGCATACCTTTTGTTATTTTGAAGTAATAGTGGTTTGTTTGTCTGTCAAGTTGCTGTGCACTTGGTCACTGAATCCTAATGGGAGTGATTTCATATCATTCATCTGCTGCAGCGCTGCTTTCCCAGAATTGAAGTATATCACCAAAAAATATATATAGGGATGTGGTCACTCGGAGGGGCACTGTCAATAACTTTTGTACGGCACAGGACTCTCAAAGGCCTAAGGCCGGCCCTGGGAAGGGCCATACATGTAGTATATTAGAGAGAGACAACTTAGAGCTGACTGAGTGGGGTGAGAGCGAAAGTAAAATCAGAATAACTTGATTTTTTCCCCCTAATTCAACCCCACAGATACATAAAACCTCCCGTCACTGGCAAAGTTAAGCCAGTGCACCACAGCAAACTATTTGCACTGCTCTTTTAAGACTCGGTTCACATAGGCGCGACCCGACTTGCCGGGGCGACCTGTGAAGTCGCGGTGCACAGCTCGCACCGCGACCTCGGAGCGGCATGCACGGACTTCATATCATTGAAATCAATGCAGGTCGCTCCAGGTCGCCCCAAAGAAGCTCAGGACCCTTTTTCTAAGTCGGAGCGACTTGTGTCGCTCCTATTAGAACGGGTCCTGTGCTACTCTATGGCAGGCGACTTGTCAGGCGACCAGGTCGCCTGACAAGTCGCCCCAGTGTGAACGGGGTCTAAGTGTTTCAAAATACAGAATTAACTTTAAGTAACAACAGGCCACTGAGGCCAGTGAGAAGGCCATAGCAAAAATGGATTGTGTGCACTGGATTATCAGTCAGACTGATCTGCTGCTCTATGCTGCCTGTTTGGGGAGATGCTCAGCCTGGGCCTTCTGCAGCATTTTGAAAGAAACCGAAAGACTGGCTGCTTTGATGTGGATGGTGCTTATTCCACTTCCTCTGATTTTTCAATATTCTCCTCTTCTTACACATCATCTTCAGAGTTAGACAGATCCTCATCTTGTAAGTGGGGCAATGTGGATTTTCTTACTCCTCCGGCATACTCCTTCTTAAGCAGTTCCCGAATATTCTCATCTGCCACATCGACAAGGGTTTTCACAGACAGCAGAATTAACAATAAAACAAGCAGCTGCTGCAAGCACTGGCGAGAACATTTCATCAGTTACTTGATCTAAGAATTAATGAAGCAAAACACTGGTTCACATTCTCTTTCATTTTCTGTGCAATTGTGGCAAGGTCTTGGTAGCTAGTGTCCTGTTTTAAGTCCTCAAGGTGGCAGAGTAGAGAGTAGATCAAAGAGGGCAAGGACATGAACATGGTGTCACTCTGGTTTAACCACTTGGCCACTGCTCACTGTGCTGCTACTGTGGCACAGTGGCTCGTTATCGTCTGGCGACGTAGACCTACGTCACCACACTCCCCTCTCTCGGCGGCGCGCACGCGCCGCCGTAGGCTCGCTCCCGTTGTATTCAGTTACAGCGGGAGTCGGGAGTCGCGATCGCCGCTGCTCTTCCCCGATCGTCAGGGATCTAGTGTGGAAATCCGCCCGCTTGTGTAAACAAAGCGGGTAGATCTCCTAAGTGATAGGCAGGGTCAGATTGCAGGGTTTAGCATAGCTGAACCTGCGATCTGTCCCTGTGTCACTCAGTCACCTCCCCCCACCCGTCAGTAAGCACCAGGCATACATTAACCCCTCCCTCTCCAATAAAAATTAACCCCTTCCCTGCCAGTGTCATTTTTACAGTAACAGTGCATATGTATAGCACTGATTACTGTAGTAATGTCACTGGTAACCCCAAAAGTGTCAAAAATGTCAGTCAAGGGTCCGATCTGTCCGCCGCAATGTCGCAGTCCCGCAAAAAAAAATCGCAGATCGCCGCCATTACTCGTTAAAAAAAAAAAAACACCAAAAATTACAGAAATCTTTCCCTTAGTTAGTAAAGCAATAACTTTTGCGCAAACCAATCAAAATACACTTATTGTGATTTTTTTTGCCAAAAATATCTAGCAGAAAATTGGCCTAAAATGATAAAACATTTTGATTTTTACATTTTTTTGGGGGGGGAATTTCATATAAAAAAATTTGAAAAATATTGTTATTTTTTTAAAATTGTCGCTCTTTTTTTGTTTATAGCGCAAAAAGTAAAAATTGCACAGGTGATCAAATACCACCAAAAGAAAGCTCTATTTGTGGGGAAAAAAGGACGTAAATTTCTTTTGGGTACAGCATCGCACGGCCGCGCAATTGTCTGTTAAAGTAACGCAGTGCCGAATCGCAAAATATGGCCTGGTCAGGAATGGGGTAAAATCTTCCGGTCTTAAAGCGGTTAAAAACACGCTCATTGAGAATTTTTTTTTGTCAAAGACATGTAGCTAAATACATTTTGGTCTAAATATATGAAAAAAATTTAATATATTGGATATTTTTTAACTATCAAAGTAGAAAAATATTGTTATTTTTTCAAAATTGTCGCATTTTTTTATTACTATCGCAAAAAATAGCAGAGATGATCAAATACCACCAAAAGAAAGCTCTGTTTGTGGGAAAAAAAGGACGTACATTTTGTTTGGGTACGGCATTGCATGACCGCGCAATTGTCAGTTAAAGTCACACAGTGCCGAATCGCAAAAAGTGGCCCAGACGTAAGACAGCAAAATCCTCCGGTGGTAAAGTGGTTAAGCATGTTCTGCTCTGTAAAAAGGCAGCAGTAGATCATGCAACGATGCAACCTTTTTCCATTTAACTAGGGATCAAGCCTTGTCCCATCTCATGTTGTTTGCGATTCGGCAGACCGGCTCTTTCAGTTTGAGGAGTCTTTCGATCATGTTGAATGTACGATTAGTATTACTTGACCAGCGTGTGGGACAGTCATTTAAAAGAGTAAGGCCACAATTCTCCAATATCTTCAGTGCTGCAATGGAATGGAAGACTTGAAGATGTTATTGATTCTCCTTTATCAAAGATTCTTTTAACATTTGCCTCCATGCACCAGACGAGCCCACACACGGTGTCCGGTCCAACATCTTATGGGAACAGTTTTACACGAGATACAAATAAAGTCAGAATGGGGGAGGGGGTCAGAGTAGGCAGCAGCAATGTGTTCCTGGAAGCAGCCCATGTCCCTGGGGGAGGGGGATGGAGTTCTGGCATTGATTTAGGACACTGTGGTGTCCCCCCTCCCCCCACTTTGAGACCAATGGTTGGTCTCTGGGGGGGGGGGGCTCCTTATCAAATTTGACCTAAGCACATATATCTGAAGTGTTCTTATCTCTCTCCAAAGCCCTAAGGCAGGGGTGTCCAAACTTTTTTCAAAGAGGGCCAAATTTGATGAAGTGAACATGGGTGAGGGCCGACCCTTTTGCCTGACATTCTTTGGACCATTAAAATTAAATGCAAATTAACTATTTTATTTTAATGTCAGACCAACTGACATTAACTGAGATTTCTAATGTATTCATCTCAATTCGGAGCATTCGTGCTCCCTAATCAGTTACACAAGGGTTACCCACATATAAGCGCTATATGAACCCACCAATGATGATTAATGATGGCAGCAATAATAGTCAGGAATGATGTCAATGTAGTAAATAGAACATTGAAAAGTTTTATTCAAAATCAGTTTCATGTATGTATAAAACAGCAGTACACCTTGTACAATGACCCCCGCTGGATCTGCAATGGTGAAGCCAAAATAATGACTTAAAAACTCACAGCTTGGTGACCATCCAGTGTGATGGCGTAAAACCAGCCAGGAAAAATGCAGCAGTGTGGACAGTTGTGCCTTGCTCAGGCTGTGAGGAGATAACAGAATGCCTCAATCCTGGACAGGGATAGGTGGAAAAGGGGATCATACAATGCCCGGTATAGGAGGCAAGGAGGATCGCCGTCTGTGGCCGCTCCGATCACCCATGATGAGTGCCGACCGGGAAGGGAGCCCGGATGTGATATCAGACTCTGGGGGAAGGAGGACCAAAACGAGGCTTGGGTCACTATTGAGCCGCTTAGGTGAGCGGCATGTGTGGTGACCCAATGCAGGGGAGCGTGAGAAGTGTCTGCTTCTCCTGACAACTTTTAAATGTTCTATTTACTACATTGACATCATTCATGGCTATTATTGTTGCCATCAGTAATCATCATCGGCGGGTTCATATAGCGCTTATGTGGTTAACCCTTGTGTGACTGATACTTTTGAACATGTTTTTGTGTTTTATTCCCACACAGCTGCTACTTGACCCCCAGGTGTTATGCCAGTTATCATGGAGAGGGCGCTGGTCCTGTCATACTAGCGCCGGATTTATTTGTGTTTTTTAGTGCTCCCTAATCAGGCTATGTCCGAGGCCATATTGAGCTGGCGGGGGTGGGCGGTGGGTGTTAACAATAGTGTATTCACAAGTAACAGGATAAACAGGAATTGGATGCAGCGGGCTGGGATGGACAATCATTTTGAGTATAAGTCATTCAAAACAGCATATATAAGATGGTGTATAAAATTAATGGTAAAAGAACTAATATGGCATACGTGCAGTCCCACGGCGTTGAAAAATCCAGAGATCCCAGGGGTCCTGAGCAGCGCTTGAGGATTCACAGGGGCCACAACAGTAGATTTTTCCAAATAACCTGTGGGGCCGTATTAAAGTGGCCCGTGGGCCGCAATTGACCCGCGGGCCGGACTTTGGAAATGCCTGACCTAAGGCTAAGTTCACACTGGCATTAAAAGCAGGTGTTTGAGAGGCCTTAAAAACACCCCTCAAATGCCTATTCACGCGATACAATAGACAGCACATAGTGCTGTTCACATTACAAAAACATGAAGCGTTAGCGTGGCTTTCCTTCAAAATTGAAGCCTCATGTCAAGTCAGGAGGCATTTGAAGCCCTTCAACACCTCCCATTCAAGTCTATGGCGATGCTCAGCAAACACTCTGGCAGGCGTTTGCAGCGTGGTTGCAGGGCATTATAATTTGTTTATTTCTGTCACTTCTTCATAGTGAAGCAGTTTTCAACGCACCTTAAAGCTCATCAAACACTTCAAAACTGTGCATAGAGCATTTAAGGAGCATTTTTAACGCTTGTAAAACGCCCCCATACTAATGCAAATGCTATAGGAGCGTTTGTTAAGAGTTAGAAATGTAGTCAAGTGTGAACAAGCCCTTAGTCCTGTGTCTTTCTGATGCTCCGTTCTTCTGTTGTCAGCATGATAACGTCTGACAAGTTCTCTGACAACCGAGAAAATACCAGCCTGAAATTTGTGTCGGGGAGGGTGAATAGAGATAGATTAGCAGAGAGCTGGTCTATTTACAGCACAGGTCTGCACATTCCTTCCTTCCTTTGCCTATGTGGAGAGGGGGTGTGTGCCTTTCCTCCAATCAGCAGTCACAGAGTGTATGCCAAGAATCCACTCCCAGTGCTGAACAGGAAGAAAAAATCTGTAACATGGTGTGCACTTTCTAAAGAAAATTGCAAGCTGAAGACAGCAGATATACATGTAAAACTTATGTAGGGAGATTTGTTTAATCTCTGTGTATCATTTTAGGCTGTTCACTTCACTGGGTATATGAGATATACATCCACTTTAACATTGTGCCAAGCTGGACCAATGAGTTCAGCTTTAAGTTGGTAAAGATGTTCGCTTTTGGGACCCCTTCAGTTCCTTCCTCAGGCTTTATACAATATAGTTACGGGTGTCACCCAAACTCCAAACTTTATGCATTAAGCAATGGCTCACACGACACAAAACTCTAACACTACAACTGAAAGTTTAGAACTGGAAACAAGGTCCCTCTAAATTGATGTATTTTTCACTTTTTGCCACAAGAGGGCCTTATTTTACAAGAATAAATATTAAGGCATCACATACAGTTAGTTTTCAGATTAGCATCCTTTAAATTGGATTGAACTGATCAGTCTCTCCAGCTGTGGTCTTTCTGTGATTATTTCACACATTTTTGCAGACCTGCGGCATCGCAAAGTTATTTTGTTTGATTCATATACTCCAAACATCATGTATAGATTTAAATTACAGGTTAGGTATAAATCATGCACACATTTTATGAGTGAAGGCAACTAACCCTGACAATGGGTCAATAAAGCCTATTTCTGGCACATGTTGTTTACAAGTTAAAATCAGTATTTTTTGCTAGAAAAATACTTAGAACCCCCAAACATTTTATATATATATATATATATATATATATATATATATATATATATATATATATATATATATATATATATTTATATTTGGTGATTATAATGGTGGTTGTTGCAATATTTTTGGCATGTGGTATTTGCGCAAAATACATTTCACTGAATTAAAAAAAAACTAAACAGTAAAGTTAGCCCAATTTTTTTATACTGTAAAAGATGATGTCACACTGAGTAAATAGATACCTAACATGTTACAGTTTAAAATTGTGGCTGTAAACTATGGTACTTAAAAATCTCCATAGGTGACGTTTTAAAATTTTTTAACGGTTATTGGTTTAGAGTTACAGACTACAGAGGAGTTCTTTTTACAGAATTATTGCTCTTGCTCTAACAATCGCAGGGATACCTCACATGTGTGATTTGAATAGGGAATCGACCGATTATTTTGCAACACAGATATATCGGGGCTGATATTCACTTTCCCCGATATATCGGAATCGGCCTCTGCAGTTACAGATATTGCCGATATTTCCGTGACGTCATTCTGTATGTTGTTCTGCCTTCTAAGACCGCCTGCCACGCCTCAGACAGCCTCACCAGATGCAGTCTGGTCACGGTGCTCACAGTGCCAGCCATCCACCCACAGGCCCTGGCCTAAGCCACACATCACAGGGTGCCAGCCGCCAGCCATCCGACCCACAACAGAACAGGGTGCCAGGCCAGCAGCCAGCCACCCACCCCAAAACAGGGTTCCAGCAAACCAACCACCCAGATGACACCAAGCCAGCCACCGTGACCACATAGTGTTCCAGCAAGCCAGCCTCCCACAACAGGCCAGGGTGCGTGACACCAAGCCAGCCACCCACACAACAGGGTGACCCCAAGTCAGCCACCCACCACAGTGTTCCAGCAAGCCACCCACCACAGTGTTCCAGCAAGCCAGCCAATCACCCACCCACCACAATGTTCCAGCAAGCCAGTCACCTCCCACAGTGTTCCAGCAAGCCAGCCACCCACAACAGGGTGACACCAAGCCAGCCACCCACCACAGTGTTCCAGAAAGCCAGCCACTCACAACATGGTGACACTAAACCAGCCACCCACCACAGTGTTCCAGCAAGCTAGCCACCCACAACAGGGTGACCCCAAGCCAGCCACCCACCACAGTGTTCCAGCAAGCCAGCCACCCACAACGAGGTGACACCAAACCAGCCACCCACCACAGTGTTCCAGCAAGCCAGCCACCCACAACAGGGTGACCCCATGCCAGCCACACTGCCAGGCGTCAGTCACCGACCCACAACAGGGTGCCAGTCAGCCACCCAAACTGCCAGGCGTCAGCCACCAACCCACAACAGGGTGACAGCAGCCAGCCACCCCACAACAGGGTGCCAGCAAGCAAGCCACCCACACTGCCGGGCATCATTCACTGACTCACAACAGGGTGCCAGTAACTCAGCAAGCCACCCACACTGCCATTCGTCAGCCACCAACCCACAACAGGGTGACAGCAGCCAGCCACCCCACAACAGGGTTCCAGCAAGCAAGCCACCACACTGCCAGGCGTCAGCCACCGATCCACAACAGGGTGCCAGCAAGCCATTTTTTTTTTACTTAAATTGCAATGGAGATGGATGAGGAGAGAAAAAGTAAAAGTGTGGTCTGGGACTATTTCTCCTCTCAACCTTCTCCAGGAAAAGCAGCAGTGTGCAAGACATGCACAAACAATATAAGCATGGGATCAATAATTGCAAAAAACAAAAATACATCAAATCTTTGGGCCCATCTAAGAGTTCATTATAATCAATTATATCATGCAGCACAGAATAAACAAAACGAATATCAATGTGATTTGGAAATACCTCCTCCACTATCCCAGGCAACAATAACAGATATGTTTCTGAAAAAAAAAAAAAACATGTGTCACTGTCTAGATTTAGATGGAAGATCCCAACTGCTGGACAGAGTAATCACAGAGATGATTGTCACTGATAACAAGCCATTTACAATGGTGTCTGACTCAGGATTTAAGTGATTGATGTCCATACTTGAGCCAAGCTACACACTGAAGAGTGAGAAGTATTATTGAACCAAAATGCTGGGAAAGATTCACCAAAAGGTTGTTGACAAAGTAAAGGCTATGCTGCAACCAGAGAATGCTGGCAACTCACTCTCATTCACGACTGACTGCTGGTCAGGACAAACTGAGTCAGAGTCACTAATGATTCTTACATGCCACTTCATTGACAGCGGGTTGACAAAAAGGCAATTGGTGTTGAATACAAAAGTGATGCAAGGATCCCACACTGAGTACAGTAGAGAAATGTTTCTAGGTATACTTGAAGACTGGGGAATCAACAAAGATCGAGTGATGCTTGTGCTACTTCGAAACAGTGGAGCAAACATGCGGAAAGGAATGAGGTTTGCTGATATGTCAGACCTCAGTGTCATGGCACACAACTTCCTCCAACGTTCAAATGATGGTCTGTCAAGCCAAAGAGCTTTGATTGATATATGTTTTTAGAAGCATGAAGAGATTAAAAATGTTGTGCTTGCAAGTCTTTTAAATCCTCGATACAAGAACCATGCTTTCTCTTCTGATGATGTATTGGCTAGGGCAAAACAATGGCTGACAGAAGATATTCAACAGGAGGTGCAGGAGGTTCCTGCTGAAAAGACAAGTCCAGAACACAATTTTTATAATCTGAAAGAGCAGCATGCTGCAAAAACAGAAAAATGTCCAAAAATACGTCAACGAACAGAAGAGAATCTTCTTCATCGTGGTTAAATTGATCGGGACATTTTCAGTCTTTTATTGGGGTCTCATGCGGAGGATTCAATTCCTTCTGAATCTGCAATAATGAACCTTGATGATGAACTTCATCTCTATTTGAAGGAACCAGAAATTGACAGAAGAAGTCATCTACTTCAGTGGTGGAGAGAAAATGAGGCACGCTACAAAAGACTTGCTTCCCATGCTAGAAGATACCTCTCTCTCTGCTCCTCTGTCCTCTTCTGCTCCTGAGCATATTTATGAAGTGGCAGCATTATATGAACAAAACAGAAGCCATTTAAAAGGTGACCATGGACATGCTAAAATGTTCTACTTAACTGGGAGTATTGAAAAGTGTAGTAGCAGTGTCCACTCCAATCCACTGTCTAGCTTTTGTCTAGCTTTATTCTAGCAGTTTTGCACTGACTGCAGTAGTTCCAGTGAGAGCCCTACTGCAGTGGTAGTCCACTGACTCTAATCCAATCCACTGTCTAGCTGTTGCCTAGCTTTTTTTCTAGCAGTTTTGCACTGACTGCACTGCAGTAGTGCAGGCTTGGGTGGACAGGCTTGACCTCTGGCCAGAGCTTACACAATTTGCAATGGAACTGTTGGCTTGCCCCTCGTCCAGTGTCCTGTCCGAAAGGATGTTCAGCACAGCAGGAGGGATCGTGACCAATAAGCTCACTCGCCTAGCTCACGACAGTGTTGACTACCTCACATTTCTAAAAATGAATGAGGCATGGATCTCGGAGGAATTCAACACATGTGACCAGTAGACCATGTTTGATTCAAATTCCTCATGACTGGCCACAAATATCCGCCACCACCCATAACAATTCATGGCATTAAAAGGCCTTTTATGTCCGTTGAATGCCTAATTGTTACAGTCTGTCCAGCTCCACACAGCAACCTCTCCCTACACTGACAAAAGACTTTTGTGGACCTATTAGCTAGTGACTTGTGTCACTATACAGTCTGTCCCTGCTCTACACAGCAACCTCCAGCCACAGAATACAAAGTTCTTTGCTGTCAGGTGAATGCCTGTGGGTTAATTTTTGGGGCCTGTACTGGCTGACACTTACTTCTGTATCCTGTGAATGCCTAATGTACCTCCAGCCACAGAATACAAAGTTCTTCGCTGTCAGGTGAACGCCTGTGGGCTAATTTTTGGGGCCTGTACTGGCCGACACTTACTTCTGTATCCTGTAAATGCCTAATGCAGTGTTTCTCAACTCCGGTCCTCAGGGCACACTAACAGGCCAGGTTTGCAAGAAAACTGAAATACATCACAGGTGATATAATTTGCTGCTCAGTGATTGCAGTATTCTAGTCTGCATCTCCCCAAGGTAATACTTAAAATCTGGCCTGTTAGTGTGCCCTGAGGACCAAATTGAAAAAGACTGGCCTAATGTACCTCCAGCCACAGAAAACCAAGTTCTTTGCTTTCAGGTGAACGCCTGTGGGCTAATTTTTGAGGCCTTTACTGGCCGACACTTACTTCTGTATCCTGGGTATGCCTAATGTACCTCCAGACACAGAATACAAAGTTCTTTGCTGTCAGGTGAACGCCTCTTGGCTAATTTTTGGGGCCTGTACTGGCCGACACTTACTTCTGTATCCTGTGAATGCCTAATGTACCTCCTGCCACAGAATACAAAGTTCTTTGCTGTCAGGTGAACGCCTGTTGGGCTAATTTTTGGGGCCTGAACTGGCCGACACTTACTTCTGTATCCTGTGAATGCCTAATGTACCTCCAGCCACAGAATACAAAGTTATTTGCTGTCAGGTGAACGCCTGTTGGCTAATTTTTGGGGCCTGAACTGGCCGACACTTACTTCTTTATCCTGTGAAAACCTAATTTTTCAGACTGGCATTGAAAATCAATGGGTCTGTAAACGTTCCGCTAAATTGTGTAACGGATGCGGACCCATTTTGCAGACGTGTGAATGGACCCTATAAGTATTTGACTTGTATTTACCGGCTGCTGTCAGTTCTGGCTGATTTAGAAAAAAAATAAAAAATTTTGGCTGAAAAAAAAAAAATATTTTTTATGGCAACCTTTCCAATAGCAATACTTCTGGTATGTCAGTGTCCATGTTGTGGGACTATGTGTGCACAGCTAGTAAGTATTTTGTGGTTGCAAATATTACCTGGAGGTTTTTAATGTTCGCCTGCCATTGAAGTGAATGGGGTCCGCCGCGAACATTTGAGAAAGTTTGCGGGTCACGTTCGCGAACCGCCCTGTCTGATGTTCGTCCATCACTAGTGGAAACCTTACACGCAGACCTGAACAAAATAATGGGGTGAGCAACTACATGGCAGATGAGGTTTAATGTTGAAAAATGTAAAGTAAGCACTTGGGCGTCAGAAACACGAAAGCAAGCTACTCACTAGGGGGGGAACCTCTGGGTGAATCTAAGATGGAAAAGGACCTGGGGGTACTAGTGGACAACAGGCTTGGCAGTGGCATTCAATGGCAAGCCGCTGCAAGCAAAGCCAACAAAATACTGGCATGTATATAAAAGGAGATTCACTCCAGAAATAAAGAGATTATTCTCCCACTCTACAAGACCCTGGTCCGGCCACATCTGGAGTATTCCATCCAGTTCTGGGCACCGGTCCTCAGAAAGGATGTGCTGGAACTGGAGAGAGTCCAGAGAAGGGCAACAAAAATAATTAGGTGAATGGAGGACATCAGCTATGAGGAAAGACTACAAGCATTGAACTTATTCTCTCAAGAGACGCTTGAGAAGGGATATGATATCAATGTACAAATACTGTACTGGTGATGACCCTAGCATAAGGAACAAACTTTTCAGAGAAAGGGAATACAATAAGACACATGGGCATTCACTAAAACTAGAGTTAAAATGGTTTAACCTTAAAATACGTAAGGGGTTCTTTACTGTCAGAGCAGTAAGGATGTGGAATTCTCTTCCACAAGCAGTGGTATCAGCAGGGAGCATCGATAGTTTCAAAAAACTATTAGATGGGCACCTTAAAGACCACAACATAAAGGGGTATACAATGTACGACTAACAGCAAACACACACACACACATCATAGGTTGAACTGGATTGACTGATGTCTTTTTTCAACCTCACAAACTATGTAACTATGTATGTAACTCTCACTGATGTGATGTAATTGATAGCCCTATAGATGACGAGCTGTCGTGGTTATAGTATGTACGCAAGTGACTGATTAACAATATTCCCCCACTGATGTGATGTAATCGATAGCCCTATAGATGAGAAATCTCTCTCCCTCCCTGCTAGGAATGAATGACTGGCACTGCACTGTCTGACAAACTGCAAAGAAAGGATTCTTTCCCTGCCTGAAACACATTCCTGGCCCTCCCTACACTGCTAGGAATGAATCACTGGCACTGTCTGACAAACTGCAAAGAAACAAATCTCTCCCTGCCTCTAACAATTTCCTGGCCCTCCCTACACTGCTAGGAATGTCTCACTGGCACTGCACTGTCTGACAAACTGCAAATAAACAAATCTCTCCCTGCCTCAAACACGTTCCTGGCCCTCCTTACACTGCTAGGAATGTCTCTGCAGTCTGCACTATCTGACAAACTCCAAAAAAAGCTACTCTCGCCCTGCCTCACACGCGTCCCTCTCCCTGTCTCCTTGCCCACATAATGACACTACACGCTGCGTCTGCGCGGGCAGCCTTTATGTAGTGTGGGGTGTGTACTTGGCCCCTGAGCCATGATTGGCTAAAGGCAGCCTTTAGTCCAATCATGGCAGGGATCATTTGATTGGCCAAAGCATGAGGTCAGAGGTGGCAGTTGTAGATTTCCCAATCCCTTTTGAAAGGATAGAAGGGAAAGGGGTATTGGAAATAGGGCTTGAGCCCTTTAGCAACAAAGATCGCATTTTGAACAACAACTGTAAACTTTACATTCGGGCTCTCCAGCCCCTCTTCTTCCTCCACAAACTTTATACACAGTCTCCATTGGAAGGGTAACATCCTGCATCCTTAGCAGTAGTACTCTGGATGAGGAATCCGGACAACCTTCCCCTCAGAGTCTCTGACACGGATGGACCAAGCCTGGCCAGATCCGTTTGGGCGGCGGACCTCCACACGGTCAGTGTGGATTGCCCGCCCAAAGTTACAGTTGGCCTTTACAGATTGAAAGGTTTTCCACAATTCAGGCTTTGACTGGTTGTGGTGAGGTTTTGGGATGTAAAGAATGTCCCACACAGACTCATCACACCAAGCCTCTCTCCTGGCCTCGATCTCCAGCCTGTTCTCCCTAGGTGCATAGGGATAGTCATATCCATATTCCAAGGCCACCTTTCTCTGTATCAGCCATTGCAGTCTAAAGAACCTGGAGAGGGTTTGTCTGTTGCCTCTCCCAGGCGGGAAATACAGGGTCTCCTTCTTGATGATGAGGGAGGCATAGGCCTTGTTTTGTTCCTGAGCCTGGGCATAGGTTTGAGGTGGCCATAGATCTGGGACCCGTGTAGAGTAGGCCTCACAGAACCCCAAATTACACATCCGCTTTTCTTGTCTGTATCTGGGCCTCAGTTGTACCTCCATCTCGCCAGGCCAACTGATCTCCCTTGCTATTTTGCAGAATTGTCCCGCTGTCAGGCATTGCACGGAGAAAGAGATGTACACCACTCAAGCAGATTGGAACTTCACAGCCAGCCTTGGGTGCAGGACCTCGGATCGTCACCGCAGACAGGATACAAGAGAAATGGCCGTACATCGGGCAATAGCTCACAATGAAAGGCTTTATTGAACAAGGATGCAAGGTACAGCAAAATGGATGGTAGACATGCTTCAAACAACTCACAGAGTGCTTGTTCACTACCACTACCATTGCACGGACGAAATTTCTCTTGATAGCACCTGTACAGACAACACTCACTCACCATACTGTCTTGGAAAAGTGGCCCACTGTCATAAATTGCACGGTCAACATTTTTCTTCACAGCATCTCCACCAGGATTACTCTCTCCACTATTTATGAAAATTGTCCCGATGTCATATACTGCACGGGTGACACTTTTCTCCATAGTGCATGTCCAAACATAGCCCACGCCACACCGATCAACATGCCCTGGGCCTTTACTTTCTCCGTCCACACTTGCACCAGTCACTGTAAAGCAGATACAATCCTTTTGTACAGCAGGATGCATCTCTTCTCCTCTAAGTCTCTGCACATTTCTTGAAAGAACAGATTACAGTTTTGACAAATGTCCATCCATTGCCATTGGCAACCATTACTGTGAACTTGACTCTTCATCCCACTCCCCCTAATCCATGCAGAGCAGGCATCACTCTCCTCCTTGGCACTCCAGCACATTTCTTGAGGAAGAATAACGTTATTTTGCAAAATTCCTCGGCCGTTGCCATTAGTAACTGTTATGGTAACCCAGGACGACATCCCGGACGAGCCCCCAAATCTAGCACTGCCCCCTTGAGGGTTGCTGGTTTTACACACTTTTGGATTCCCTTGGGTTACCCATAGAAACTGCTTGCAGAAATCTTAGCACTTTAGGGGTTGTTGTTTTAGTGGTTTTATTTTATATTGGGATGGGAGAAGGGATGAGTGGGATACTCCAACAATCAAACTATTCACTAAGCTGAGGACATCTGATTGAGAATGTGGCAAGGCCGCTGCTTTATCCTGCCACTAGATGAATCTGAGGTAAATATTCCTTTAGGTATTCCTCTTCAGGGCACACACCTAGCACCCTCTTTCCTTTCCTCCAGCTGACACTCGTCCACTGACTACACTACTCTGGATTTGCCCCCTTCCTGGGAAGGCCCTTAGGCATGATCCTTTGTACTCACGATACTGCTTTCCAGGTTCTCGCAATGCCTCAACTCATCCAGTGGACCTCTGGGTTCAGCTCCACCCTTCTGGCTCATCAGGCCAACTGCCCATGATCACACACCAACTACTTCAGAAGAGGAGGCAGCCGCCACCCTCATTCCAGGACTCTGCTTCCAGCCAAAGACCTTGTGCAACTGTGCCCCTGGCTTTTTATATCACACCCCAGAATGCACCAAGACAACAGTCTGTGCCGATTCCTGGGGCTGTATCAAAGCCTGTGTCCTCATTAGCCAGGTTTCCTCCACTGTCCAATGTGCCTCCCCATTGGCCACAGTAGGGACACTCCCTCAGACCATATGAATCACACACTGGGCACACTGAGCAGACCTAACTCCTGTTCCCTGTTAAGCAGAGTGCAATATAGAATTTATCTGCTGCTCCTCTGATAGGCAGACAGAGCCAAAAACTATGCTCACTCTCTAGCACCTATCTAGGAGGGTGCAACATATTTTTTATCTATGTCTTCCATTCATCAATTATATTTTGTTTTATCATTAACAGACCAGATTTCTATATTTTTATCTGACACTATATCAGCTTTTACTTTTCCTTTGATTCATTTTTCAGCGAGCCCAGCCATTGGTTGGGGGATGCTGGATATTTTTTCTTCCCGGGATTGCAAAGCGCTTCCTGGTGCCCCCTCCTCTGGCCCCGCCCCCTGGCTATGGGCGGGGGGGCGTTCCGTTGCGCATTGGCGCCATGCTTGCCTGTCCAGCTTGTGATGTCTCCTGACGCCGTGTTTTCCAACTAAGCGCCATTTTGTTTTTTTCTCAGCACATGGTTTTCAGCACAGGCACGTTTGGTTCTTTTTCCCTTTTATTTATTTTTTCTTCCAGCTTGAATGGAAGAAGGTATCACCCGTGAATAAAAAACATATGGATGGCTGCTTACCAGAGAAAACAGGGCCCCCAAACCTAATGGGTTGACCATACACACTTTAAGGAAAGCAAACGAGCTGATAGAAGATCACCAGTACTTAGTCCTCATAGTATCGGCTGGAGTTAACCACATTCCTCTTTAAGAGATCCAGAATCACAAAAAAACAGCCGTAGACCTCCCAGGTGTGAACCAACCACAGCAAAAAATGATTTATATATTATCATGTAATTGCATTATGTATTTACTGTACCTATCATAAATTGTTATATGTCGGTTCTTAAATACTGTACATATATATTTTTACTTCATTCAAACATTGTATTTTTGTATTTATTTTCGCTGTATTGTTCTATTTCATAGTTGGTTAATATATGTACTTTATATACCTATTTTTTTAAAGTGGTTGGCCTCACTCAAAGTCCCATGACCTTCTTAATATTTTTTTTTTTTGTATGATAAATAATGAGCTTTTGAAAGGGATGGTTTAATGATTCTAGGACAATATCCCCCCGGACAATATCCCCCCGGACAATATCCCCCGGACAATATCCCCCGGACAATATCCCCCCTCTAACCGTAACCCTAACCCTAACCCTATGTCCAGGGGGATGTTTTCCGGGGGGGTATTGTCCCGGGGGATATTGCCCCGGGGATGTTGTCCCGGGGGGATATTATCCGGGAGCAGGGGCGTTGCTAGGTGAGAAAAAGACCAGGGGCTTCAGCCCGAAGGTAAATTTGATAACCCCTCCCACATTTCAAAGTAAGCCCCGCCCAAGCTCCACCCAATGCCGCTCCCCACTCAACCCTGCCCAATGCCCCACCATAAAATGTTATAAAATGTGACCACACGCATGTTAATCTGTCAACTTTCTAATCTCCACTTTTACTTGTAACTCTTCCCATAAAGCAATTAAGAACACCAATTATGGCAATCAGGGTGCCCCATGTAGAAGCCTTTCTGGAGGCTCCTATGGAACTTCTTCAGCCATTTTGGAAATAGCAGAGGTCCCAGAACATCCACAACACACAAGAGAAATTATTTCCCAGTAGTCTAGATGAAGCACTAACACCAAATCTTTCCAAAGTAGCTGTAACCAGAAAATGGTGAGTCAGTTCCTCTATGACTTCCTGGGAAAGTTGAACATCAAGGGCTTGTTCAAGAAACCGTGCACAAAGCAAAATTTTAAGTGCAAAATGCGGCAACCCAGAGTAACCGATCAGCATTTACTTATCTGACATCACACTAGCAAAAGATGAATTCTAATTGGTTGCCACAGGGTTTAGGGTGCCTTTGTACAGTTTCAGTAAATTAAGTTAAAAGGCTAATATGGGCTAAGGTTTCAAAAATCAGCCCTCCGTCACTCACCCACAGCCATCTGTGCAGTGGTGTACCTAGAGCATTTGGCACCCGGGGCGGATCCTAAATCTGGCACCCCCCAAACTTAAAAATGTACAAACACCCAAAAAAATTTGTAATGTTTTCAAGAATATTTATTGTACACATTTCACAGCCCCCCCCCCCCCCATCTCTCTAATCACAGTGCCCCCTTTTGCACTCTCTGCCTTCCCTGCACAGTCCTACCTTTGGCATAAACAGATCGCTGATACTATTAGCAATGTGTTTAAATCTGAGTAAGAGATTGGAGACATCCTACAGGAGATGGTCAGAGACTGCGGACATGATACAGGAGAGGGTCAGAGACTGCGGACATGATACAGGAGAGGGTCAGAGACTGCGGACATGATACAAGAGATGTTCAGAGACTGCAGACATGATACAGGAGATGGTCAGAGACTGCGGACATGATACAGGAGATGTTCAGAGACTGCAGACATGATACAAGAGATGGTCAGAGACTGCAGACGTGATACAGGAGATGGTCAGAGACTGCAGACGTGATACAGGAGATGGTCAGAGACTGCAGACATGATACAGGAGATGGTCAGAGACTGCAGACATGATACAGGAGATGGTCAGAGACTGCAGACATGATACAGGAGATGGTCAGAGACTGCAGACATGATACAGGAGATGGTCAGACTGCAGACATGATACAAGAGATGGTCAGAGACTACAAACATGATACAGGAGATGGTCAGAGACTGCAGACATGATACAGGAGATGATCAGAGACTGCAGACATGATACAAGAGATGGTCAGACTGCAGACATGATACAAGAGATGATCAGAGACTGCAGACATGATACAAGAGATGGTCAGAGACTGCAGACATAGTACAGGAGATGGTCAGAGACTGCAGACATACTGCAGGAGATGGTCAGACTGCGGACATGATACAAGAGATGGTCAGAGACTGTGGACATGATACAGGAGATGGTCAGACTGCGGACATGATTCAAGAGATGGTCAGAGACGGTGGACATGATACAGGAGATGGTCAGAGACTGCAGACATGATACAAGAGATGGTCAGAGACTGCAGACATGATACAGGAGATGGTCAGACTGCGGACATGATACAAGAGATGGTCAGACTGCGGACATGATACAGGAGATGGTCAGACACTGCGGACATGATACAAGAAATGGTCAGAGACTGCGGACGTGATACAAGAGATGGTCAGAGACTGCGGACATGATACAAGAGATGGTCAGTGACTGCAGACATGATACAGGAGATGGTCAGAGACTGCAGACATGATGCAAGAGATGGTCAGAGACCGCATACATGATGCAAGAGATGGTCAAAGACTGCGGACATGATACAGGAGATGGTCAGACACTGCGGACGTGATACAAGAAATGGTCAGAGACTGCGGACGTGATACAAGAGATGGTCAGAGACTGCAGACATGATACAAGAGATGGTCAGAGACTGCAGACATGATACAAGAGATGGTCAGAGACTGCAGACATGATACAAGAGATGGTCAGACTGCAGACACGATACAGTAGATGGTCAGAGACTGCAGACATGATACAAGAGATGATCAGAGACTGCAGACATAGTACAGGAGATGGTCAGATACTGCAGACATGATACAAGAAATGGTCAGAGACTGCAGACATGATACAGGAGATGGTCAGACTGCAGACATGATACAGGAGATGGTCAGAGACTGCGGACATAGTACAGGGGATGGTCAGAGACTGCAGACATGATAGAAGATAGAAGAGCACTAGGGAGGCTGGAGAGCACAGGAGGAGCTGAAGGGCATGGGGGGGCACTGGAAAGAAATAGGGGGGGGGGGGTTGGAAAGCATTGCAGGGGGGTTAGAAAGCAAGGGGGTGGAGAGCAGGGGGGGCAGGGAAAACCAGGGGGACAGAGTACGGGGGAGGGGGGGAACTGAAGAGCACTGGGGGGGGCTGTAGATCACTGAGGGGGGAGCCAGGCAGCACAGGGGGGTGGAGAGCACTGGGGGAGTCAGAGAGCATGGGGGGGAGCTGTAAAGCACTGTGGGGAGCTGAAGAGCCCTGGGGGAGGGGGGGCTAAAGAGCACTGGTGGAGGGGGGCCTGAAGAGCTCTGGGGGGTACTGGAAAGGGGGGTGTAAAGTATGCATTTATTAGATACAGAGCAGAAAAATACATCAACATCAGCAGTTCTATGGCACATCATTCTTTGTCAGTTAAACACTCTGACCTATACATATCTGTGAACACTTGCAGATTAATATGTGCACAATATTCTAGGTATATTTGGGACAGTGGCAGCTGATGCTCAAAATTTTTTTTTTGGGGGGGGGGGGGGGGGGCGCAAACAGAAAAATGTAATAGGTATTGCTTTGCGGCAAAAAACGCTGTAAAAAATTGCGTGACTTTGAGGTTGCAAAAGTGTGAAAGGGGCCTTCAGTAATTAAGGTATAGTGTGCCCCCTTTCAATGCAGAGTGGCCAGCGTACATGCCCCTTTCATTGCACAGTGAGCCAGCGTACATGCCCCCTTCATTGCACAGTGAGCCAGCGTACATGCCCCCTTCAATGCAGAGATCAGCGTACATGCCCCCAATGCAGTGACCAGCGTACATGCTCCAATGCAGAGATCAGCGTGCGTGCCTCCAATGTAGTGACCAGCGTACATGCCCCCTTCAATGCAGAGACCAGCATACCATTCCCCCAATGCAGAGATCAGCATACCATTCCCCCAATGCAGTGACCAGCATACATGCCCCCAATGCAGAGATCAGCGTGTGTGCCCCCTTAACTACCTGGAGCAGCAGCGGTGGCGGGAGGCTTCTTCTCGGTCCCGGTGACCGGCGGCGCGTCTCCACGAGTCCTCCCAGCAGCAGCGGCGGCGGCGGGCGGCTTCTTCCGAGTCCCGGTGACCGGCGGCGCGTCTCCACGAGTCCTTTCGCTTCTGCCTCCTCCTCCTCGGCTAATGGCAAGGGGTTTGCCTTGCGGCCAATCAAGAAGCGCGTATTGGACGCGCTTCCTGATTGGCCAGGAGGAGGATCGGTGTGACAATAGCGAATTTTCATTCGCTATTGTCACACAATGGGTGGGATCGGTACGCACTGCTCTGCGCCCCGGGTCCACCCTTTGCATCGCCCTATTAGAGCCTCTGGCTCTAATCAGGTGATGCCAAAAAAAATCCCATTGAACTCCATGCGCCCTCTGTACACCGGCCACCACTGATTGGGGGTCTTTTACAACCTTATGGCACTAACCTTCTTCCTCCTCCCTCCCCCCCCCCTTGGGCATTCACCTTCTTCCTCCTCCCTCCCCCCCTCAGGCACTAACCTTCCCCCCCCCCTCAGGCACTAACCTTCTTCCCCCTCCCCCCTCAGGCACTAACCTTCTTCCTCCTCCCTCCTCCCCCTCAGGCATTAACTTTCTTCCTCCTCCCCCCCTCAGGCACTCACCTTCTTCCTCCCCCCAGGCACTAACCTTCTTCCTCCTCCTCCCCCCCCCAGGCACTCACCTTCTTCCTCCTCCCTCTCCCCTCAGGCACTCACCTTCTTCCTCCCCCCCAGGCACTAACCTTCTTCCCCCCCTCAGACACTAACCTTCTTCCTCCCCCCCAGGCACTTACCTTCTTCCCCCCCCTCAGGCACTAACCTTCTTCCTCCCCCCCCCTCAGACACTAACCTTCTTCCCCCCCCCTCAGGCACTAACCTTCTTCCTCCCCCCCCTCAGGCACTAACCTTCTTCCTCCCCCCCCCTCAGGCACTAACCTTCTTCCTCCTCCTCCCCCCCAGGCACTCACCTTCTTCCTCCTCCCTCCCCCCTCAGGCACTCACCTTCTTCCTCCCCCCCAGGCACTCACCTTCTTCCTCCTCCCTCCCCCCTCAGGCACTAACCTTCTTCCTCCTCACCCCCTCAGACACTAACCTTCTTCCCCCCCCCCTCAGGCACTAACCTTCTTCCTCCTCCCCCCCCTCAGACACTAACCTTCTTCCCCCCCCCTCAGGCACTAACCTTCTTCCTCCTCCCCCCCCTCAGACACTAACCTTCTTCCCCCCCCTCAGGCACTAACCTTCTTCCTCCCCCCCCCCTGAGGCACTAACCTTCTTCCTCCCCCCCCCTCAGGCACTAACCTTCTTCCTCCCCCCCCCTCAGGCACTAACCTTCTCCCCCCCCCCTCAGGCACTAACCTTCTTCCTCCTCCCCCCCCTCAGACACTAACCTTCTTCCCCCCCCTCAGGCACTAACCTTCTTCCTCCCCCCCCTCAGGCACTAACCTTCTTCCTCCCCCCCCTCAGGCACTAACCTTCTTCCTCCCCCCCCTCAGGCACTAACCTTCTCCCCCCCCGGGCACTCACATTCTCCTTCTCCCCCCCTCCCCGGCACTCACATTCCTCTTTTTCTCCCCCCCCCCCGGCACTCACATTCTTCTTTTTCTCCCCCCCGCACTCACATTCTTCTTTTTCTCAACCCCCCCCCCCGGCACTCACATTCTTCTTCTTCGCCCCCCCCCTGCTTTACTTCCTTCGGCTCTCAGCTCACCTCAGCGCTGCAGCCAGAAGACGGAGGGGGTGGAGGCGGAGCCAATGCTAGGCGGCAAGGAGAGGAATTTGAAATCCTCCTCCGCTCCGAGAACCTCTTCTGCTGTCACATGAGGAGAGGAGGAGGATTGCATTGGCTCCGCCTCCACCCCCCTCCGTCTTCTTCTGACTGCAGCGCTGAGGTGAGCTGAGAGCCGAAGGAAGGAGGAGCATGTTTGACACTCGGGGCTATTAATTAAAAACGATCCACACGAGATCCGGGGCTTTTTGGGGGCACACTCGGGGCTGAAGCCCCGGTCAGCCCCCCCCTGCCGACGCCACTGTCCGGGAGGATGTTGTCCCGGGGGGATTATGTCCAGGGGGATGTTTTCCGGGGGGATATTGTCCTGGGGGATAATGTCCGGGGGGATAATGTCCGGGGGGATATTGCCTGGGGGATATTGTCCTGATACCGGTTTAATGCTGCAAACTTAGTCTTTATTTGACAATATACTGTACATAGAAGCTTGAATAGTTTTCCTCCCAAACTCTTCTGTAGTAAGAGCTGCTGGATCCACCCTGTAGTGTCTTAAGAACGTATGATGCGATGACCAGCTAGCCCCTAAGCAGACCGTCTCCAGAGACACTCCTGCACATGCTGCCTAAGACATCGCCCTGGTTGAGTGAGCTCTAACCTCCTCCGGAGGGTCCTTCCCGGCCGCTCTACATACTCGATGAATAGTTTTAACTATCCAGGCCGAGATGGTTCTGACCGAAGCTTCCTTCCCTTTAAATTTTCCAGGTGGTAGGAAGAAAAGTCTGTCAGAATGTCTGAATGGAGCAGTAGGCTGGAGATAGGATTTGAGTACTTTTGGAATGTCCAGTTCATGCATTGGATTCTTCTGGAAAGGCTGGAAGCACCCATTCGCTGGAGATGTGAAATGTTGAAGCCACATTGGGAACAAAGTGATCCAATGGCCTCAGCACAACCCTGTCTGGAAAGAACATGGTATAAGGTTCAGTAGTCCTCCAGTGCTTCAAGTTCCGACACTCTTCCCCCTGAGATTATGGCTATTAGAAAAGCTGTTTTTAAGGTGATGTCTTATAACGAACATTCCTCTGTAGGAGCACAAGGAGGGCTTGCCAGAAAATTGAGGACTATTGCCAGGTCCCATTGAGGGAACCTACTTCTTTTAGGAGGGTGTAGTCTGAGAATAATTTTGCATGCCCAATTTTTCAGTTTTTTTATTTGTTAACAAAGTTTGAAATATCCAATAAATTTCGTTCCACTTCATGATTGTGTCCCACTTGTTGTTGACTCTTCACAAAAAATTACAGTTTTATATCTTTTTGTTTGAAGCCTGAAATGTGGCAAAAGGTCGCAAAGTTCAAGGGGGCCGAATACTTTCACAAGGCACTGTATATAATAAGGCTTACCTGTAGGTAAAATGAATATCTCCTAAACGTGCACCGCTTAGGAGACATTCACCTTTAATGCAGCCGCTGACGTCAGCGGCTAATGCGCTCTGAAGGTCCTGCAGAGCTTGAGAGCATGCGCTGGAGTGATGTAATCCCGGAAGAAACCCAGAAGAAACGCAGGGGAAACATGTCAGTCCCTCAGCGGTGACCGGGCGCCACTACAGGGGCTTTATTCTAAAGTTAGTATTTCATAATTTGCTAGTAAGTGATGCATACTAGCACATTACACCATTGTCTTGCAGGTTTTTTTTTTTATAAATAAAAACCGCTTTAACTCCTTCTCTGCCAGTGTCATTACTACAGTGATAATGCATATTTTTTATTTTTTATTGGATATGTTTTATAGCAGAAAGTAAAAAAATATTGTTTTTTTTTTTTCAAAATTGTCTGTCTTTTTTTGTTTATAGCGCAAAAAATAAAAACCGCAGAGATGATCAAATACCACCAAAAGAAAGCTCTATTTGTGCGGAAAAAAATTACATCAATTTTATTTAACCACTTCCCGATCACCCGCTGCCTTTTTACTGCGGCAGGGTGGCTCTCCTGCGCAAACCAACGTAGATCTACGTCGGTCATGTGTGGAAGGCTAAAGGGCGAGCACGCACCGCCGGCGGCGCGCTCCCGCCCCCACTCGGCAGCAGGGAAGCCAATGTGCGGATCAGGCGGCTCTGATTGCTGCCTGACACCGGTGATTGCTCCCTGCTGAGAGAGAAGGACGGTCAACTGTTGTAAACACAGCCGACCGTCCTTCTCCCTGGGATGATCACAGAGCTCATGTGATCCTTCTATATAGGATCACATGTCTCTATGGTCATCTCAGAAGCCACGAACCCCACAGTTAGAATCACTCCCCTAGGGTCACATTTAACCCCTTGATCACCTATACTGTTAACCCCTTCCCTGCCAGTGTCATTATTACAGTAACTGCATATTTTTAGCACTGATTACTGTAGTAATGTCACTGGTACCCCCAAAAGTGTCAAAAATGTCAGTTAGGGATCCGATCTGTCCGCCGCAATGTCGCAGTCCCACAAAAAATTGCAGATCCCCGCAATTACTAGTAAAAAAAAAACAATAAAAATGACATAAACCTTTCCCGTAGTTAGTAGACACGATAACTTTTGCCAAACCAATCAAAATACGCTTATTGTGATTTTTTTTTTACCAAAAATATGTAGCAGAAAACAAATTGGCCTAAGATGTTAAAAAATTTAGATTTTTAAATTTTTTTTTGGGAATGTCCTATAGCAGAATTTGAAAAATATTGTTTTTTTTTTTTTTTTTCAAAATTGTTGCTGTTTTTTTGTTTATAGCGCAAAAAATAAAAATCGCAGAGGTGATCAAATACAACCAAAAGAAAGCTCTATTTATGGGAAAAAAAGCACGTCGATTTTGCTTGGGTACAGTGTCGCACAACCGCGCAATTGTCCGTTAAATTAACACAGTGCCAAATCGCAAAATAGGGCCTGGTCATTAGGGGGCAAATCCTTCCGGTCTTAAAGTGGTTAAGTACAGCGTTTCACGACAGCGCAATTTTCAGTTAGAGTAACGTAGTAGTGCCACATCACAAAAAATGGCCTAGTCAGGAAGGGGGGGGGGGGGTAAACCGTCTAGGGCTGAAGCAGTTAATGTCCTGAGGGGATATTTGAATTTATTTGACTGACTTATTTATGTATTTATTCACCGTTTTGGTGTATTATATATATTTCCAATGAACATGCAATATGCTACCACAAATTAGCGGTCACTCTCCCACGTAACACATCTTCAGCTCAGCCAGAACAACTTGAAAATAAACAAATGAAGAAAGGCCTGCTGGGCCTCACATGCTGCTCTTTTATTCAGAAAAGCTAGTGGAGCCTGGCCACTGAGCAGGACCTGCATCCCACCCCATCAATAATGCAGGAATTCCTCCTTTGTATTCTAGGAACACAGGACCTGGGCTCGGCTGGCTGTGGCAGGAGGCTTGGAGTGTAAAATCTCAGATTACTGTGCGAGACAAGGCTATGACAGGCCAGCGGTGTCGGGTGAAAGGCTGAAATGATCCGATTTAACATTAAAACAGGTCATTATCTGTGGTTACCTGAAACGGTTTTTGTTTCCGCTCACTTTTTTCACTTAACTTACATTAACTATGCCACCGCTCAGCATAACATATGCAACTTGTGTTAAATTAGATCTTTACCCCCCACCCCCCACCCCCATACATCTCTGCGTGCACATCCATAAACATCCTAAATTCATTCGTAAGAAAGACTTTTGTTAAGGCTTTGTACACATCTAGGTGTTTTTGGGCGATTATCTGCTCTAAGCCACAGCTCTAAAAACCCCCAATAAGACAAATCCCATTCAATTTAATGGCCCCTATTCACATATGAGTGTTCTGTCGCCTTAAGCAAAACGCCTGTCGCTCAAAAAAGTACATGAGCTTCTTTTTTGGCAGATTACAGGCATTTTTATTCTTTTTCATTGGTCATTTGTCAACCTAAAATCGCCTGCACAAAAACGCTGCAGAAAGCCTGTAAAACGCCCGAAAAAACGCCTGTAAAAATAACAACACCTAGATGTGAACGTAGCCTTAAGCCTAGTACACTCACAACGATTATCGGCCGACCGATTGTCCGTTTTTTGACCAGAGTGGTGTTTTGTTGGTTGGAATGTGCCTAGACTGCACACGGATTTTCTCGCCCGACAAAATTCAACTTCAGAAGTGATGTCATGTGTTGGTTTACTTTCTTTGTGTTTTTTCTTCTCTGAGCATGCCCAGTCTTGCTCATTAGATTTTTCCCTGTCTAAATCTGTACTAACTGCACGAAAATCGGCCGTGTTTTGACGGCGGACAAAAATTTTATAGCCTGCACATCAGATTTTTTTTCGGCCAAAAAGTCGGAGTCGGTTGTCGGAAGCATCATACTAACAAGCCGAAAATCGGCAGATCAGTCATCGGACGAAAATTCCCTGCCGATTTTCGACGCATGTGTACGAGGCTTTAGAGCTGCAGTTTAGTGAAATGTTCTTGTTTTTAAAATCAGCACCAGGGACAGTACTTACAATGAATGATAAGAGTCCCATGTGCTAGTGGCTACTATGTTCCTTGAAATCTTCAGTCTGATGCAAAAAAACCAAAACCAATCAATATACACCTATTGGGATTTTTTTTTTAACCAAAAATATGTAGCAGAATACATATTGGCCTAAATTGATTAAAAAAAAAATAGAATTTTTTAATGTTTTTATTGGCTGTGTTTTATAGCAGAAAGTAAAAAAAAAATATATATATATTTTTTAAATTGTTGCTTTTTTTTTGTTTATAGCGCAAAAAATAAAAACCGCAGAGGTAATCAAATACCACCAAATGAAAGCCCAGATGGAAGTGCCAGCTGATGGCTCAGGTCTCCCTGTGGGACAGGAGACCTGGGTTAAGCGTCCGAAGGCGGCGGGAAATCCCCTTCCACTCCTTGTAATAACAGCCGAGCGGCTACATAGCCACATCGGTTGTTATTACTAGTAAGCAAACCGCCAGCTCTAAAAAAAACGTACAGCTGTACTCATCACTCCGGTATAACCACTTAAGCAAAATGATGTACAGGTAAGTGATTTTGCGGGAAGTGGTTAATTTACATTTTTTTCACTTTCTTGTTTTCAGTAGGCACTGGTGACATAGCCAGAGCCTCACAGATCCCCTTGGGATGACTCCGTCACCAATACCAGAACAGCAAGTATTGCCATATCCCACACAATGCACGTGCCAGCTAATCTCATACAGAGCATGCACAAGATCGGATATAAGCATTATCAGTTGGGCCAGCACAGAACAAAGAAGGAACCTGCCACTGATGAAGTTATCTTTGCAAATGGAGATGTGTGATGTGGGGCCCAGGTGGGATGGACCTGTGGGAAAGGAGCAAGCTAGCCAAGCCTGTTCCTATTTGTAAATGTATAGGTTTCCCTAAATACACTTATTTAGCATATGGTAGATTATTAAGAGGGGGAGAGAAGGTCTGCTTTAAGTTAGGTCAGGTTTGTCATTGGTCTTCCCCTATACTAAGTGGAGATTGATGTGGACTGCTGTTCAGTTCTGTTACTGATTGCCTACACTGCAACACTTAAAATCAAGAACTACAATATGCTTGATATTCAGCATTCCAACTTTCTGAAAATACCACTAGTAGCTAATCAGAGGTATCGTGTTCTAAAAGGTTCAGTGCACCCAACAGCAAATATTTAGTTATAGAGTGAGCTTGGTGATATGAGTTAGCCCTTTATTCCCACTTGATAACTTTGCTGGTGAGATCTCCTTGCCAGTTTGGTTCGGTTTTGGTTTTTGGTTTTGTTCCTTGAATTTCTATGTTTTTTCCCAGTTTTCCTTTCTCTTCAAACATAACATACAATAAATGACAATTTCAAGTGTAAGCATTAGATTGCCCTCATAATGGTCACAGCAGGTCATCATTACATATAGAGTCACAGGCCTTTTACCTTATGTGAATAAAGAACAAGAACTGGATGCACCTTGGTACTCTTTTTCCTCTCCCCTCCCCTTTGTTTATACTGTAACATTTCCTATGTTATCCTCCATGTTGGAGGTTTGTTTCTTATGTAACCCTTTTCCTTATAAATCAATAAAAATTTATTGAAAGTGAAGAACAAGATTATTACTATACCAAGGTGTGCTGGTGAAGATCCCGTTTTTCTGATGAGGTACTAGTCTCCTAGAGAAACCCATCAAGCTTCTGCCACCCTACAACAAAACTCCTCGGGCACTGTGCTTGTCTGTGTGATTGGCTTAGTTAAGTCAAAAAGAAACAAAGAAAGCGCGCGCTGACCTAGCGCATTATCCTCAATAATAGGCTTTTTATTTATGCAACATATAAAATGGCTACTCACAAACATAGGTGGAAAATAATCGTATCAAGCTCAGTCGCTCCAGTGTCAGGAATAGTCCATGTGTTAGTCCATAATCCTGTTAAGATGACGGCTGACGTGTTTCAAGGCTCAGCCTCTTCCTCGAAAGCCTCGAGAGCCTCGAAACGCGTCAGCCGTCATCTTAACAGGATGTCTTAACAGGATATTGTGACATTCTGTGTCCCCCTCTCCTGGCCAGAGGCCCACATCTTCCACATTCCCATAGCCTGTTACCCAGAGTAAACGAAGGTCCAATCCAGTTGCATTTTAAACGCTGTACTGCACAACTCAAACACAGTTCAATACCTTTCTTGTAACACAGTCACTCTCCAGAACATTTGCTTGACCTACTGAACAGAATTCTGAGAAGCAGAGCACTATTCATTAATTATATGACCTCCAGAACAGTAGTCCCTTAAATGCAGAACACTCGCATACAGTAAGTCACCAAACCATTGCAATCATCTTCTCAGATATAACCAGTCTTTTTCACTGGTGGCTCTCACTTGGGTGTTCCCTCCACACTCATGGGGTGCTGCTCATAGGCTGTGGGTCCATCCTAAACCAAGCCACAGGATCTTCTAGACAAAGGTCAGAGGTGGCAAGGTTTCTTCTTCTGTCCTCAATATGCCCACTTTGTCCACCCTGACAGTTCAGCTCTACGAAGGGCCCTCTCTAGCAGTGCATAGGCTACATAATGCTGGTCATGGGTGTCTTGTTCCTATACCCCATCTCCCTGGGCCCCACCCACAGCTGGCATATAAAGGGCATTAACTGCACCTACTACATCACCACAAGCAGGGGCAACAATTAAAGAGCACTAACACCTGTCAACAAGTTTGTATGCTTCTTGTAGGATTACCAAGTGAAAATTAAAGGAACATCTAAGGACCATAAGGTGCAACATATTTTATTTTTGAGTTTTACAGACTTTATATGTATGTATTGATGGATTTTAATAAAGTCAACTTACAAAATGCCTGAAATTTCTGTGTAAAATTCCGTGTTCAAAATATCTAAAGAATACATTTTCCTGAGACCCCCATGCAATGATGGGCTGAACTGTGTTACACGAACAACAGGCTCCCTTGTTACAGATAAAGAATACAAAGCTCCGAAGTATTGTGTGTTCTTCATATAATTACTGCAGGTAGTTGTGAGCCTTGAATGTCTGCCAATTAGAATACACAATTGCTTAGTTTTATCTGCACTGATCTGTCTGCTTATATTCAGTGATATCAGAAGTACAGAGCCAATTACCAGCTGGTACACAAAGCCATCCATCAGCCCGTCCTCAGAGAGGCCTCTTTCATGCGTGTAATATGAATGTTGGCTACAGTTTCCCCGGGCAGTGAGAGCTCCCAAGATAACAGACCTCTAGGGCTTTGGTTTCTTCCAAACATGAGGAATGGCACTACATCCAGATCACTTGTTACTGATAGACATCACAAATTGAAAGGGACCAAGACTTGGGAAACTATACACAAAACATTGCATACAAAGATGTAGTGTCATTCTGCTGATTGGAATGATTGTGTGCAATTGGAGGCATAAATCTGGTGTATCACTGGGCAAACAGATTTTTTTTTACAGTTGTTTTTATTACATTATATTATGGTATTCGTGTACAAAGCCATGCTGGTAGTACACCCATCAAAAAACAAACTGCCATTTATTATTAACACTATTATACAGAATGTATATAGCACCAACAATATAAAGGGAGACAGTACAGTTATAATACAATAAAAATACAAGAGGGCCCTGCTCAGAAGAGCTTACAATCGAACAGGCTTTAATAGATCAAATGGACAGTATGCACCAACATGCCATGGCACTTAAAATTAAGAGATTATAGTAAGAATGTTTATAGTACACCCCAATACTAAAAACACTATGGTTTTCCTAAAACAATCCTGTCACTAGAATAAAAAGAATAAATAGGACCTGTAGTGACAGCGGGTACAACAGCAATGCGAAGTGGGGGACGTGCTATCAGACACACCCAGAAATACCTGTAGGTATTGCCAGCCAAACAGGTAAACATTCAGCATCTTCTTTCCCAATCCTAGCAACAGAGTTGTGTATCACTGCCCCCGGAGGAACTGCTGGGTATTGACTCCGCGGGCTCCCCTGTTTACCAGCACACGGTTATACGGTTATAACTAAATAAAGTTCCTGAATCCCTCCTTGCTCCTGTTGGCTCTTCACAGAAATAAACAGTCTAGGGGTGTTGGTTTTGTTGTTGTTTATTTTGTAATGGGCATAGGAGAAGGGAATAGTGGGATACTCCAACTGAACTATTCACATTGATGAGGACTTCTATCTTCAGAACTTCTTTAGTGATCAGGAACAGCCAGGCTGTTAATCCACACTGCCACAAGTGTAGATGGGGTTAGTCTCTTGCTCTCTTTACTCTCTGACAAGACGACTTGGTGATTGATATCTTATCTTCAGGACACTCTCACTATCATCCCCTCTCAGCTGACACCCCTCCACTGACTATCCTAGGGGCAGGCTCCTCGACATGAGTTTCTGTGCTCACTGTACTGCAGAGACAGATCCTCCAGTGTCTCCCCTCTTAGTCAGCTACCCTGGACCTCTGTCTTCAGCAACTCTCTGCTACTCTTCCGGCCCTCAGGACGACCCCCTGAGGCCGCATGGCACCTCTACAGAGGAGGAGGCAGCCTCCCCCTCCCTCCGAGACTCCGCTCCCCATCAAAAGACCCCGAGCACGCGTGCTCCTGGCTTTTTATACAGTATTCCAACATGCACCAAGGCGACTTTTCCCGCTACCAATCATCAGGACTGTATTAAAAGCCTATGCACCCATTCGTCAAGTTTCCTTCCACTGTCCAACATGCCTCCCTATTGGACCAGTATAAAACACTCTTTAGACAGAATGAGTTGCACTCTGAGCACAACAAGCAAGCCTCACTAACAGATCCTGCTCTCTGGTAGGTGGAGAACAATATAGATTTACCTGCAGCTCTTCTGGTAAGCAGACAGAGCTCAAACTATACTTTCTCTCTAGCACCTACCTAGGAGGGTACTACAGTTACTTTAAATTTTAACTACTTACCGTCTGCATATGACGTCCTGGACTTTGAGTGGGGATATCTGAATGATGGGTGCAGCTGCAGGCATCATTCAGATATCATTCCCTGCACCGTAAAAACAATCATAGCCGCTGTTTAGCCCTCCCCCAGCCCTCTGGTCCTTCTACCGGTTTGCCCATGTGATTGGAAAGCCGAAGAAGGAATCCCCTGGCGGTGGAAGTTCACCATAGAGAATACTGCAGACCAGATGGCCCCCGGCAGTCTCTATGACCTTCAGAGGCTGTGCGTGACGTTATGATGTCACGTCCTGCCCCACCAGTTGTAAACACTGCCATGTATTTGGCTGGAAAGGCTGAGATCGCATTTTTTTTCATCTCAGACATTCCAGCCTAGAGGAGAGCCAGCTCAAAAAGTTAGAATCCAGTTTTTTTTAACTTACAAAGATAGCTGATCTGTGTACTGAGCCCTGTGTGTTTGTAAACCATTGGCTGGGACCTGCTGACAAAATCCCAGTGTAGCCACTGTCAGCGTGGATCAGCAGGGAGCACCCACATGTGTGCCCCTACCCTAATGTACATGTACGTTATTCAGCCTACTCATGCCACCTACCTGCAGTAAATGTACTGTGGGCAGGCGGGAAGCAGTCAGTATAAATATAAGGGGGAAGTTGCACTGCATTTTTAACATTTTTAGGGTTTTGAGTTGTGGGAACACACCTTATATAAGCAAACCCCTCTTTGAGAACAACCGTTGGTCTCAAAGTAGGGGGGGGGGGGTCGCTGATAAAAAAAAAAAAAACACGTTGTCCTAAATCAATACTAGAGCTCCATTCTCCTCCCCCAGGGACATGGGCTGCTTCCAGGGACACACATATACACACAAGGGAGCCAGCAGGAACTACAGTAGCATGGTGGAGATCGGAAAGGAGCTCTGACAGCTGCCCAGGCCAGGTGCCTCTCCTCTCCCTGACAACAATATGGAGCCTGGGGGAGAGGGGGGGGGTCAGGTGAGCAGAGATGAGGGGAGCACTGAATGCAGCCAACACAAGCTACAATGGCCAAACTTCTCCCTGGGAGTTTGCCTTTCACACAGTTCCATGTTCTAGGCTCAGGAAGACACATTCACCACCGGCGATGACGACTGGGGTTAGCCACAGACAGGGTGTCGAGCCGCCACCGTCAAGCAAAAAGCGAAGGCAGCGAGAGACGCGGTTAGCCCAGCCACATGATGCCTTGCCTGACTGACAGCCACTGAGGCAAATCACAGGCGAGAATCCAGTAGCCCGTCCAACCAGCGCTCGGAATACAGGGGTAGGCTTTGCTTGTAAGAAAGAAAAAAAAGACCATAAGGAGATGGCCAATAGGGTCGAAGGAGGAGGGACTTAATGGAAAATTCTCGGCAATTGGCGTACATGGTGGTGACTCCTGCACTCTATGTTCACACCTGGTGCCAACAGTGAATGGGCTGACAGAGGTCAGGTGCCAGGTTTAGTCGCAATTGTGACCTGACACCTGGGGTTTGTCGAGCGTTTTTCAAAGAGACACTTGATCTCTTGACTGTTGAAGTACCCATGCACAACAGTGGAATCAACGACCATGCATTTCTATGCATGAGTGAGTCATTTTTCTGGATCACCCACCACCTAACTCCTAGTGGATGGGCATTTTAGTTTAATGGCTTTTTTCGCAGCCCCTCAGCCTGGGCAGTCCCAGCACCGGGAAGGTGGCCTTGCCTACCTATATTGTCTCTGAGGCAGTGTTTGCTTATTCCAATCAGGGTTTTTTTTCCTTAACCTCTCTGGGTATTCCTGTCCATGCCTCAGTGCAGTTAGTTCTGTCTGGACCTGGGCAAGCCCTTTTGTCAATTTCTGGACGGCTGTCTCCCATTGGACTGTCTGTTCGATTTCTGGGGGATCCAGTGGCTTTTCACCTGCGGTAGTCATGGGTACATCCACACTGATACACCTTTGCTCCGAGCACACTATGGCAACTTCAAAAAGTTAATGGAACTGAGTTGCTTCTTTTTTCTGTACAATGTATCTGGCCTTTTCAGATGGCAGTCCATCCTGTTCCTTCAGCCATCCATCTGTGTCACCCATTGAAAGGACCAGCATCTGGTGCCAGTTCATGTTCTCAGTCACTGCTGTCTGATTAGGCATGGTCCCTCTGAGACCTGGGGTGCAAGGAGCAGTGGAATTTATATCTCTGTGGGGTGTCCAGGAGTCCTGGGGATTGTGAGAAAGGAAATAAAAGTGATAAGCACCCGTTGCTGAGTAGGGTGAGTAAAGAGGGGCTCCTCTACTTGTCTCCATGTATGAATATGAATGTTTATTCATAACATAATTACATAACATAGTTAGGAGCTAAAAGATATAGAACCTAGATATATCAAAATGTGTTTTAATGATTATATGCCAAGTGAATAAAATAAAATAAAATAAAATAAAGAGGATTAGTTGTGTAATTGTGAATACAATCCCTAGGTGCTCTCTGTTGATAGCCTTGTTGAGTAAATGATCTAACAGAGCTGGTTGACCTTTTTTGTTTGGAGCCCAAATTATGTCTTTGGATAAGCAGGGAGACCTGTTGTTGGGTTACTCATTAATGATGTATTTCCTCTTAATTACTCTACTATTGTCTGCAAATGAATGTGCATTATCACTTACATTTAATGAAGGCAACAATTTTCTAAGCTCAACCAGTTTTCATTTGACTACAGCTTTTCAATTAAGTAGAAACCAATGACCTCTCTATAGCTTGATGTTCTTCAGTGACATTCCTCTTTCCACCCAAGCAATTGTAAGCTAAACCATTGCCTTGAAAGGCAGTTAATGACAGTTTAGGTAATGGAACGAAGGGGACTTAAGCTAGTAATGTTAATTCCCATCCAATGGTCCATGTTTTCAGATACATTTTGCCGTCTTTTCTTTCTGCTTATTCTTGGAATAAGGGATACCACCCCAACTACTATATTGTCTTAGATATTGTGAAGGTGAATATGAGAAGGAAGTGCAACTATGGTCAAAAGAAAAAAAAATGACACCTACAGAGCTTGATTTACTAAAACTGGAGAGCATAAAATCTGATGCAGCTCTGCATAGAAACCAATTAGCTTCCAGGTTTTTTTTTGGTCAAAGCTTAATTGAACAAGCTGTAGTTAGAAGCTGATTGGCTACCATACACAGCTGCACAAGATTTTGCACTCTCCGGTTTCAGTAAATCAACCATATGGTATGATGCAGTCTGTCAGTAGTATTAATGTAGCTTTTTTCCTCCTAAGCCCCACTGTAACATAGTTTTATTACCTTTGGATGCTGCCAGTGGATCTTTTTATTTACTTCCTGTAACAGAGTGACAATGCTGATTGTGCTGCATTAAAATTGTACAGCATTGTTGTCATCCTGAGCACAGGGTCTTAGTCTTAGGCTCCTTTAACACATACGGACCGTCCGTCCGTTTTTCATTCATCCGTTGACTGATGAAAAACGGACATCCATGGATAAATGGATGTAAATAGATGATCATCCATTTACATCAGTTTTTCCATAGAAATGTATTGATGTCCGTTTTTCATCCGTCAACGGGTGGATGAAAAACGGACAAACCGACAGCATGTGTAAAAAGGGGCCTTAGACTTTTTAAACTGTTACAAAAAAGGATTAAAGGCCCCACTCCAGGCTTCTGTAAAACTTACCCATACATTGGAGTCCTTCTTGAATTGCATGGGCTAAAATGCTTGTATGGCTAGGGTGGAAATAAATACAAATAATACTTTATTCCTTGCTCCCACAGGCTTCATCTTTGCACTGCAACCGGTCCCCTAAAGCCAGTTCACTCTACTGCCTGATAAGTTGCAGCTTTCAAATGTTATCGTGTACAATGCAGGACCAACAGTCCTGCACTATACACTATAATGTCGAGGGCCCAGCCACATCCTGGGATCATCAGACAGCGTAGAAGCTGCTAGGGAAGCGAGGAATGCAATAAATATTTATCCTCACTCTTTTCCCTCCTAATCATATAGAGCATTTACCCAATGCAGTGCAGGGGTGGGGGGGGTCATGGGCAGGTGGGTAGTGGACAAACGAAATGGGCAAATTTAACAGTGGCCTAGAGTGGACCTTAACCACTTCCGGACCGCCCACCGTGTATATACGTTGGTACTTTACAAACCAGGGATATGGCAGCAGCTAGGTGCTATGACCCCGGTATTTTTTTATACAGCTGGCAAACCAGAATCTGATAAAAGTGGTCCGGCTAGAGGATTCGCCATGGGATCACTTTTATGGGCCGCAGGAGAGGTGCCCCGCCCCGGCGCCGTTAGTAGCGGCAGAAACTATCTGATCTGCTGTAGTGATGAGCAGGTAGTCGAGTGAGGGCAAGATGGCCCCTACTCGACTCTATGCCCTTGGAGGACTGGAGCGACGTCAGACGTCCCTTCCGCCTTCCGCCTTAAAGGGCCCATTTTTTTATAGGCAAATGTAAAATGTTTTTTTTGCTTCTAAGTGTAAATGTGAGATCTGAGGTCTTTTTTACCCCAGATCTCACCATAAAGGGGACCTGTCATGCGTATTTCTATTACAAGGGATGTAACATTCCTTGTAATAGGAATAAAAGGGATCATTAAAAAAAAAGAAAAATTTAAAGGGACGGTGTAAAAATAAAAAGTAAAATAAATAAGAAAAAAAAATTGAAAGCGCCCTGTCCCTTTTGAGCTCGCGCACAGATGCGAACGCATACGCAAGTTGCGTCCACATATGTAAACAGTGTTCAAACCACACATGAGGTATCGCCATGATTGTTAGAGCAAAAGCAATAATTTTAGCACAAGACCTCCTCTGTAGCTTTAAACAAGTAACCTGTAAATATTTTTAAAGTGCCGCCTATGGAGATTTTTAGGTACCGAAGTTTGTCACCATTCCACGAGCGTGCACAATTTTAAAGCATGACATGTTAGGTTTAAATGTACTTAGCATAACATCATCTTTCTTATTATACAAAAAATTGGGCTAACTTTATTTTTTCTTATTTTTAATTTAAAAAAATATATTTTTTTCCCCAAAAATTGCGTTTGTAAGACCGCTGCACAAATACGGTGTGACATAAAGTATTGAAATGATCTCCATTTAATTCTCTAGGGTCTCTGCTAAAATATAATGTTTGGGGGGGTTCTAAGTAATTTTCTAGAAAAAGATTTTAGCTTGTAAACAACAAGTGTCAGAAATAGGCCTGGTCCTTATGTGGTTAAGCAATATGAATAAAAGCGAATGTATCCTGTCAGTGTTATTTAGCTCTCACAATTCCATTCACAAGCTACATTAACCGGTTGCTGACCGCCGCGCGACTATATACTGCGGCGGTCAGCCCCGGCCAGGCAGAGTGACGTATGGATACGTCACTCGCCTGTCACTGACTTGCGAGCCAATTGCGGGCGGGCCATTCACAGACAAGTCAGTGCGTGTGACCGGCGGACTCGATGTCTGCCGGTCACACTACGATCGCTCCGGTGAAGGGAGAAAGGCGGAGCGGCTTATGTAAACAAGCCGCCCGTCATTCTCCCTGGTGTAAAAATGAAGATCAGACGGTTCTACTATGTAGGACCGTTGATCTTTGTTTTTACACCAATAGCAATGTCCCTATACAGTTAGAATCACGCCCCTAGGACACACTTAACCCCTCCCTGTCCAATAAAGTTAACCCCTTCCCTGCCAGTGTCATTTTTGCAGTAACAGTGCATATGTATAGCACTGATTACTGTAGTAATGTCACTGGTACCCCCAAAAGTGTCAAAAATGTCAGTCAAGGGTCCGATCTGTCCGCCGCAATGTCACAGTACCGAAAAAAAATCGCAGATCGCCGCCATTACGCGTTAAAAAAAAACACCAAAAATGACAAAAATCTTTCCCTTTGTTAGTAAACGCAATAACTTTTGCGCAAACCAATGAAAATACGCTTTTTGCAATTTTTTTTACCAAACATATGTAGCATAAAACAAATTGGCCGAAAATGTTAAAAAATTTTGATTTTTACATTTTTTTGGGGGAATTTCATATAAAAAATGTGAAAAATATTGTTATTTTTGCAAAATTGATGCTCTTTTTTTGTTTATAGCGCATGATCAAAAAATCGCACAGGTGATCAAATACCACCAAAAGAAAGCTCTGTTTGTGGGAAAAAAAGGACGTCAAATTCGTTTAGGTACAGCGTCGCACGACTGCGCAATTGTCCGTTAAAGTCACGCAGTAAAAAATCGCAAAAAAAACCCTGGTCTTTTAGCAGCCAAATCCTCCGGGGCTTAAGTGGTTAACATAAGCAGATAGTTTGCTCATCTAGAGGGAGCTAAACACTACCTCTGGATGTATATGCACTCTGTGTTATTGCCTCATGCAAGCTGGCTGATTAGCTGCAGCCAGGAACTCTGTAGCAATCCCGCCCCTGGACACTGAAGGAAAAAAGGCTGCTCAGTTTGCAAGGGAATTTTCCCCAGAGCTCAGTGAATGTGGTAAAGTTGCACTTTGCAAAGAATACCCAATCACGTGCAAGGAAAAAAAAAAACAGGATTTTTGCTTACACGTGATTGGGTGAAGTAAGCAGAGATTCACCTCTTTCACTAAGCTCTGGGGGAAGTTCCCCTGCAAAGTGAACCATCTATTTGCCTTTAGTAAATGAACCCCATTGTCTCTGTCCAGGGCCAATTAGAGGCTCTGTTTGCACTCAGATGCGCAGTTAAATGTGCATGTGGATTTGTAATGAATTGCAGGTCTTTAGAAGGTATTTTAGAAATCCAGTGTACATTGCAAAGCCAACTTTAGCTTGGCTTAATCAACAGCACACCAATCTGATTAATTTTAGATTAAAAAGTATTTGTTCAAGTAGTGTTAGCCGCAGCACATGCTTTTTTATCAAGCAGTAACAGGCCCACTTTGACCAACAGTAAGAAATTGGCCAGTAGTTCATTGAGGCTCTCTGTTCTCTCTGATGCAAAGCTGTCCTGCTACTGTCCAATTTCTGTCAAATGTACATTTAAGTGGGATACACACTATAAGAAAATGGGGTGAGCGATCGTCCGATTTTCCTCGTTGTTTCACAGCAAATCGGAACCGTTGAAAGAAAATTCGTACGAAAATTCGACAAAGGCTTTTTTTGTTGTTTATTGTTTCTGATCATGCGCAATCTTTCTTTTCTGATTTTTCTTGTACAAAATCGTACGAAAACGGTACACATTAAAGGAAAATCGTTCGTTTTTTCCCGTACAAGAAACATATTGGAGTTTGTCCCAAAATACGAAATCGCAAGGAAAATTCTTTGGACGTAAATGTTCGCCCGATTTTCTTATAGTGTGAATGAGCCTTACGAATTAGGAGACTGCAGATGTTCCAGAAATTGCATATTGTCCATCAAAAGTGCAAGTGCAAAAAATATTCGCGCCAATTGATATCTAAATTAATTAAATTATATAACGAGGAACAAGACTGCAGCTACCTTACAATCACCAAAAGAGGAAGGGTACTCTACTAATAGTATGAAGCTAGGCTCCAATTAGGCAGCGCATATCTTGTCTTCCTAAATTGTGCTTATAAAGTATATGGTACCTTTCAAATAATGCCAAATCTTATAAATAATTATTACAGTGCTTAAATATCAAAATAAAATATAGATAAAAATCTCTGTGGCATTCATATAAACATCCATATCCATCAGAGTATATCTTTGTGTGTATAACACTGCAATCAATTAAAGTGCTTAGTGCTCATAAATATCCAACTAACTGCAATTATAACATTTCAAACAGATAAAGGTGCTTGTGCTCAGTGCTACTATGGTTTGATCACTCAAAGTTCAGTGCAAAAATTCAGTGCAAAAAAATATATAGTCCAATATTCTGCCAGTGAGGTATTCGCAACCATCAGTGGCGTAGCGTGGGTTGTCAGCACCCGGGGCAAGGCAAGTAATTTGCGCCCCCTAACCCGCGGGATTTTAGCACTCGAGTCTCTTCCACTAGATTAGTTAAAGAAACCCTTACCCCCTAAGCACATGTATTGTTTGTTATGAAAATACTGATGTAATTAAAATAAAATGCATCTAAATACAAGTTTGAATGACCAGCGTGCCCCCTTTCAATGCAGAGTGACCAGCGTGCCGTGCCCCCTTTCAATGCAGAATGACCAGTGTGCCCCCTTTCAATGCAGTATGACCAGCGAGCCCCCTTCCAATGCAGAGAGACCATCATGCCCCCATTCAATGCAGAATGACCAACGAGCTCCCGTTCAATGCAGAATGACCAGCGAGCCCCCGTTCAATGCAGAATGACCAGCGTGCCCCCTTTCAATGCAGAATGACCAGCGTGCCCCCTTTCAATGCAGAGAGACTTACCTGCAGCGGCAGCTTCTCCTCAGTTCCCCGCATCTCTTTGAGTCCTCCCGCCTCCTCCTCGTCCAATGGCATGCGTTCGCCTTTCAGCCAATCAGGAAGCGGGTCTCGGACCTGCTTCCTGATTGGCCAGGAGGAGGATCCGTGTGACAATAGCGAATTTTCATTTGCTATTGTCACACAATGGGTGGGCTCAGGGCGCACTGCTCTGCGCCCCAGGTCCACCCTTTTTTTTAAGCCTATTAGAGCCTCTGGCTCTAATCAGGTGATTAAAAAAAAAAAAACCCACTCTGTGACAGCGCCAGGCTGCTGACTCACTCGCTGCTAAACTGACTGAGCAGTGAGGAGAGGCGGTATAGGCGGGGCTTGGCTTGCAACGCCACCCTTCCCTACACCAATGGATAGGTGAGGCATAGTCCAGCCCCGCCCCGCCATTTTCAGCCATAGGGCGGCTGCGCTGGACATCTCCCAGCCTAAAGATGGAGGCAGCCGCAGACAGTGTGTGAACTGTGTATGTCAGAGTCAGACAGAAAGAGTGACACTGCGGATGCGCCCCCCCAGATGTTGCGCCCGGTGCGGCCGGCCCCCCTGCACCCCCCACGCTACGCCACTGGCAACCATGCAGGGGAACAGTGGTGGTGGGTATCTCCTTTTCACCCGTGCAGTGTGTCTGGGGTGTGCGCTTACCAGAGGGATATGATCCCTGTTACCTTATGGCAACCAGGATCCTGAACGCTTTTTAGCTAATAATTAGCTGTTGAATGGTCCTCTCGTCCACTTTTCCTCTGTTTGGGATCACCTATATGTCTCAGGATAAGTAATAGGAGAGAGACAAGGGACTTCTCATGGTGTAGTATATTCAAAAATCGTGTCCTTTATTACGGGTCATTAAAACTCATACAAAATATAAAATCAATTAATGCCTATACAGCACTGAGCACAAGCACCTTTATCTGTTTGAAATGTTATAATTGCAGTTAATTGGATATTTATGAGCACTAAGCACTTTAATTGATTGCAGTGTTATACACACAAAGATATACTCTGATGGATATGGATGTTTATATGAATGCCACAGAGATTGTTATCTATATTTTATTTTGATATTTATGCACTGTAATAATTATTTATAAGATTTGGCATTATTTGAAAGGTACCATATACTTTATAAGCACAATTTAGGAAGACAAGATATACTGTCCATCAGCAGAACATTTTTAATGATGGAGAATTGGCTTAAATTTACTAGAGAAAAAATGTACAGGCAGGTGTTTTGTTTCTCAAATTAGAAGACTGCAGATGATGCAAGGCTAGCCAAAATTTACCAGAGACAAAGAGCACAGGCCGGGGCTTTACTTTAAGAATTAAAATACTGCAGAGGGAATGGCAGTGTAAAATTGACGACTCGAGCAGCAGGACAGTTCCTATCAGGGCTAATAGGCCTAACCATTGTAGGTCTAACTTTTCTTTTATCTATGGGTATAGGGAGTGCTTTAAATGTGGGTGATATAATGCAAGGTGGTTTAGGTGCACATTGTTCTTTCACTTCGTTTTTTAATTTTTATTTTAAATGATGCAGCAATGTGCAAAAAAAAGGCAGCTCCTAGAAAAGATGGTTGGTAACAAGTGCATTCCAAACATAAAAAAGGCCCTCAAATCAACCACAAATTAAAATGAAAGACAAAAAAGCCTCCAATATTGCCAGAAAAAAGGCATTGAAGGAATTGATTGCCCAAGGAGCTAGCAGAATTAAAGTCAAGTTTTCTATTTGACCCTAATCCCTCTGTATGTTTGTAGGATTTCCCTGTCCTTTCACTATCCCTATCCTACAACAGCTTTCAATACAGTGGCATTATGGCTGCTCTGTGCTCCTCTCCTTTTATAGTTAGAGAATGTCTTACCTATCTCACCCCCAACTAACAACTGCATTTGAATGGCTTTATTTGCAGTCCCTCAGCGAATGGCCAATTTCCTGGCAGCCACAGCATGGGGAGGATGGCCTTCCCTGCCTATCTCATCTCTGAGACAATGTTTGTTTGCTCCAGGTGGGAGTTTTTTCCTTAAACCTCTCAGGGTAGTCCTGTCAATGCCTCAATACAGCTAGTTCTGTCAGGAGCTGTGCAATTCCTTCTGTCAATTTCTGGATGGCTGCCTCCCAAAGGACTGTCTGTTTGATTTCTGGGGGATCCAGTGGCTTTTCACTTGCTGTAGTCATGGGTACGGACACACTGGTTCATCTCTGCTCCAAGCACATTATGGTCACCTCCAAATAGTTAATGAAACTTCAAACTTTGGTTGCTTCTTTTTTCTGTAACATGTATCTAGTCTTATTGTACGGCATCCCATTCTGCTCCTTCAGCCATCCATCTGTGTCACTCATTGGAAGGACCAGCATCTGGTAACAGCTCACATTCCAAGTCACTGCTGTCCCATCAGGCATAGTCCCTCTGAGCCCCAGGGATGCAGTAAGCAGTGGAATTGATATCTCCGTGGAGTGTCCAGGAGTCCTAGGAATTATGGGAAAGGAAGTTAAAGGAATCGACACCCATTGCTGAATAGGGTGCGTAAAAGAGGGGCTCCTCTACATGTCTCCAAGTATGAATATAAAAAGGAAAATATCATTCATAGTATAGTATGAGCTAAAAAAGATATAGAACCTACCTATCTATGGGCATAGGGGGTACTGTAAATGTGAGTGATTTAATGTGAGGTGGTTTATGTGCACATTGTTCTTTCACTTAATTTTTATTTTTTTGAAATATTATTTTAAACGATGCAGCAATAATAGATGGGTGGTAACAAGTAGAAGCTTGTTACCCTAGTTAACCCCAATCTCTCTTCATGTTTGTAAGATTTTGCTATCCTTTTCCTGCAGCAGCTTTAAATACAGTGACACTATGGCTGCTCTGTGCTCCTCTCTTTTTAGAGTAAGAGAATGTCTTACCTGTCCCATCCCCACCTAACAACTGAATTTTAATTCTTCCATCCGCTCATCCTTCACAGTTATTACCACTTGCCCCTCCATTTTAGGTTGTGCGCTCGCACGAGCAGGGCCCATATAACTCTCTTGTACTGATATGTATTGTAATTGTACTGTCTCCCTTTTTAATGTATAGCACTGTGCAAACTGTTGACGCTACACAAATCCTGAATATTAATCCAAAATAATCACTTATTGGCATTTCTCAACCTGCTTGCCACGGTTTAAAGGTCATGCAGTGCATTATGCTTAAAAAAATGTTTTACCCGGTGAATCAGTACATTCTTAAGTTCTTCTGGACCGCACATCTCAAATCAACCCCGACCTTAAACTCATGGTAGTGGCAAACCCAAATTTTATCACGGTTTGCAACTAGGAAGGCAAGTTACTGCAAGGGAATAAAACAAATTCCTGGACATGATACCCAACTAACATTATTTGATTAAAAGTTGATTCTAAGGTTGGAGGAGACCACAGGACATTTCCCAAGCAATCCTGCAGAGATTGATGCAGACAGTGCAGGGAAATCAGTCCATGTGGACCTGTTGCTGTGCATGCTTACACAGAGAGCAGAGCCTAGTGTGTAGGGAACAGAGCTTTGCTGTGTCCTAAGAGACAGAGGACAAAACCTGTGAAGACCAGAGCAAAAAACTGAGCCTTGTGATGATCTGTTTGTGAGGATTGAAATAACGGGGGCCTTATTCCAGAGGACAACTGACTGCATAGTGTTCTGGACTGGATCCAATGAGTACCAGAAATGGTGAGCAGAACCAACTGCTTATCCCCTACTGCCCACTGTTATTGTCAGCAAAGACTGTCCTCACTTAACAGCCATCTATTGCAGACAGACCTAAAGGGAGAGCTTCACATGCACCACCTTACAAATGGGCCTCAATGTTTGCCGGCCTAAATCTGCTAGTTAAGGCACCAGGTACATTACAGCCATTCCCACAGATCTCGGAGACATGTTCACCTAACCCACTCATAGGGTTTTTTTTTTTTTTTTTTTTAATAGCTATTGCCAGGAGTTACAGTACAGTGAGGCTTTTGGTTGGTGCCATGCATGCTCTTATGGTTGATGCTGATCTTGGCAATGCTATGCATGCTGGTGTAATGGGGCTTAGCCTTATTGCTTTGTCAGTTAATGGCTTTAGGTGAGGCTAATATTCTCGTCAGTTAATCTAAAGTATTAATTTCCTTATTTATTGTTCTATGCATTGCATTTTTCTTGCGCTGCAATAATACATTCACTTTCCCACCATCTAGCAGCTTGTTGCCAATTCCTTTTTTGCTACTACAGTTGTGGTATTATACTAATGCCTAACTTAAGCTAGGTCCTTACTGCCTGCTAGGATATATCCGTGTGTCTCAGAGGGGATAAAACTGTTTACAGAGTCGTGGCAGAGAACAGAGGTCCCACCATACCAAACAGCTTGTCTGGGGGTAGTGCTATACTAGTTTAATAAATAATAGCACCAAATGGGGCTATACTAGTTGTTTGATAACAGCTGTTTATTGCTCACTGATTGGTGAAAAACAGGTGATAGAAAAATCTAATGCCATATGATGGTGCTGTAGAATGTTTTTGGAAATTAGGCAAGTTTACAGTGTATATACTCTAGAGCAGCCTTTTTTTTTAACCAGAGTGCCTTGAGGTTTCTTTAGTGGTGCCTTGGCAAAATGCATAAAAATGTATCAAAAACTGTATACAAGCCAGCAGGCCATTCAAGTTCCTCCACCCCAAACTTACTCATCCATGTCTTTATGGACCTTGCTTTGTGCACTGGTGCTCAGTCATGTTGGAACAGGAAGGGGCCATCCCAAAACTGTTCCCACAAAGTTGGGAGCATGAAATTATCCAAAAATGTCTTGGTATGCTGATGCCTTAAGAGTTCCCTTCACTGGAACTAAGGGGCCAAGCCCAACCCTTAAAAACAACCCCACACTAAAATCTCCCCTCCACAAAATGATTAGGATCAGTGCACAAGGTCCATAAGGACTGGAAGAGCGAGTTTGGGGTGGAGGAACTTGACTGACCTGTACAGAGTCCTGACCTCAACCCAATAGAGCACCTTCGGGTGAATTAGAGCAGAGACTGCGAGCCACCATTATCAGTGCCTAACCTCACAAATGTGCTTCTGGAAGAATGGTCAAACATTCCCATAGACACACTCCTAAACCTTGTGGACAGCCTTCCCAGAAGAGTTGAAGCTGTTATAGCTGCAAAGGGTGGGCCAACTCAATATTTTTTTTTTAAAACCAAACTTTTTATATATATATTTTACAAAGTGACTGTACATCTAAAAAAGCATTTAAGGCAATACAAAGCACATATCGCATACAAAAGCCATATAGTGAACAGTCACATAACGAATATAAAACATTTGTTTTCTTTTTTTAAAAAAAAACAGAGATACATAACATAGAACTAGAGTAACCAGCACTCGTAAAACATTTTATGCCAGGAAATATACCTTTTCTACTATCGAATGTAAAGAAAGCGAGCACCAAACAGAATCCTATGACTCATGGTGGGTTAGCACCGTAGAAGCCTATCCATCACTAACAGTGGTGGGGCAAGACTAGGATTGTCAAACTAATTCTGCCACATGAGGTTAAACTTTGGCATGACATTTCTGTGGCGTTAAGCCAGTTGTTCCCTGAGTAGAAGGGAGTTGACATAAGCGATCCATGGGCCAACTAAATATTGAACCCTACGGACTAAGACTAAGATGCCATTAAAGTTTATGTGCATGTAAAGGCAGGCGTCAAAATACTTTTGACAATATAATGTATTTCAAAGAGCAGTATACAAAAAAGTGAGGCACAATAACCAAGTATAATTAATACACTGGAACATACAGCGTTTAAGAGCACAAACACATGGCTTGGTGCATCTGTTAAAACAAAAATTCCAATACCAGCTAAAGGTAACCAAACTATGCATAGCATGAAAGTCTAACATTGTACACTGGCCTGGGGGAATTGCATATTGTGGAAATATCAAGCACTCTAATTTGTGTAACAAGACAAAAAAGAGAAAGAAGGATCCTATGGCCCTTGTAAGAGGCGTTAAAGCAAGAAAATAAAAGAGAAGGGGGATAAACAGGGGAGTGTAAGGAGAGCGAGAGAGGGAAGAGAAGGATAAGGGACTTGCCTGGGTGCAAAGAAACAGGAGATGGAAAAAAGTGGGGGCTGGGAGGGGAGTGTTCCCTGATGGTCCGGTCTGGCATTGGTGTACAGAAGCTACAGGATATGATCATACGAAGAGCAGGATTCGATTTATGTTCTTCTGGGCATTATATGTGATCCAGGGATCCCAAACCTTTAAAAACCTTGCATGGCTAAACATCCAGAATGGAGGTGAGCTTCTCATGCACCATTGTGCCAATTAGCTTCTGTTTAACTTCCACAAAATTAATAAATAATTGCCTCCACGCTCTAACCAAGGTCTGCCATGCAGCCAGGAACACAAATACCATCAGCTTCTTCTGGTGTTCAGTAAGGGGTAGTATTGGTTCATGTAGAAGGGCTTCCCAGGGGTTACAAGGTAAAGAAACATTAAAGATAGACCTGAGCATGGCATGAACTTGTATCCAGAACCAGATAGGCTTAGGGGGCAGATCCACAATACATGCAATAAGGTGCCATGTTCCCTGCAGCCACGAAAGAACATGGGGGATACAGAGGGATTAAACTAAGATAAGTGGTCAGGGGTCATAAAACACCATGAGAGAAGTTTACAAGCATTTTCCTGGGCAAGGATGTTCAGAGAACACTTTGATAAAACCAATAAAATCTTAGTCCAGGTGGCGAGCATAATAAAATTCCTGGAAAATCTATTCTGGACAATACTTTTTCCTCTGATATTTGTACAGCAAGGGGGTTTCTGGAGAGGCCACAATATTCCCATAGACATACAGTCATTTCCTTATGATAACTGACCAAATCAGGTAATTATCATCTCATTATCATGGCCTTACAGTACTTTGATAAATCTAACTGAAAGAGTCCTTGATGGCCATATGGAAGCAGTGGGCTTCAGGCTTATATTGCATAGGGGTATGAAAATAATACGTCTGAATACATACAGTATATCTGGAAAGTATTCACAGCGCTTCACTTTTTCCACATTTTGTTATGTTTCAGCCTAATTCCAAAATGGATTCTACAAACAATATCCCATTATGACAACAGGAAAAAAGTTAGTTTGAAATCTTTGCAAATGTATAAAAAATAAAAAAGATTAAAATAAAAAACAAAAAAAATCACATGTACATAGATATTCATAGCCTTTGCCATGACACTCAAAATTGAGATCAGGTGCATCCTGTTTCCAATGATCATCCTTGAGATGTTTCTACAACTTGATTGGAGTCCACCTGTGGTAAATTCAGTTGATTGGACATGATTTGGAAAGGCACACTCCTGTCTATATAGGGTCCCACAGTTAATAGTGCATGTCAGAGCACAAACCAAGCCATGAAGTCCAAGAAATTGTCTGTAGACCTCCGAGACAGGATTGTATCAAGGCACAGATCTGGGGAAGGGTACGGTAAAAGTTCTGAAGCATTGAAGGTCCCTATGAGCAGGATTGCCTGCATCATTCGTAAATGGAAGAAGTTTGAAACCACCAGGACTCTTCCTAGAGTGGGCCGCCTGGCCAAACTGAGCCATCGGGAGAGGAAACCAGGCACTGCTCATCGCCTGGTCAGTACCATCCCTAAAGTGAAGCATAGTGATGGCAGCATGGTGTGGGGATGTTTTTCAGTGGCAGGAACTGAGAGACTAGTCAGAATCGAAGGAAAGATAATTGCAGCAATGGACAGAGACATCCTTAATAAAAAAAAAACCTGCTCCAGAGCACTCTGGACCTTAGACTGTTGTGGAGGTTCATCTTACAACAGGGCAACGACCCTAAGAACACAGCCAAGATTACAAAGAATGACTATAGGACAACTTTGTGAATGTCCTTGAGTGGTCCAGCTGGAGCCCAGACTTAAACCCGATTGAACATCTCTGGAGAGATCTGAAAATAGCTGTCCACTGACACTCTACATCCAACCCGATGGAGCTTGAGAAGTCCTGCAAAGAAGAATGGGAGAAACTGCCCAAAAATAGGTGTGCCAAGCTTGTAGCATCATACTCAAAAAGTCTTGAGGCTATAATTGGTATCAAAGGTGGTTCAACAAAGTATTGAGCAACGACTGTGAATACTTATATACGAGTGATTTTTTTCATTTTTTCATTTTTTATACATTTGCAAAGATTTCAAACAAACTTTTTTACGTTGTCATTATGGGGTATTGTTTGTAGAATTTTGAGGAAAATAATAAATTTAATCAATTTTGAAATAAGACTGTAACATAACAAAATGTGGAAAAAGTGAAGGTCTGTGAATACTTTCCGGATGCACTGTATTTAGGCAGGTTTGGTTCCAATGCCTATATACCCAAACTGTAGTCATTACATAAAAATCTTAATAGAAAAGTTACCTCCAGCAAGGTAAATTACATTAAGCAATGTGAACACATCAGTGGGTTGTACATAAAAAAAAAAACAACAACTGGTGTATGTGTTGTAGACCGATGCCAATGACCGTGACCACGTGCAGTGAGAAGAAATGTGACCCACAGGGCAGGTGAGTAAGATGCAAGAGTGACATGAAAGGTCTGTAAGCTGCCCCTCCCCGCACAGTTTTCTCCTTCACTGTCCTCGGAGAGATGGACACCATGGACAGAGCTATTGTCCTCATAAATTGCTGATCATTAGCAACCTGATCAGATAGATTGCATCCAATGGATGGGGGCTGCTGGATGAGGCTGGTTGGTTTTCTGCTTTCTCCTAAATGAAATTACATCCGAAGTACAACTTCAAGACGTTCCTGGGAGAGTATAAAACATTTTTTGGAGCAATAACGCATGAGAAGTAAGTAAAATAAATCTTTATTCAATTACAAACTTTAAAATAATATATTATAATAACATATTTTATTATAAAAATAGTATATTAGAATAATACAATATATTAAAATAGTGAGTAAAACGTTCTGTTAGGCTGGTCTTACAAATGTCTTATGTCTATCTCTCTCTAGATAATATTGTACTGATAATTATCTAGATGTAGTTAGGTAAAAGATATTTCAAACAGGTACAAGAGAGGAAGAAGGACCCCCATGGATAGGAGGGCTAGGGATTTTTAAGGTGCCAATTAACTCAGGTCAAAACATATATCTAAAAACATATACATTTTTATTCATCAAAAAAGATTAAAATGAACAGACAAAACCACATTGTTAAAAAGTTCCCGTATGCATTATTCAAAATTCACATATATTGTTTGTGATATTGTCGCAGAGTAGCAATCCCGACATATTTCATCAAACGGTTTCTTCAGGGGATTTGTTTCATGCTACATCCAAAGTTAGTTGTCGCAGACTATGAAATGCAAATTAGGACTATATGGCCCCTTTCACACATTCAGTTCATCAGTTCAGTCACGTCAAAATTTATCAGTTTTTCATCCGTTTTTCATCCGTTTTTCATCAGTTGTTATCTGTTTTTCATCCGTTGTCATCCGTTTTTCATCAGTTTTTCATCCGTTTTTCATCCGTTGTCATCCATTTTTCATCCGTTGTCATCCGTTTTTCATCCGTTGTCATCCGTTTTTCGTCCGATCCGTTTTTTTGACGGATGAAAAATAGGGCATTCGTCCGTTCTAAAAAACGGACATTGACGGAAGCGGATGAAAATGGATGTTAACTGATGATCATCTGTTGTCATCTGTTTTTACATAGAGATGCATTGATGTCCGTTTTTCATCTGTCAACGGATGGATGAAAAACGGGCAAATGGACAGCATGTGTGAAAGGGGCCTGTCACTTTAAGTGCAAATAGATGGCTGTTTATGATCAAACATGTGCTCCAGGTGGCCTTAATAGTCAACCGCAGGAGGAGTAATGAGAGTATTTATACCTACATCTTCTAGTGATCAGGTTTAGGGATCCCTATGATCCAGGTTGGACCCACTTGGGTTTAAAGACAATGTATGCCTATATATAGGGGGACACCATTGACTGCCAACTTCAGTGGCTCAAGTTGCAGCTTGCAGCGGTTGTGTCTCGCGGCTCCCCGTATTTCAAACAGGATCATTTTTTTTACCTGTCATCAATGCCTTATATTTTTTTAGGCAATTATTAAAATCGTCACAAAGCTATTTTAGAGGATTTTTAAAATTGAAAGAAAAACATGTTTTCAGGAAAATACATTTTTGTAGAGTGTCCAGCTCGTAGATGATGATGGCGGCTATACTTGACATAATAAAAACACCTTCTATTCTTGGAAACTTATTACATAAAAGGATGTTTAACATGTTCAAAAACCTCTTTGCATTTGGTAAGTTAGCATTTGTTAGATGGACTTTTGTCATATTGGGCTTGTTAGAAAAGTGGAATATTTTTCTCGATCAGCCAGCTGCAGCCACTGATCAGTGTATTCTGACAGTGGAGGGTCCTGCTATCAGAATACAATGTCCCAGAGGAGGGGAGGATTCCTCCACCCACCTCGCTTGTGTGTATGGAGGAATCTGTTAGTTTTTTTTTTCGCTCAGTCCTTTACCTGAACAAAACAAATTAATCATCTGTGACCAGATTAAATTTAGTTTAATTTTTTTTTTTTTTTATCAGCAATGGACGGTTGAATTGCATTGAACGAGAAGTGTCACTTGTGTAAAATATGGTGCAGCTGTGCATGGTAGCCAATCAGCTTCTAACTACAGCTTGTTTAATTAAAGCGTGTTCACTTTGTATTGATTCCTTTGTGTGAAATCCCTGGTGTTCCTGTCATTCCCTCTGCTTTTCTATTAAAAACTGACCACACTAAGCAGGAGAGCACACCATGGTTAGTTCTCTAACTATGCTCTTAACTCAGCCTGCTCTCCTCTCATGATCAGACTTGTCCTGGCATACCCCCCCCCCCTCCTCCCTTGCACAGCAATTCACTGGGAAGCTCAGTGTGCTGCTGCTTCTCCTCCCCCAGCTCTTATGCAGCTGAGAACAGAGGGAATGGAATCACTTAAAAAAAGCAAAAAAGGAATAAAAATGTGTTTTTCCTTTCATTTCAAGCTGTTTCCAACCGAATTGGCTGTTTTACGAGGTAATCATGAAGGCCCCTTTCATACAGGGGGGTGATCTGTTTGGACGGACTCCACTTGCTCAGTGGGGCTCGCTCTGTTGATCCGTTGAGCAGGCGGATGACAGGTCCGTCTCCACTCACTGTGCAGGGACAGACCTGTCAGAGTCCTGCTCTCTTCTATGTGGAGATCAGATGAAAACGGACAGCCTGTCTATTTTTATTCTATCCCGACCGATCCAACTTGCTGGATGAATGCCGAATGTATCGCCATCCGTCTGTTTTCAGCCGATCTTGTCGTATTGGATACCAAGCGGGTGTCAGCAGGAACATTTCCGCTGACATCCGCCTCCCCATTAGGGTCAATGGGTTGCCCAATGGGGTCTGCCTGAAAAAAGGACAGGCGGACCCGATTGATCTGATCGTGTAAAAGGGGCCTTACAATTACTTTAGTTTTGACAAAAACAACAATCAAAACTGAAAGCAGCAGCACTCTCCAGTTTTAGTAAATCAACCCCTATGTCCACCCTTTCAGCCCCTTCCTCCATTTAGAGAAGCTATACTATAGATTCCAGCAATGAAAGCACTTCATGAATGGAGGTCAGGTAGATGAATGAAAGCTCTGCTTCCTCCATTTATATAACTCTTTTTATTCATGGAAGTGATAGTACAGCTTCTATGAATGGAGGAGAGATGATGAATAGAGCGGGCATAGTTGAGTGCCTATGACAGGTTCAATGGCTGTATTACATAGTTACATAGTTAGGTTGAAAAAAGACACAAGTCCATCTGGCTCAACCAATAAAAAACAAAAAACAGTAAAGAAAACACAACCATACAATCCCATATACACAATCCAATACCCGCAGTTGATCCAGAGAATGGCAAAAAACCCCAGCAAAGCAGGATCCAATTTGCTACAGCAGGGGAAAAAAAACTCCTTCCTGATCCCCTGAGAGGCAATCGGATATTCCCTGGATCAACTTTACCTATAACTATAAGTACCCAGTTATATTATGTACACCCAGGAAAGAATCCAGGCCTTTTTTAAAGCAATCTAGTGAGCTAGCCAGAACCACCTCTGGAGGGAGTCTATTCCACATTTTCACAGCTCTTACTGTGAAGAAACCTTTCCATATTTGGAGACTAAATCGGTTTTCCTCTAGACGTAAAGAGTGCCCCCTTGTCCTCTGTGTTGACCTTAAAGTGAATAACTCATCACCAAGTTCACTATATGGACCCCTTATGTATTTATACATGTTGATATCCCCCCCCCCCCCTTAATCTCCTCTTCTCAAGAGAGAATAAATTCAGTTTCTTGAATCTTTTCTCATAGCTGAGCTCCTCCATGCCTCTTATCAGTTTGGTTGCCCTTCTCTGCACTTTCTCCAGTTCCCCGATATCCTTTTTAAGAACTGGTGCCCAAAACTGAACTGCATATTCCAGATGTATTAACCCCTTCAGCACATGAAGATTACGAGCATGGGTTGAGAGGGCCGGAGGACAGATGATTACTGCTAAGACCCCAGCCACCAGCACAAGGGACACTTCTCATTAAATGTACAATCCCTTGTGCTGATTTAAAAAAAATCAAAAGCTTTAAATAGGTATGAAATGGAAGAATCTGAAATGTATTACAAATATAGACAAATTAGGAGTTCCTAGTATAGTAAATGGGCTCCCTAAATTTACCTTTCTGGAGGCTAAGCATCATATTAGATATTTTATATCCTGAGTTGGCCAAGTACTGAATTGTAACTGTCAGAATTGACATTATCCATATATTGCTATGCTAACTGTAAGAATTTGATGCTTTCCCTGGCTTTTCTTTCATTTGTCTGTTCAATGGAAAGTGTAACATGAGGACTGGTTGTAAATAATGGTTGTAACTCCAGAAACTGCTCAGGTGAGGAAAGCTGCTGTGATGCTCAAGTGACAGATCCTTCATGTCATGTTACAGATCCTCTTTCCCTGTTCACGGACAACAGTGACGATGCCGCACAGCTTGTACAGAAATATTGATGGGCGGATGTGACTCTTCAGGTTACATAGGAGTTGTCATGTTTCTTGTATCAGAGGACCATTAGCCTTTATAATACGGATATGGAATGGCAAAAACTCTTCTTCTGGATGATTCTGGTGATATTGGTGCCTCTTGCAAGCCAAGGTAAATCAAAATGGAACTTAACACTAGCATGGCATTTCAGGATTTGTAGGCTGTTAAAGTGGAGTTCCACTCATTTTTGTGTTTAATAAAAGTCAACAGCTACAAAAAGTGTATGTGCTGACTTTTAACCGCTTCTGGACTGGAAGGATTTGCCCCCTAAATGACCAGGCCATTTTATGTGATTCGGCACTGCGTTACTTTAACTGACAATTGCGTGGTTGTGTGAGGCTGTACCTAAATATAATTGATGCCCTTTTTTTCCCACAAATAGAGCTTTCTTTTGGTGGTATTTGATCACCTGTGCGATTTTTATTTATTGCGCTATAAACAAGAAAAGAGCTACAATTCTGAAAAAAAAAACAATATTTTTCACATTCTGCTAATATCCCCCCCCCCCCCCCAAAAAAAAAATTAAAAATCAAACATTTTCATGCTTTTAGGCCAATTTGTATTCTGCTACATATTTTTAGTAAAGAAAATCACAATAAGCGTATTTTGATTGGCTTGCGCAAAAGTTATTGCGTCTACATTCTAGGGGAAAGATTTATGTCATTTTTATTTATTTATTTTTTACTAGTAATAGCGGCGATCTGGGCTTTTTAGTGGGACTGCGACATTGCGGCGGACAGATCCGGCCCCTAACTGACATTTTTTACACTTTTGGGGGGACCAGTGACATTACTACAGTAATCAGTGCTATACACTGTTACTGTACTAATGGCACTGGCAGGGAAGGGGTTAATCTAGGGGTGATTAAAGGGTTAAGTGTGAGCCTAGGGGAGTGTTTACTAACTGTATGGGGGATGGGCTTGTGAAATGACCTAGAGACCTGTGATCCTATATAGAAGGATCACAGGCGCTCTGTAATCATTTCAGGGAGAAGAACGGTCAGCTGTGTTTACAACAACTGACCGTTGTTCTCTCTCATCGGGGAGCGATTGTGGGTGTCAGGCGGCAATCGCGGCCACCGGCCCATGCATCAACGTCCCTCTGCCTAGTGGGGGTGGGAACGCGCCACCAACGGCCCACGCTTGCCCCCCAGCACCAGGCGCGCCACCGACATAGGGCTACGGCTGTTCATGCAGGAGAGGCAGCCTGCCACAGGCAATGTGCTGCGGGCGATCTTAAAGCAGTTAATAAACACACATTCTCCTGTCCCAGGATCAAGTGATGCGGTCGCCCAAACCCTCGGTTCTCTCCCTCGCCTCTCCCTGGTGCCACACTACAAGTGTGGGCACCTGGCTGTGACAGCTTGCAGCTTCACAGCCGGGTGCACACTGCGCATGCGTTAGTCGCACTGCGCCTTCTCAATGGCCCTGTGACGTGCCCCAGAAAATTGCAGGGAGGGAGGGGGAGAGGAGAACTTTCGCTCGCATCACCTAGGTGGCCTGAGTAGAAGTGGGAGTGGGGTATCTGTCATAACCAGGTACCTGCTCTCCTTCCCTCTCCAATAAAAAAATGACATGCTAAATGTGGCATGGAAGGGGTGAGGAGTGCTTAAAGCTGAACTTCCAGTTTTGGTGGAACTCTGCTTTAGCTGCTTAAAGGTCAATTTTTTTCACTTCCACAGTAAACATTATACATTTTATATCATAAATATCAATATCATAAATTATTCTGTAAATACAAATAAAACAATAAACTTTCCAGACCATTTTAGGATCCCACAATTGAGACAGGCACTTTATAGGAATTTCATGTATACAAAATATGCACAAACATGCAAAAATAAATACATAAATAAAACCATTGCATAGCTACAGTATCTCACAAAAGTAAGTACACCCTTCACATTTTTGTAAATATTTTATTATATCTTTTCATGTGACAACACTGAAGAAATGACACTTTGCTACAATGTAAAGTAGTGAGTGTACAGCTTGTATAACAGTGTAAATTTGCTGTCCCCTCAAAATAACTCAACACACAGCCATTAATGCCTAAACCGCTGGCAAGGATTTCATCCCAATACCTAATGGCAGTCAGGGTGCCATTGTCTAGCCTGTAGAGGTCTGTGCGTCCCTCCATAGATATGTCTCCCCAGACCATCACTGATCCACTACCAAACCAGTCATGCTGAAAGATGTTAAAGGCAGCATAACGTACTCCATGGCTTCTCCAGACCCTTTCATGTCTGTCACATGTGCTCAGGGTGAACCTGTTCTCATCTGTAAAAAGCACAGGGTGCCAGTGGCGGACCTGCCTATTCTGGTGTTCAATGGCAAATGTCAAATGAGCTCCACGGTGCCGGGCAGTGAGCACAGGGCCCACTAGAGGAAGTCGGGCCCTCAGGCCACCCTCACAAAGTCTGTTTCTGATTGTTTGGTCAGAGACATTCACACCAGTGGCCTGCTGGAGGTCATTTTGTAGGGTTCTGGCAGTGTTCAATCTTTTCCTCCTTGCACAAGGGTGCAGAAACTTGGTCCTGCTGATAGGCTAAGGATAGGATTATGCAATGTAATTAATGTGTGTCATGGTTTAAAGGGATGAGGTGGCAACCCTAGTTAAGGACCTTCTACGGCCCTGTCTAGCTTTCCTAGAGTAACTCCCTGTCTCCTGGAATCTCCTCTATGCTCTTGAGACTGTGCTGGGATACACAGCAAACCTGGACTGCCTCTATAGGGTCCAGGTATGGCCTCATGCTACCAGTAGTGACACTGACCCCAGCCAAATGCAAAATTAGTGAAAAACAGTCAGAAAAGATGAGTAGGGAAAAAAAATGTCAGTGGCCTTAACCTGTAAAACCATTCCTGTTAAGGAGGCTGTCTTATTGTTGCCCATCTAGTGCAGCTGTTGTTAATATCATTAACACCAAAGGAGCTGAAACTGATAAACAATCCCCACTGCTACTTAAGTGACTGGATCAATATCCCAGGAACTTATTGGACTTGATGCTATACTCTGATTGAAAAGTGTTCCTTTAATTTTTTTGAGCAAGGTATATACAGTATATTTATATTACTACATCATGCAGTTAATTCTTTTTTTCAACCAAATTTTACAAAATATCAAATCCAAAATAATACAAATAAAGATGCAGATTGGAACAAAGCTCCCTGTGCTATCCATAAAGTGAACCTGTGAGTATAGAATTCTTACAGTTGCCTTTGCCTAATTCCTTAAATCTTGATTCTGGCCTCACTAGCTAACTGAGGTACTAGCATGTATCCAGTGATGATTGAAAGATATGAAGTTCTGTACTCTTCCAGGTTACTAACAGTCTGGATCAGTGGTCCTCTGCTTGCCTTAGACTGGCCCCTGTAATGAGAATGCTTGCACAGGGGGCTACTAAACACGACATATAATAGCCACTGTTGGGCTAAGTGATCTCCTGCCTGACAGTGTGCCTGCATAGTTCTATCCGAGACATCATGAAGCCAGTAGAGGAGCAATGTAGGATGTGGAATGTATTCATTAGTGAATAATCCCTAAACAACAATGCTGGGTGAGTTTTTCTAATCCCAATAGGACACCAATGATAGCAAACTATTGCTTTTACTGACACCAATGATGGGGCACTGTTCTACCCACTGACACCAATGATGGGCACTGTTCTACCCAATGACACCAATGATGGGGCACGGTTCTACTCACTGATACCAATGATGGGACACTGTTCTACCCACTGACACCAATGATGGGGCACTGTTCTACCCACTGACACCAATGATGGGGCACGGTTCTACCCACTGACACCAATGATGGGGCACTGTTCTACCCACTGACACCAATGATGGGACACTGTTCTACCCACTGACACCAATGATGGGGCACTGTTCTACCCAGTGACACCAATGATGGGGCACTGTTCTACCCACTGACACCAATGATGGGGCACTGTTCTACCCACTGACACCAATGATGGGGCACTTTTCTACCCACTGACACCAATGATGGGGCACTGTTCTACCCACTGACACCAATGCAAAACGTTTCCCTCCTAATGACAGCTGTAGCCTTTATTACTCCCACTGACCACCAGTGCAGGGGCATATACTGCACGGCATTTTTCACACACACTGACCTTCAATGTTGAGGCATTTGTTTACAGTTCAGCCCTCCCAATAGCTCTTTTTAAATAGTTTTAAGGAAAAATAAAATCTTGCTCCAAATAGAGAAACATGAATGAGAATAACATTGATGGGGGCTTAACATGGCAAATCCTAGTTTATAGGGTAAGTAGAGTGTTTTGCAAAAACGTTGGCTACATGCAGTCACAGGGAGGCACTTAAAGTGGATATAAACCCTCACATATACCCAGTGAAGTGAACAGCCTCTAATGATTCCCAGAGATGAAACAAATCTCCCAACATAAGTTTTTTTTGTATATCTGCTGTCTTCAGTTCTCTACACTGTTTAGAATGTGAACATCGCGTTGGAATTTTTTTTTTCATGTTCCAACACTAGGTGTGGAGTCTTGGCATACACTGTGTGACAGCTGATTGGAGAAAAGGCACCCCCCCCCCCTCCACATAGGCAGAGGAAGGAAGAAACATGCAGAGCTATGCTGTGAATAGACCAGCTCTCTGCTAATCCAGCGTCCAACTTGAAAGCTCCTGATTGCTGCATGCAATCAGGAGTTTTCTGTTCACGTGAACGCTGTGACAGCTAATTACGGCAGTCACATGATCTTAAGCCATGCCCCGCCTCCCGGCATCTTAAACCTCTTAAAGAGTTGGGAGGCGCAGCATGCAGAGGTAAATATCCTGCCTCCAGCAACTCATTTCCTGTGCGAACAATGGGCAGTGCCCTCTCACCAGTCCGTGAGGTGCGGCTGTGTACTTGCTATAGAAAGGGGGGTTCCCTCAGTCTCTCAACAGAATGCCTTCAGGGATTCAGTGGTCGGAAGTAGAGAGTGAGAGAATATTCTGGTCTCCCTGTAGTGCATATGAGGTTGCTGCAGTCTCTGCTGGGCTGCCTCGGGTGTCTCTACTGGTCTGGTCTCTCAGCAGTCTGGGCAGTATGCAGCAGATGTGCTCTTTTTGGTCCCCTCAGCACCAAGAGAAAGACATTCTTAGAGAAGTCTGATAAAAACTATTCCACCACTCGCCCTCTGCCTCAGTGTTCTATGGAAATTGTGGTGTAAAGTCCATGAGTCCCATTCTCTGGTTGCTGCCCAGACTTAAATTCCCATGATCCTTAGCATCCTGTATTAACCACTTGCCGACCGCCTGCCGCAAATATAGGCTGGCTTGGCTGCGCGAATCAATAAACGGGTACGTCGGTTCGCGGGAGTGGTGCTGAGGGGCGAGCCCACTAGGCAGCAGAAATTCCGATACACAGGACCGGTGGCCGCAATTGCTACCAGACACCAGCGATCGCTCCCCGCTGAGAGAGAAGGACAGTCAGCTGTTGTAAACACAGCTGACCGTTGTTCTCTCTGAAATGATCACAGAGCGCCTGTGATCCTTCTATATAGGATCACAGGTCTCTATGGTCATTTCACAAGCCCATCCCCCCACAGTTAGTAAAAACTCCCCTAGGCTCACAATTAACCCTTTGATCACCCACTAGGTTAACCCCTTCCCTGCCAGTGTCATTATTACAGTAACAGGGCATATTTTTAGCACTGATCACTGTAGTAGTGTCACTGGTCCCCCCAAAAGTGTCAAAAATGTCAGTTAGGGGCCCGATCTGTCCGCCGCAATGTCGCAGTCCCGCTAAAAATCACAGATCACTCTAAGAAACTATATAAAAAACATATTTTTTTCTGCTTCTAGATGCTGAAGCTCCAAAAATGCTAATAGCCTAAAGTAGTGTGCATGGACACGATAACACTATTTAGCTTCTAGGAGCAGAAAAATGCTAATAACAGCTTCTAGGGGCTTAAAAAAAAACGCTAGCGTCGTGCATTGGAGCCTAAGGTGTATATAAACTTCAAGCTATAGACTCTACAGCAAGTATATGCACTGTGATGGAATATATATAAAAAAACATAAATTACATGCCATACTCAAAAAAGAGGGGGGGGGGGGGGAGAAATTGCACCAACTAGCATGTATGGAATAATACTTTTTCTAGCCATCTGAACAAAGTTAGGAAGCACATGGCAATATAAAACAATTATCGCTATGTTGCTCTGTTGAATAATTTGAGGTTGCTGCCACAAAGATGCTAATATATATTATTTTCATTGATATAGGACAAAATCAAGAAAGGCAGCAAAGCAGCTTAGAAAAGATTTTTTCCAAATGGAAATCTAGAATTAAGCATCATCTTCCCATAATGTCCAACATGAAAACAAGACTTCAATCTGATGACATAAAATTGCTTCTGGATAGAATGGTACTTAATTTTGGATCTTTTTGGACTACACCTAAAAGTGATCCATCACTCCTTGGGACTCGGAAAAACAAAGCAAAGAAAAATCGTCTGTCAGATTTTCTCTATAATATTTCATCATATTTACAGAAAGAGGAATCAAACGAGCAGGAGGGTGAAGCCTGGAACTCATTACTTCAACAGTTTCTCCAGATACCAGTGGAGAGATCTCCAACTTTCCCACTCCTAAAGCTACATGACTTTCTTGTGTCTCTAAGAGGAAGTCAAAACTGGAGTGTTCTTCTCAACTTCTCACAGAGAGTTTTCAAATCAATTAGCAACAGTCAAAATGCTCTTAATCTTCTAGGACATAACTGGGAGATGCTCGGTGGTTTGATGGACACTCTGTTTCAAGCATTCCTTGGTGGAACCTTAAAGCAGACTTCAACTCTCCAAGGGGTTCTATGTTTTTTGATGGGTCACAGTAACTGTGGTCTTCATCCTGTTCAGATCCTAAAGCTCCTGTTGCCCCTTGAAGGAAAAAACTGGACACCTGTGGTCAATGTGCAGTCAGGGATTTCAGTTGCATCACATGGGAAATATAGGCCTTTCAGTATGCTTTCAGAAAGCTTAAAGGACAAAAATGCCAACTCCAGTAGATTTAATGCTTTATCTGAACAGGAGGAAGTAAAAAATGTTTTCGAAATATTTTACCGCTCTAAGGAGAAGGAGAGTGGATCCAAGGATGTTGATGTGGAGGGGAGTCCAGAGGATGTTGTTTGGGAAGTACTTGAAGACCTTCACTACAATCTTATGAAACGAATGGAAAGATCTGTATATGACAACTTGAACAGAAAAGTCTCTCGTATGAAAGGGACCCTGATGAACAGAGTGTCATCAGTGATTGGAATACCCTACGCTGATCAAAATGGAAAGTGTTCAGTAGGTAGGTTCTACTGTATGCATAACCAATATATCAGACATAATATAAATGGCCAGACTATGGATGAATGAATGGTGTAATAAAAAATCCTGAGACACAGTGTGCATCAGAGTTTGTGAGGATTAATTCACATAGATCTAGTTTTGTAAGACATGGGAGAAGATATCCATGACTCATAAATTAAGGTGATCCATGGTCTTGTACACTTCTCAAAATCGGATCAAATATTTCTAGCTTAGATTTGACACTCCTATATAACAGCTGTGTTAAATTGACAACAATATATGTTTTTTCTTTTTTTGTTTTTTAGGTAATCTGCAGCAACTGCTCTTGTGGTAAGTATTGCATCTACTGATACTAGAAGTTTATGTCATATCTACTTTTTCCCACTACCTGTATTTCTGCTGCAGAAAAGATGGGGCATTTAATATAATCCCTTAACTGAATGCTTCCTCCTGGATTTTTGTTTTTAAGGTAATATAGAATTCTAGGGATATCATTATGGTGGGTATAGGTTCAGGCTAGTAGTCTAGGACACTTCATCATTCACAGTTTACATCAATACACCATACTGTATATTCTGAATTACACAAAAAATTGTTATTAAAAAAAAAAAGCAAAACTTTGCCTTTTCTACTCTATAATCATAGAAATATAATTTAGGGCTAGAAATTAGAAGCAAAAATAGTCAAAGGGTATCCTCTGCCCAAACCACTCTAAGTGCTAAACTACCATTGATAATATAAAATTAACAAATAAAACATATTTGCAGCATAAAAGGTTGTTGCTTACACTGTCATGTGCATTCCCACAACCTTGAAAATGTCAGATAGAAAAGGTGTGTCGTGCGACACAATATACATTTAAATATCAACAGCAGAACATGTAAAGATTTATGCGTTAATGTGCATAAAAATATGTGACAAATCTATAACTATAGAGAAAAAGAAACTGCTAGCATTCTTGATCAGCATGTAAATGAACCATCACAACAGATATAAATATCAATACCATTTGATGAGTGAAATGACATACAAGTTACTATTAAACAAAAGAAAAAATGTCCAGTGATGCAGTCCCTTGAATGTGTGAACAACTAGATGCTGCGCTTTGTGCAGTCTTCAAACAACCTTTATAATGAATAAATCAGGTCCACCTGTAAGTTTTTCAGACGGACCTGATCGGACGCTCCATTCACCCCATAGGGCAGCGGATGTCAGCAGTGACATGTCCGCTGACACCCCCTGCTATCCGATCCAATCCTGTCCGTAAAATCCAGATGGATGGTAACTCTATTTTCCATCCGGTTGGAGGGTTGGATCAGATGGGATCGGATGAAAACGGACAGATGGACCGTTTTCATTAGATCTCCTGATAGAGGAGAGCGGGACTCTGACAGGTCTGTCTCAGCACAGTGAGTGGAGACGGACCTGTCATCTACCTGCTCAGCGGGGGATCAGCGGAAAGATCCCTCACTGAGCAAAGCGGAGTCCACCGGGCGGAACGCTTTCTGTTTGGATTTATTTGGTTGAGAATATGTCAGAAGCACATTCCTCTTTAAGGGTTCATTTCAAGGCACCACGGCTCTCCCACGGTCCTCCTCAATGTTTCTTGAATACTAACTTGCCAATTTCACGCTAATCTCCAGGACTCCTCCACTCAAAAAAGAAAGGCTTAAATAGGGCAATACCTAAAACACATTGAGGAGAACTCAGTGCCTGCTGACATTGTTGTCAATGTGGTAAGGACAGACTAGAAATCTCCAATGGGAACACAAACGTCCATAAAAAGCCAACAGAGGTTCTAGTCTTCACATACATTATTAACAAGAAGTGTTTCTACTGCTATTGTGTCCCCCGCTACCCTCAATTCCTGTCTCAGGGACAACATTTTCCAAAAGAAACTGGAGAAACAGCCCCAAAATCGACAAGTTACATTGTAAAAGATCATGGATTTTCCCTGTACCCCAAAGATAGAAACCGGATATAAAAAATATCAAAATGTATTACATTAATCAATGAAAAATAGGCAGAGCTCTTCCAGTTAAAAAACATACTTGCCATAAACTCCTCTCTAATCCTGCTGGGACTTCCATGCTAGGTAAGGAAGAGCCTTGTACTCTCCTGCCACGTTTGACATTTCCTGTATTTTTTAGGTAAGCCCATTGCACCACTACAACTGGCTTCTTTTTCTTTATTATGTTGTTTCGATACTTGATGCCATTTGTATCAATAATTTTTTTTAATCTTTCAAGTAATATTGTGCTCCCTTTCAGAGTGTTTATATCCTTCATTTCTCCTGAAAAAGCGACTTGTGTGCTGAAGGCCTGCTGATTTGTAGATCTGCCTTCTACTGTAACTTATATCTCGGATCTTCTTTTTCCAAACATGGAAGTCCCAGCAGTATTAGAGGGGAGTTTATGACAATTATGTTTTTAAACTTGATGAGCTCTGTGTTCTTTTAAATGATTAATGTAATACATTTTGATATTTTTATATCCGATTTGTCCTCTGTGTTTGGGTCACCAGGAAAATCCATGATCTTTTACAACTGATTCTTGTCTATCAATTGACGGGATGTGGTACCCTAAATATACCCTATACCAGGGGTAGGCAACCTTGGCTCTCCAGCTGTGCTGAAACTACAAATCCCATCATGCCTTTGGCTGTCAGAGTCTTGCAGTGCCTTATGGGACTTGCAGTTCTTCAACAGCTGGAGAGCCAAGGTTGCCTACCCCTGCCCTATACGTACCCTAAATCCAAAATGGAGATACAGAAACCAAATAAAACTGACAGAGGTTCTTAACATCCTCTACTCTATAACTAAAAGTTGGGGCTACACGTGCATTTCAATCTACTGTGCATTCAAAGGACAATCAATATTGATTGTCGTTTGATATCAGTGTTGTGTTTCACATTGATATGATGTTGATACTGATGTCAGTGTTGTGTTCTACACAGGGGAATAAAACATAATATATCATGGAATGTCCAGTCCCTTGGTTTTACATCAACAAGTTTTCCAACAGCTCCTCCAATCCTGACGTGTGATAAACCTGCTTCGAAAACAGAGGTTAAGGCACATAACATTTCCAGGAGGTCACAGTCTGATGTGTTGGAGGAACCTCAACCATATACTGAAGTCCTGGAAGCAGTATGCAATGATTCTATTCCAGGACTGCCCGGAGTCTCCAACTTTACAGTGTTTTTGTACTGCAGTGTTTACAATGCTACTGGCTACTCAGTAGATACAACTTATGACCTTCAGGCTGCCTGCTCTGATGCTGCGTGGTACCTTTCTTCCATGGAAGAAGACTCATTTTGGGTGTGGGTATGCAGGGAATATTTCCCACTTGAATTTAATACTACTGTCTGCAATAACACATCATTCCCAAGGAGCAGTCAAGATCTATCAATGATGAGTGACCTGTGCACTAATGTCTTCAACAGCTCTGAGGCCATCAGAGAACTACGGAACAATATCAGATGCTCAGATGTATTGCAGGGGATGCCCATGAACCCCAAATCCTTAAAGACATGCCTATTTGAAAACAAAACATTCTTGATGGAGAAACTTTGTAGTAATAACTCATTATCCAGCATGCCAGAAGACACTAGGACTTGGGTAACCAGACTATGTCAGAAACAAATGGCAAAAACAGTGATGCTGAATGCCAATCATAGCTCTTGTAACTACAAGTCCTGGGACAGTAATGATTTTCAAAATAGTACATTGGTGGAAGACTGCAAAGGGATCAACATGCATGATTTTAAGGATTTAATATGCAGAAATGCATCTTTATATTTCTCACTTAAAGTCGTCCACCCGTGGGTTGTGGATTACTGCTGGAAAAATGTATCCTTAAATGGAAAATGCTTTCTCCAAAGACTGGCAGATGCATTACCTCTTTCACCAAGCTTTGATTCCTCCCGACTGTGTAGAAATCCAGTATCGTACATCATAGGCCTGGTCTCTCAACTATCACAGTGTGACAGTGAGTCCTATGGCTGGGCGCCTAATGTCCAGTATCTACTGAAGATGCTCGATTTTCTCTTCACTTTCTCAGACCCGGAGCAGATAGGTAAGGAAACAAGGGATAGACTGGGAGAAGCCATCCTCCTCTCTAGCCTGCTGGATAATAGCTCTTTCTGGGCTTCTTTCAAGATGAATTCCTCGCTGAGCATCCTGCGGACTGTGGAGCTGTATCTAGAGAAGGAGAGCAGTGATTCTAATAAGGAAGATCTTCTGAGTTGCTTTAGTGTGAGTTACTCTTATCAAATCAGATTTTAAAATAACCGTATTGTTTATGATCTCTTACTTGTAATATTTGGAGTCTGAAGTTTGTCTTAACATGGCATTCATTTAAAAAAGAAATTACAAAAGGGAAGTAATGGTTTTCCCAGCAGCAACCATCATGTTTCCTTTAGCCTGTAGTGTACCAGTAATGTGTCAGATAGAACATGTTGGTTTCTACAGGCATCAACTCCACTCTCCATCTGCTGGATTTTCTACCTGACCCCTTTGACCATGAGTCCAAGCATTATTTTGTTTCTATCACTATAATGGAAAGCAAAGGATATAGATAGGGCAATTAAACTCTTTTTCAAAAATATTTATTTTGGACATATATACAGTAGGTCCTAATACATATTACCAAATAGTAAAGGCTTTAAAATACATAGGTGATGTGTTGATTGGCAATTGTTTTTCTGTCCATCTATCCTGGATTAAAGCTTGCCATAAATGGAGTGATTTTATTTCCTTCAACCACGGGTTGCAATCCCTCCTGTGGAGTCACTGTGTTCTCCTGGCGAGGGGTTGGAGGAAGCCATCCCCACATGGAAGAACACAGTGATAGTTGCTAGTGTGGCTATAATAGCCGCTAGCAAGATTCACATGTACAATCTCACAGGCTGGTTGTACCCAAGTTGATCTACCAATCAACTTGGGCACAGTCAGCCTGCCCATACATAGTTTGAATCTCGGCTGGTCCCTGCTAAATGGCTGAGATTCGAACCATCAATGGCCAGCTTTACAAAGCTTTGCTACGTAGCACAGCTAGCCTTGTGGCCTGTCTTTCCTCCATTGCAGTTAAGGTGTATCTAAACAAAAAAAACAAACATTTTATATATTGCAGCTTACCAATTCTTAGATGTGGTGGTTGCATTAATTTTCTGAAAATTTACAGTGGTCACATGACCTGAAAGCTCTTGATCGCAAGTATACGGTACCCGCTGGTTACTGCGCTGGGTGCGCACAGGGAGCACACTCTCAGGACAGTAATGTGTTTACATAGGGCCGCATATATATGTGTATGCCCGGCAGAAAGAGGTTAAAGCAACAGTTTGATCCCCTTTATGGATAAAGGTTTTCATACATAAATAAAAGATGATCATTGTAAGCACTTCTGTCAGTGTGAAATGATTTGTCTCGACCCTCTAACTGACACTTTTGATGGACAGCTCTGTCTGTAAAGGAAGTTGAAAAATAGCAAATTTACTGGCTGGATCACCAGTCGAAAATGAAGCATGGGTAAGCTCAAATATGAAAAAGTTATGCTTTTTTATGTACGCTTTAAAGTGGAACTAGCCCTACGGATTTGACTGTTTCCCAAAACAGTTACATTCAATGTATGCTGTGAATGATAACTGTTACGGCTGCTTGTGCTTTCAACCAAACCATCAAGCCTTCAAATAGCTGGTGCCATAAATGATCACATGTGTAGCACCATGGCACCTGCAGATTTTTTCATGTGACAACACTGAAGAAATTACACTTTGCTACAATGTAAAGTAGTGAGTGTACAGCTTGTACAACAATTGTAATGTAACAATGTAAATTTGCTGTCCCCTCAAAATAACTCAATACACAGCCATTATTGTCTCAACCGTTGGCAACAAAAGTGAGTACACCCCTAAGGGACAATGTCCAAATTGGGCCCAAAGTGTCAATATTTTTTGTAACCACCATTGTTTTCCAGCACTGCCTTAAAGCGGAGTTCCACCCAAAAGTGGAACTTCCGCTTTAGGTGTTCCTACCCCCCTGACATGCCACATTTGGCATGTCATTTTTTTGGGGGGGGAGCGGGTACCTAGTTTTGACAGGTACCCGCTCCCACTTCCGCTCGGAGCGCCGCGGCGCCCTGAGCGGAAGTTCTCCTCTCCCCCTCCCTCCCTGCAATCTTCTGGGACACGTCAGAGGTCCCAGAAGATTGCCAGCCAATCACGGTGCGCAGCGCGACTCGCGCATGCGCAGTGGGTACCCGGCTGTGAAGCCGCAAACTGTAACAGCCGGGTGCCCACAGCAGTGATGCCGGCGCCGAGGGAGAGGATCGAGGCTTCGGGCGGCCGCATCGCTGGACCGTTGGACAGGTGAGTCAAATGGCTGGAACTCCGCTTTAACCCTCTTGGGCATGGAGTTCACCAGAGCTCCACAGGTTGCCACTGGAGTCCTCTTCCACTTCTCCATGATGACATCACGGAGCTGGTGGATGTTAGAGACCTTGCGCTCCTCCACCTTCCATTTGAGGATGCCCCACAGAGGCTTAATAGGGTTTAGGTCTGGAGACATGCTTGGCCAGTCCATAACCTTTATCCTCAGCTTCTTTAGCAAGGCAGTGGTCATCTTGAAGGTGTGTTTGGGGTCGTTATTATGTTGGAATACTGTCCTGCGGCCCAGTCTCCGAAGGGAGGGGATCATGCTCTGCTTCAGTATGTCACAGTACATGTTGGCATTCATGGTTCCCTCAATGCACTGTAGCTCCCCAGTGACGGCAGGACTCATGCAGCCCCAGGCCATGACACTCGCACCATCCATGCTTGACTGTAGACAAGACACACTTGTCTTTGTACTCCTCACCTGGTTGCCGCCACACACACTTGCCACCATCTGAACCAAATAAGTTTAACTTGGTCTCATCAGACCACAGAACATGGTTCCAGTAATCAACGTCCAATGTCTGCTTGTCTGTTTGCGGGCTTTCTTGTGCAACATCTTTAGAAGAGGCTTCCTTCTGGGACGACAGCCATACAGACCAAATGATGCGGCGTATGGTCTGAGCACTGACAGGCTGAACCTCCACCCCTTCCACCTCTGCAGCAATGCTGCAGCACTTGTACATCTATTTCCTAAAGACAACCTTTGAATATGATGCTGGGCACGTTCACCTAACGTCTTTGGTCGACCATGGCGAGGCCTGTTCTGAGTGGATCCTGTCCTGTTAAACCACTGTATGGTCTTGGCCACTGTGCTGCAGGGTTTTGGCAATCTTCTTATAGCCTAGGCCATCTTTATGTAGAGCAACAATTCCTTTTTTTCCAGATCCTCAGAGAATTCTTTGCCATGAGGTGTCATGTTGAACTTCCAGTAACCAGTATGAGAGAGTGAGAGCGATAACACCAAATTTAACACACCTGCTCCCCATTCACACCTGAGACCTTGTAACACTAACGAGTCACATGACACAGGGGAGGGAGAATGGCTAATTGGACCCAATTTGGACATTTTTCACTTAGGGGTGTACTCACTTTTGTTGCCAGCGGTTTAGACATTAATGGCTGTGTGTTGAGTTATTTTGAGGGGACAGCAAATTTACACTGTTATACAAGCTGTACACTCATTACTTTACATTGTAGCAAAGTGTCATTTCTTCAGTGTTGTCACATGAAAAGATATAATAAAAAATTTACAAAAAATGTGAGAGGTGTACTCACTTTTGTGGGATACTGTATGTCTGGGGTATATTTGCTTACAATTCTTAGGTCATTCATTTGTATGTATTTTACCTGACAGCCCGTGCTCTGGGAACTCATTCAGAAGGAGGAAAATGCTACTGTTTTTGAAATTCTTCTTCAGGTAAGTCTTATGCATTTTTCTATGTCTTAGAAAGAGCTTTAGTGAACATCCTTTCCACTGAACTGAGAATGATCAGTAATATCTCAAGAAACTTCTTCCCCAGAGCTTCCTGAACACTATGCCAGTGATAGGAACTCCCTCAATGCTCATGATCTATAATTAGGAAGGTCTTACTACTAATTTATAGCATTCTTCAAAATGTATTTACATCTAATATCAATGGTTGGTTGTAGGTTCCAGGAATATAATGGCCTTGAGGTTATTCACTCATTAGTAAATGCCTAAACTTGGCAAGCTTACTTGTGTACAGCAGAATACAATTATAAAAAATCAGAATAAATACTATTCCTAAGATATATTCAATTTGGAGATTGTTACAAAGAGGTGTATTTGGCATGGATTCCATGTTACATCACTAATATCACATTATCCCTCCAAACCCATCCACAGTCAGTTTTTTTGCAAGTGTGGAGGATCAAAAAAGAAAAGGGCTTGTTTTAAAATAGTTCCTAAAGGATTTAGGTCACTTTCCTATTCTACTGCCTATCATTGGATCAATCATAGCCCAAGCCACATCCATGATAAACAGCGTGAGGAAGCCACAGGCCAAACCTCCACGTGCAAACTTTTATTTTTGCGCATCCATATGGGTGAAAGGGAGCTGGAGATGACAACACTAGATTTACTCCACATCCTCTCACTTCATTTATCGTAGATGTGGATTGAGCTATAATTATTACAATTGTGGTTGATAGAATAGTATGAGGAACCCATACCTAAACTGCTTGAGGAACTACTTCAAGCCTTTTCTGTTTTTGATTGGAGTAATGCAATTAGATGATATAACTAGTTATGTAATATTAATAATGTAACATGGGATCCATGCAAAATATACCTCTTTGTCCTGGCTGGCCTGGCCCAAAAGCAGTTTTGCCATTTTACTAAAAACATACGAATTAATATTCCCATTCTTCTTCCACATGTCCTTCCTACATCCCTTACCTTTTCATTTTACAGTCTTCTTTCTCAGTACTCATTATATATTTATAGGCAGGTGCAATTTTGTTTCTCCACTGCAGGTGGTGCTCAACCGCAGCAGTTCTGCAGCTGGAGAGGAAGTCAGGAGGAACTTGATTCCTCTATGGCTTCCTGGGTCACTGGGAAGCGATCCGGTTGGATGCTGTTGCCCCATTACTCTAAGACTCTGGCAGCCATCTTGGGTCAGACAAAGTTTGGCACACTTATGCAATTGGGCAGTGCAGGGAACGGTACCCCATTTGTTAGGAATGATACTAGCGGTAGGGAAAGGTTCCTGATAAGGAGGGAAAATGTAGGGTTGCATCTCCTCTGGGCATGAAACAACCAGGCCGCATTCTGGCCCTGTCAACAAACGCTGTCCTTCTATCCACAACCTGCTCTGTTCACGTTGCTGCAGCTGTGAGTGCACCCAGCTGGGATGTCTTTTCACTGGGATTATTGTAAGCTGTTGCTGCATTGCTTCAATACAAGCTTATTATTGCACCTGACTGTGTGAATTATTACCGCCACATCATGCTGCACTACACTTACCTATTCTTTATCTAATGCTGAAGCAGCATACCATAATTAGTCATTTCAATTCAAAATTTATGTTTAAAGACATTGGAATAGTTTCTTTCAATATTAATATTGCTTATTTTTATTATTAAACAGGATTTATATAGCGCCAACAGTCTGCGTAGCGCTTTACAATATAAAGGGAGATAGTACAATTACAATACAATAAAATACAAGAGAGTTAAGAGTAGGGATAGACTGATTATCAGCAAGGCCAATATATCAAGGGCCGATATGCACTTTCCCCGATATATCAGTATCGGCCCCGCAAATGGCCGATATTGACGATTTTTTTGTGATGTCATTCTGCCTTCTTAGGCCGCCTCCCTCGCCTTGGACAGTCTCGTCTGGAGTCGGGACTAGTCTCACGGGAGTGTACCACAGCCATACACCCACCCACAGCAGCCCGGTGCCAGCCAGCCACCCACATCCACAGGCTGTGTACCAGCCAACCAGCCACAGGCACTGTACCAGCGAGCCAGCCGGCCACCCACAGGCCCTGTACCAGCCAGCCACAGGCATTGTACCAGCCAGCCAACCACAGGCCCTGTACCAGCCAGCCACCCACAGCCCCTGTTCAAGCCACCCACCTACCACAGGTGCCAGCCAGCCACTCACCACAGGGTGCCAGCCAGCCAGCCACCACAGGGTGCCAGCCAGCCAGCCATCCACCACAGGGTGCCAGCCAGCCATCCATCACAGGGTGCCAGCCAGCCAGCCATCCACCACAGGGTGCCAGCCAGACAGCCATCCACCACAGGGTGCCAGCAAGCCAGCCACCCACCACAGGGTGCCAGACAGCCACCTGCCCACCACAGGGTGCCAGCCAGCCAGCCACCCACCACTGGGTGCCAGCAAGCCAGCCATTAAGCATTAAACAAAAATTAACATGTTCAGTACCAGATTTGTGTCATTGTCTTTATTGTTCAAAACTTTAAATATACAAAATATCGGCCCATATCGGCCGATACTGATACGTTGTGACCACAATATCGGTATCGGCCCTGAAAAAACCATATCAGTCTATCTCTAGTTAAGAATTTATGTGATTATTTGACTAGGATTATTTGGACTAGCAAAAGCAAATCATCTTGCGTACAAAAACCAACCATTTTCTAGCTTTCATCTTTCTTTGCTGTTATAGTTTGAAAAATAAAGATGAATTCTGATAGTACCACAATAGTACTGGCAAACTTTGCATAGATTAGCTCCAATGTGTTTTGTATGCTATAATTGATGCTGGATCTATTGACAAGGATCTCTTTTTTAATTCAGCTTATTATGTGTTTTTTTACATTCCGGTAAAATTTGAAGACTCGGAATAAATGCATAAAGCATAAAAATAAATAAAACCTACACTGTCATGCACAATATAATACTGACAATGACATTGACACATACTAATATAACTCCCCTGTCAGGTACTTTTGAAACTATAGAATACCAGGACCATAAGACTTAAAATGTGTGTATATATATATTTATTTCGTTTTGGATACTGTAGCATTTGTTTTTGTCTTTTCCTTTTATTCCTGTTCCGTGACAATGATAAAAAAAAACTGACAACTGCCACACTCTTTCCAAAAAGAGTGTGGAGCCATTCAAAAATGGCTTTAAATATCCTCTAAAAAATGCACTGGAAGACTTTTTTTTCACTTCTTGTGCTGCTTCAGTGAATAGCAGCCCTTTTCTATTTGATGGTCATCTTGAGAGTTACATTGTAAGTAATACAATTGTTTTTATTTTTATCACAGGAATATTTGCACATGCCTAAAGAAGGATTCCAGAAGGTCCTCATGTCAGCAGAAAACGATGCAGTGGAAAGGTTCCTCTCTCTGGTGCATAGGTCGTGGCCTAGAATTCAGGTGAGATGAAGAAGAGCTAGATTAATGACAAAGCAATATAAGGTAACATGCAACATGTAAATTTATAATAAATTTTGCTTAAAGTGGTTTTAAAGGCTAGGTGTTTTTTTACCTTAATGCATTTCTTGACAGGGCCAGCAAAAGACTGTTTAGGGAACCGCTTTAGGGTGCTAGAATGGGGGGTGATTAAATCCAAATCCCATATGCGGCCTCACTGAAGTGGGTCCTCTTCCATGAAGCCTCATACAGTATATGCAAACCTGTGTTTATGCCGAGAGTGCGCCTCACAATGCGCTCCCAGACCTGGCACTAATCAAGAGGTCCCCGGGTCTTGTACTAAGGGTTTGGAACTGGGACTCCTGGTTCATGATCACCTGATTGCTGTGATAGCCTTTGATTGGCTATCGCAGTGATCAGTCAATGTGCAGCCTGCCCATGTGTTTTCTTTCTTCTCTGATACAAGATACATTGCATCTTTCACTCCTTGCCAGAAAAAGTGTAAAAAAAATAAAATAATAATAATTAAAAAATAAAGCAAAAAATAGGGACCAAGAGAGGTTCCAAAAAAGAACCTCTCTTGGTCCCTATTTTTTGCTTTGTTCTAATCTTTTGGGGACGATGGCATACACATCACGGAACTCACTTTTTGCTTCAAATTAAAAAATAAAGACGCTCGTATTAGGCCTCATGCACAATGGACATTTTTGCAGCAGCTTCTAGGGGCACCAGGTTTTTTTTTCCTGCCTCTAAACTCCCCTGCATGTTAGCCTATATGTCTATACACACATAGGCTTTAAGCAGCGTTTGGTGGCAGGGGCTTTTAGAGGCAGAAAAAAGAAAAACCCCAATGCCAGAGTATCCAGAAGCAGCAGCATTTAGGCGGTAAAAATGCTTGACCCTTGTAAGCGTGTGTTATTGCATTCAAAAGCATGTTACCGCTAGGCGCATTTAGTACTTGAGTGTGAATTAGTTTCAGTGGTCAGAATAAATTATTTTTTTTGGCCAAATGAAATGAATTAATGCCCAAGCACCTGATGCCTGTAAACACACCTAAACGCATTACACAGTTTTACAAGTGTCAAGTTTTTTTTTTTCTGCCAAAATGCTGCTGCCAGGAGAAAAGGCTTTTAGGAGAGTTTGCAAAAGGCCCAGTGTGTATGAGGCCTTAGGGTCAAGGTAAGAGTCAGGTTCAAAGGTCAGGGTCAGTATGTTTCTTCTACATAAGTTCCACATTAATTTTTTTTACAAAATATAAAAAAAATAATTGACTCAAAATAAATGAATATTTATATTAACCACTTGCCGACCGCCGCACGACTATCTACGTCGGCGGTCAGCCCCTCACAGGCAAAGTGACGTAGGGCTACGTCACTAGCTTGTGAGGGTCTAGGGAGCGAGCGAGCGCCGCCGGAGGCGCGCTCCCGCGTGGTCACGGACCCCCCCGCGCGTGTGACCGGCGGACCCGATGTCCGCCGGCCACTCTGCGATCGGCGGGGGAGAGGAAGAAAGTCAGGCAGCTTTTGTAAACAAGCTGCCTGTCATTCTCCCCTCTGTATGAGAGCTGATCATATGGATCTACTATGTAGATCCGTTGATCACTCTGCGTACAGCTGAAGCCACAGCCAATCACAGTTAGAATCACGCCCCTAGGGACACACACAGCCCCTCCCTCTCAAATAAAGTTAACCCCTTCACTACCAGTGTATTTTTACAGTAACAGTGCATATATATAGCACTGATTACTGTAGAAATGTCACTGGTAACCCCAAAAGTGTCAAAAATGTCAGTCAAGGGTCCGATCTGTCCGCTGCAATGTCGCAGTACCGCAAAAAAAATCGCAGATCTCCGCCATTACGCGTTAAAAAAAAAACAACAAAAATGACAAAAATCTTTCCCTTAGTTAGTAAACGCAATAACTTTTGCGCAAACCAATCAAAATACGCTTTTTGCGATTTTTTTTACCAAACATAGGTAGCATAAAACAAATTGGCCGAAACTGTTAAAAAATTTTGATTTTTACATTTTTTTTGGGGGGAATTTCATATAAAAAAAAGGGAAAAATATTGCTATTTTTGCCAAATTGACGCTCTTTATTTGTTTATAGCGCGTGATCAAAAAATCGCACAGGTGATCAAATACCGCCAAAAGAAAGCTCTGTTTGTGGGAAAAAAAGGACGCCAAATTCGTTTAGGTACAGCGTCGCACGACCGCGCAATTGTCTGTTAAAGTCACGCAGTGCCGAATCGCAAAATACCCCCTGGTCGTTTAGCAGCCAAATCCTCCGGGGCTTAAGTGGTTAAAGACTGTGTTAATGTAATGTACCCAATAACAACTTAAAGTACATAAACCATAAACATCAGGGTCACATTACAGTTTGTCTCTTAAAAGCTCGTCTTCTTTCAGCTGTCAATTTGTAAATAAATTTTGGCGTGACCTATGTACTTGTAATGTAGAGTAGTGATGGCCATCTGCATCTAGTGGCCAACATGCACACTTACTACTACTACTTAGTTCAATGTTATCCTGCTAGAGCATATGAATGAGAAACCTCCAGAAACCTGTGAGAAGGGCCCCAAGGCTTTGACTGTAAAGACCTCCACAGAGTTTAATCCAGCACTGCACGTACCTTAAAAGTTTTTTTGGAAGGACAGTAGTCCATATAGTTGGTCTATATACAGTATATGTTTAGGATGAGGTGTAAGGACCTTATTGGAATGTCAGAGCTTTCTATGTGTTAAACCTTCTAAATGGTGATTCCTTCACATCAGTTTTGCTTCCACTTTTTCTGAATCAAGACCTCTAGGAATTTGAACTGGCTGAGCTTGAATTATTTATGCTTTTCTTTAGTCTCCGTTACATGTAAATTACATTCCTATTGCCGGTGTATACAGATGTTATTTTAAAGCGTAGCTAGGGTACTGCTTATTATTGGTAGATACATTACAGAGTTAGAACTAATTATGTGTATACACCACTGCAATCTGTGAAATAACAATCTATAATGTGGCTAGCTAAAATGTATTATATATGTTTTGTCTATTTCTACAACTACATTACAACTACATTCATATTTTCTTTCTCCAGGTGTCACAACCAGATGAAAAAGAATTAGAGACTCTGACATCAATGGTTATCCAAAAGTTTCCTCGCTTAACACCTCAAATATTTGTGGATCTTTCTCAGTTTATACCATTTATGTCTATATCTGACATTGTCAGCTTTCCACTCAGCCTACTGACCAATCAGAGTGTGTAAGTCAGGCTGTCAAGCAAGCAAATTAATCAATAGGTTCACATTCATACATACATCTCCATTGTCTTTAATTCATTTGATATTTTAAAAAAATATATCAATTATTTGTTAATTACATTTGTTGCAGCAATCTGTATTTAGAGTACTAATGTAAAGGCTTGGATATGGTAAGCAGCACTGGTATGGAATTTACCATATTTCACTAAGAATTTAAAGTATCTTACTCTACTAATAACCAAGCCTAATGCCAGCCATAGACAGAGTGAATTTCTTTCCTGCAACCACGTGTTGCACAAAAGGAAATTGCCCAATTCCCCCATAAACACATTCTCCTAGGGAAAGTTGGGGGGGGGGGTTTATTTTTGCAGTCGTCCCTACTGGGAGAACACAGTGATTATTGCTAGCAGCTATAACAGCCGCTAGCAATAATTCAATTGATCAACTTGGGTACATTAACATGGGGACCAACACATGGGGTACATACACATGGGGATCAGCTTGGGTACATGAAGCCTGCCCCCCCATAAATGGTTCGAATCTCAGCCGGTTCAGCAGGAACGTTCATAGATTCAAACCATTAATAGGCAGCTTAAAGCAGTATTGTTTATACATGAACAGTTGGGATCGAAAGTTTGGGCACCCCAGGTAAAAATTTGTATTAATGTGCATAAAGAAGCCAAGGAAAAATGGAAAAATCTCCAAAAGGCATCAAATTACAGATTAGACATTCTTATAATATGTCAACAAAAGTTAGATTTTATTTCCATAAATGACACTTTCAAAACTACAGAAAACAAAAAAATGGCATCTGCAAAAGTTTGGGCACCCTGCAGAATTTATAGCATGCACTGCCCCCTTTGCTTAGACCTGCCAGTTTAATGGATTGTTCTCAATCATTGTCTGGGAAGACCAGGTGATGTCAATCTCAAAGGTTTTATATGCCCAGACTCATCTGACCTTGCTCCAATAATCAGCACCATGGGATCTTCTAAGCAGTTGTCTAGAAAACTGATACTGAAAATAGTTAACGCTCACAAAAATGGAGATGGCTATAAGAAGATAGCAAAGCGTTTTCAGATGTCAATATCCTCTGTTCGGAATGTAATTAAGAAATGGCAATCATCAGGAACAGTGGAAGTTAAAGCAAGATCTGGAAGACCAAGAAAAATATCAGACGGAACAGTTTGCAGGATTGTGAGAAAAACAATTCAAAACTCACGTTTGACTGCACGATCCCTCCAGAAAGATCTGGCAGACACTGGAGTTGTGGTACACTATTCCACTATAAAGAGATACTTGTACAAATATGGTCTTCGTGGAAGAGTCATCAGAAGAAAACCTCTTCTACGTCCTCACCACAAAAATCAGTGTTTGAACTTTGCAAATGAACATATAGACAAGCCTGATGCATTTTGGAAACAAGTTCTGTGGACCGATGAGGTTAAAATCAAACTTTTTGGCTGGAATGAGCAAAGGTACGTTTGGAGAAGAAGGGACACAGAATTTAATGAAAAGAACCTCTGTTCCACAATCATGCTTTGGGGTTGTATTGCAGCCAGTGGCACAGGGAACATCTCACGAGTAGAAGGAAAAAAGGATTCAATAAAATTTCAGCAAATTTTGGATGGTAACTTGATGCCATCTGTGAAAAAGCTGAAGTTAAAGAGAGGGTGGCTTCTACAAATGGATAATGATCCTAAACACACCTCGAAATCCACAGGGGATTACATCAAGAGGCGTAAACTGAAGATTTTGCCATGGCCTTCACAATCTCCTGACCTCAACATAATTGAAAATCTATGGATAGACCTTAAAAGAGCAGTGCGTGACAGACAGCCCAGAAATCTCAAAGCACTGGAAGGCTTTTGTAAGGAAGAATGGGCAAAGATACCTCAAACAAGAATTGAAAGACTCTTGGCTGGCTACAAAAAGCGTTTACAAGCTGTGATACTTGCCAAAGGGGGCAGTACAAGATATTAACTCTGCAGGGTGCCCAAACTTTTGCAGATCCCATTTTTTTGTTTTCTGTTATTTTGAAAGTGTAAATGATGGAAATAAAATCTAACTTTTGTTGACATATTATAAGAATGACTAATCTGTAATTTGATGCCTTTTGGAGATTTTTCCATCTTTCCTTTGCTTCTTTATGCACATTAATACAAATTTTTACCTGGGGTGCCCAAACTTTCGATCCCCACTGTACATACAGCCCTGTACAAATATAATATGCTGAAAATAATTAATTTGTTCTAGATTAGAAGCAATCAAGATCCATAGTCCAGATATGAAAATTGCTCAGAAGCGTGCATTTGTGAAACGTCTCCTACAAGCTAACACGTTTGGTGATATCCCATCGTGGCCCCCACACTTTCTCACAGCGATCCAACCATTGCTACCCTACATGCCATTCTGTCATTTCAACCAACTGAGCGCTGATCAGGTCAGTATGCCATGGTTAAAAGATTAGTAGTATGGGCTTTAGTTCTTCATGCATCATGTGTAGACTGCTAACAGCGGTGCCAGATTTGTTTCTGCTGATCACGGTTACCTAAAGTGGATTTCTTCCAATGCTGATGCCTTAAGAAGCTCCCATATATTTTCTAAAGAGTGTCCAGATAATAACTAGTTACTGCCCAGTTAGAGTAAAACGCCAGTATTTTAAATAAACTCCTTTAAAATTGAATAATGTAATATTTATAGGTTAAAGAGTAACTAAACTGTATCTGAGCTCCACAAACAGAAAACACAATTTAATTAATTTTAATATTCAAAGCAAACTCACCCATCCATGCATGTATTCATGCTTTATTTTGTTGAGAAATCACCTTAAACAATCCCCCCCCCCCCCCCAGTATGTCTAACCGCAGCAATCTTGAGTAAGAGCAGACGATTCATGTAATATTTACTTCCTGGAATCCGTTTGCCCTTAGCTCAGGCATGCAGGGAGGAGGGTTTAGTTAGCTGAGTAAGCCCCTCTTCACCTCCTCCAGGTGAAAGAAAAAAAATGCCCATGAGGACTCCTGGGATATATGACATAATTTTGGCCTAGACCAGGAACCAGTAAGCAACTGAAGAAATGTTAAAAAAAAAGTTTGAAACAAGTAAATTTAACATACCTTCCTATCTATTTACAAGTGCTAGCAGCATAAGGATTACAAATAATTAATGCTGATTGAAAGAGTTTACTCCCACTTTAACACCGCTTACAATTGACTGGATAGATAAATATTCAGATGCCTAAAAGATGCCCAAGAGGACCCTGTTGAGTGCTGTGTTAAAAACATGCACTAGTATATCAATACAAAACGACTATCTATACATAAAAGATGGTTGTTTTGTGTTGCCTAATTTGGGAGGTGTTTGGGAAAATGTTTTATCATGGGTTATAACACTGAATGTGAATCTAATCCACACTGAGGGTTTCAGTATATATATATATATATATATATATATATATATATATATATAAAAATATATATATATATACACAGGTGCATCTGCTAAAATTAGAATATCATCAAAAAGTTAATTTATTTCAGTAATTCAATTCAAAAAATGAAACTCATATACAATATTTTATATAGATGTGTGCATTACACACACTTTGATATATTTCTAGCATTTCTTTCTTTAATTTTGATGATTATGGCTTACAGCTAGTGACAACCCAAAATTCAGTATCTCAGGTAATTAGAATATTACATCAGACCAATAAAAAAAAAAAAAAAAATTTAATACAGAAATGTTGACTTTTACGGAAAAGTATGTCCATGTACAGAATAGTAAGCACTCACTACTTAGTCGGGGCTCCTTTTGCTTGAATTACTACATCAATGTGGTGTGGCATGGAGGTGATCAGTCTGCGGCACTGCTGAGGTGTTATGGAAGCCCAGGTTGCTTTGATAGCGATCTTCAGCTCATCTGCATTGTTGGGTCTGGTGTCTCTCATCTTCCCCTTGACAATACCCCACAGATTCTCTATGGGGTTTAGGTCAGGCCAGTTTGCTGGCCAATTAAGCACAGTGATACCATGATCATTTAACCAGGTATTGGTACTTTTGAAACTCTAGAGCACTTCATGCTTTCCTCTGCTGACCAGCTTTATGGAGATGCTGATTTCATTTTCCAGCAGGACTTGGCACCTGCCCACACTGCCAAAAGTACCAATACCTGGTCATCAGACCCAACAATGCAGATGAGCTGAAGCACACTATCTAAGCAACCTGGGCTTCCATAACACCTCAGCAGGGCCACAGGCTGATCGCTTCCATGCCGCACCGCATTGATACAGTAATACACGCAAAAGGAGCCCGAATTAGTATTGAGTGCATACTATACTGTACATGGACATACTTTTCAGTAAGCCAACATTTCTGTATTAAAAATCCTTTTTTTATTGGTCTTATGTAATAATATAATTTTCTGAGATACTGAAGTTTGGGTTATCACTAGCTGTAAACCATATTTATCAAAATTAAGTGAAAGAAATGCTTGAAATATATCACTCTGTGTGTAATGCACCTATATAAAATATATGAATTTCACTTTTTCATTTGAATTACTGAAATAAATTAACTTTTTGATGATATTTTAATTTTATGAGATGCAGCACTGTGTCTGTTCCTTCCTGCAACACTGGGATTCCCAATTAGGACATTACCTGCTTTGAATTTGCATGTTCTCCCTCTGCTTGTTTGGGTTTCCTCCCGTACTCCAAAGGCATGCTGGTAGGGTAATTGGCCCCTGTCTAAATTGACCCTAGTAAGTACAGTATATGTAAGCTAGGGTAGGGATCTTAGATTGTAAGTTTCTTGAGGGGGCGGGGACTGATGCGAATGTACAATATGTAAATCACTGCATAAATTGTTGGTGCTACATAAATACCTGTAATAAAGGAGAAAGGAGTTAGATGCATCTATTATTATATATTGTTGCTGGTGGAAAATTTTTGTTTAATTTTTCTAAAATATTGGCCCAGAAGCAGTAGATACCTTATTATTTAATAAATTAAACAGCAAAGTGAGAAACTTATAGTAACCAATCACAATTCACGTATTCACTATTTTGAGAAAATCTTATTGGTTGCTGTCAGTTACACCTGTCTGTATCTTGTCTAATTTCTCTGATTTATTGAATACGTCTGAATGTCCTACAAGGAGAATGGGCAGGCTGTTCCCTGAATTTAATCTGACTGCACTTTTAATGTCATAGTGATCATTACAGTAGATTTGTGTAATGTATTATACATAAGATTACTGTGTTAGGGAAGTGTACAAGCTCGGGATAAAAGAGACGCTAGTGAGGTACTGACAGTCATACTAATCACCTGTTTTGTGCCCAACAGATTAAATTGCTGGCAGATGGCTGGAAAGATGTGAACCTGGGTATGATGCATGGACGTTTTGTGGCACAGAGCCTGATGAACCAGAGCCAAGACATAGACAAAATAAAGAGGTATATAGTGCTATGCAACAATGAATTTCCCGCTCTGGGCTTGCATAACCTGCTACCACCAAGTACAATAGTAGAGAGTTGTACAGGATCACTAGAAGGAAAATTGCAGATTTTATTGACTGAATAAATTAAAATTGTAAGACTTCAATTCAGAATAATGGCTTGGGTCTCTTCTTTGAACACATGTTTGTTTTCTATTTCTATAACTTTTACATGTTTTGTTGCTTGTTTTAACGTTTGTTTTATACATTTCTTTTAAATGTTTTACAATATTTGAGAAGTATGATCTTGCTTTGAATATTCTTTTTTATTTAACCAAATAGATAGCACCAGCCATGACCATGCTTTAGGACCCTTTCACACTTGTGCGACTTGTCCTGTGACTTGGGACTGCAAAGTCGCATGACAAGTCATATGATTTCCAATGAGTACTGTTCATATCTGTGCAACTTCAATTTGCAGCGACTTCAAAGTAGTCCCTGCACTACTTTGGTCCGACTTTGATGCGACTTGAGGTCCATGCCTCAAGATTATACAGGCATTGCTTCAAGTCCAGTCACAATCACATAAACAAATTGTGGTAAAATTGCGCGACTTTCAGGTCGCACAAGTGTGAAAGGGGCCCCAGTCCCAAGGTCTCAGTGTTGCTTGCATTATATGTGTAATTATTCTTTGTGAAATATATCAGAATCTGTGTAAAGCTGACTATACACCGAGTGAAACTCCACCAGTTCAGTAGGGACCAGCTGGATTTCAATTAGTATGTGGCCATCCTTGCTCGAAGAAGACAATCATAATGATTTAAACCGGTAGGGGGGCCCAGTTATTTTTTTAAATTCTTGTGTTGATTTACTTCCGCTTTAAGCTAGCCATACACTATGTGAATTTTGACCAGCTCCTGATCAACCATCTGAAATTTGCTCAGTTGGTGGCCCTGTCATCTGCATTCCACCCAAAAACAAAGGATAATTGTCACCCGAACTGTGGCAGGACCCATTCAACTGTAGCCACTGTTTGGGGATTTTGACAGCTGACTGGGCTAGCTGTCAAAGTACAATAGCTGTAGCAGGTAATTCATCCATCCCTGCTGTATGGGGTTAAAGGAATTGGATAGATTGTTTGTGTTTAGCCCACAGGTTGACTATCAGCCTATGAACAGCGTAAGGGAGAGTCACTTTGTATATTTGTCCTGGCAATCATTGTCATCTCTTCTAAAATTAATGAAAAATTCAAAATCTTGTCACTGGAACAGAAAAGAAGGGAAATCTTCCAAAAGCAACATTTGTTTCAGTGAGAACTGTCTAAGGCCCCTTTCACACAAGCGGACCGATCGGGTCAATTTGTCAGTTTTTCAGGCAGACCCGATTGGACCCCCCATTCTAATCTATGGAGTGGCGGGTGTAAACAGATATTTGCCCATTTACACCCACCAACATATGATCTGATAAAAACAGACAGATGGGGATCCGCTCCCATTCCGTCTATCAGATCGGATAGCAGTTGGGTATAATTACATCCAACCACCCATAGAAGAGAGCAGGCTATGTCTGTGTCCGCTCTGCATGAGTTGAGCGGACACAGACCAGCCATCTGCCTACTCAGCGGGCATCAGTGGACAGACCCCCCGCTCCTAGCAGAGCCCACCACATGTGGAAGGGGCCTAAGAGTGAATTTATATTCCTTTGTAGTGGTTTCCTCAAGCTTCCTGTTGTGTCTCCAAGACAGTAAAACCATTCCCTGCTCAATTTAAAACTAACAAATGAAAATGTTTAAAAGGTATAGAACATATTTATGTTCAGATAAAAAAAGGATCCTGAGCAGAGTGAGAAATTCCAAGGGCCCATTCACACCAGGTACATTGGGACTGCCCAGGGAAGCTGTTTTAGCACAGTCCCCATGCAAGGTAAAATGCTTCTTCCAGGCCAGTTCACACCACCGCATTGTGGTGCAATGCAAAGTTACTCGGACATTTTAGCACAGTTCTTAACAAAAAGTAAACAGTGCAATGCGCAAAATTAGAGCATCAATGCAGTTGTGAATAGACCCTTAGCATTTAGATTTGTAAAAGCATTCTGAAGTGCTTGGAAATTGTTTCCATTCATGCACTGTTCATCCTCTAGCCATATATACATCCTCTAGCCCTGCATTGAAGCGCACATAACCATGCTTGGAAACTGTGTGTCTGGGTATTGTATTCAGTTACTAATATCTTGATTTCTTCAATTGTCTATTTGTCTTTTTCCTTTACATTGACATGTACAAAGGCTTGATGGCTTCATTTGCTATTTGACATATGAGGACCTGCAAAACCTTCAGCCTTTCCACTACCCATTAGGAGTCTTGGAGAAAAAGCTACTTGAATGCATTTCACAGAAGACTGTGTCCCACCGTGGGCGAGTACGTTTTTTCTTTAGTTCTATAGTTCATGAGCTGCTTGTTTAGTTCCACATTTTTTTTAATTATTATTATCAGATTATTATACAGGATTTACATAGCTCCAACAGTTTACGCATCACTTTACAACATGAGGGCAGACAGTACAATTACAATACAATTTAATACAGGAGGATTTAGAGGGCTCTGCCCATTAGAGCTTACAATCTAAGAGTGAGGGTCAAGAGATACAAAAGGTAATAACTGTGGGGGCTGAGCTGATGGAGAAAATAAAAGTACAATTGTTAGGTGGGGGCAGGATAGGCTTCTCTGAAGAGAAGAGGTTTCAGGGATTGTCTAAAAGTGGACAGAGAAGGAGACAGTTGAACAGATTGGGGAAGGGAGTTCCAGAGAATGGAAGAGGCTCCTGAGAAGTCCTGGAGGTGAGCATGGGAGGAGGTGACAAGGGAGCTAGAGAGCAGAAGGCAAAGATGGGTAGCAGACACTGAGCAGTTGGTAAGGTGGATGAATCTGGAAGCACCATTGATTTTTTGCTTTAAAATTATGACGAAGAGATTAGTAGTTAAAATATAGTAATAGTTCACTAAAATGTCCTAATACACTTGTCATATGAGTAATAACTAATTTTGTCATTCTCATTGCAATGAGTCCATATTTGGTGCATCTTGTTATTGTATAGGTTCAGCTTTGTGTGCAATTAGTTAAATGGCCATGTTTATATTTTAGCTGGCTTATTCATTAGTGGATGTGTTGAGAAAAGTCAATGTACGTTCTTTGGACTTTAATGAGCTCATCACTTGGAGAAGTCTGTTTTCCGAATTAGGAGTGTCATTTTTCCGGACACTTCCGGACAGTCATGTGATTAATCTTCTGACAATGATACAAGCCTCTGACCTTTCACTTGCTCAGGTAAAGTAATTTCCTTTGGAATCTAAACAAGAGATGGTGTATGTATGTTGACAAGTTTAGGATTAGTTGCTGGTTCCCGCCAAGCTGACCAAAGGCTCCACCATGCTTCTATATAATACAGGGTATGCATATACCTGTCTTTAGGAGAAAGTCCACCATTTTGTGTCCTACATGCTCCAGGCTTGGGGCCTACCTTTCTCACAGCAGTCATGTTGTCTCGGCCTTTAGGCCGAGACAACATGACTGCTGGCATGTCTCTTTAACAATCTAATGATTAATGATTTTGGCATTACAGCTTCTCAACTTCACTCTCCCCCATTCACAGTACATAATACATCAGTGCCATTAACCTGAACTAGTGAAGTCTAGCTATCTTCCCAAATGCTCTTTCATAAGTCCTCTAACAGTGAGTCCTCACATAGAGTCTCTCTCTGGGCCTCGGCACAGAAGGTCTACTACTCTCTCAGAGCTATAGACCTACAAGTAGCCAACTTCCATCAACCTTCACCCCATGGCACAATACTCTACCCACTAGCATCACCCAGGGGAGTGGCCTCCCCAAAGGGGTATTAACACCTTCTTACATGTATGCCCTGGCTAAAGTTAAAGTTTAATATTTTTTTTTTATTTTGGGATATAGTACAAAACACGTTGGGTACCTGTAATGGTGGGTATTGCATCTCCTACAGACTTCTGCTTCTGATAAAAATCCTCCCTTGCCACTCACCCTCCACCCCCTGTGCTTGCTCCACCATTCATTGACCTTGTACTACTATTCTCCCACATTGAATCTAGGAAAGGGTAGTGGGTTCCTGTCATTTATTTGCTCCTCCTCGATTCCCAGTATGTGATGTATTCTGGGAGAAAAGTAGTACAAAGTCTCTGGATGGAGGAAAAGGCAGAAGGAAGCAGGTGAGTGGTGCAATTTTTCACACTAGCAGCAGTTGCTGTAAACCCATACAACATCGGAAAACAGCTACCCTTGGGTAATATCCAGTGGACATGAGGGCAGCATAAAGGGAGGATTTCTACTAGAAGCAGCAGCCTGTAGCAGATGCAGTACACACCAATACACGTAACTAATGTGATTAGTGTTGTATCCGCCCCCCAATAAAATTCTAAAGTTCAGCTTCTAGGTCTTCGCTGTTTAGCAATGCAGCAAGTACTTCTTTACTGGGACCCATTGATAAAGGTACAGACTAAACTCTACACTCTTCCTTTCAAATACAATGGTGGTCTCTGAGTACTGTCATATATAGAGTAAACTTGGTCTGGTTTTCACTGTTTTCCTATTTTTAATGTCCATAAATGGATTTGGAAAAATAAAAATATTACCTTCAATTGGATTCAGATATTGTAGGGTTGATTTACTAAAGGCATTAGGCTGTTCACTTTGTAAGGAAAGTCACACTTTGCAACAGAATTTTCTCTTAGCTTAGTCAATGAGGTGAAGCTCTTCTATCATCCAATCACATGCAAGCACAAATGTTGTTTTTTTTCTTTCACGTGATTTCTTATTCTTTGAAACTTCACCACCATCACAAGGCAAGTTCCCTTTCAAAGTGCACTTTCCAATGCAAAATGAACAGCCTGTTTGCCTTTAGCAACCCCAGTGAGTAAAACCTAAATGATGTCCGAATTTTTATTAACCTTTTGATTAGGATGATTTTACTGTATATATTGTAGTAATAACTGTCCTATTTCTTTCAGGGGTTTTTACTTTTCAGTCATGTCACCCCCACATCTAATGTAAGTAGTCTGATTGTGTATAAGTATATTTTGTTTTGTTTATTTTCACATTGCTGCATATATGCACTTTCTGTTCAGATATTCTATCAGATACTTTTTTGCATGTCATAAATTCCAACTTCTAGGGATGAGGTGGGACAGTCTGAATGTTCTGCTTTTTACTGAGTAGACTGCACTTGACTGCTATCTGAAAACCCTCTAGAGAGATATACTGTGGAATATACAAGCCACCAACAGGCCTCTTACATAGATTTCTATGCACTCATATAGTGGATTTTCCAATTAATTTATAAAATAATTGGCAATAAATTCACTAATAGTAATCTATTGACAGTAATACAAAACCATTGATGCAGATACATACTGCTGTGTTTGCTCTAATGCCTGCAGTTTAGGTTTAGGGTTAGCTGTTAGAACTAAGGTTAAAGTTTTGCATGTAAAGTGAGGGTTAAAGGTCAATCAACATGAACTATTTTTATCCTTATGCTGCTGCTAGCATTAGTAAATAGATAGAATGGTATGTTATATTTACTTTATTTTTTTTACATTTCCTTAGTTGCCTTGATGTGCTTCCCTACCTTCCCTTACTGGGAGAACCCATAATATTGGTTTTAACTAGACATTTGGTGCATTCAATAACCCAGGGGTCGGGAACCTTTTTGGCTGAGAGAGCCATGAACACCACATTATTTCAAATGTAATTCTGTGAGAGCCATACACTATATTTCAGGGGTCGGGAACCTTTATTTAATATTCATGGGCCACAGCTATACAGTGAGTAGATGGAGCCATGTGAAAATGCTTGGAGTCCAGTCAAGAAGAGAGCAGAGCAGGCAGGTATGCAATGAGGCCGGAGTGGTGAAGCGCCTGTAGGCCTGCGAGTGATGGAGGTGAGTATAGGCCCTGAGAAAATGGCGGCCGGCCACTCAAGGCCTCAGAAGTGGATGTGAGAGGCAGCTCTCATGGGTCCCCGGGTGTCAGAGGGGAAGAAGATCGTATCTGTCGGGGCACAGGGAGCGGATGGCAGGTCTCCTTACTGGGCGGTAATTGCCAAGGCCCTCAGATGCACAGCACACGAGGCGGCGGTGGTACCGTGAGTAGGCCGCGGGGTCCGTAGCGTGGAAATCTGGTCACCCAGAGACGAACTGAGGGTAGCAGTGGGTAGCCCACAAAGTGTACCGTCGATGGGTGCAGAAATCTCCTTGGCACCGGGCACAGCTACACGGATGGCACTGGATTGAGTGGTAGACACGACGGAGCTCCGGGACTACATGTCCAGTGCGGCTCACATCTTTATTAAAGATTTGTCTGCGAGCCTGATGCAGCCATCAAAAGAGCCACGTCTGGCTCGCGAGCCATAGGTTCCATACCCCTGCAATAACCCCACATTGGTTCATGTTGCATCATTTGAGGGGGAATATCCTGAATGACCGGCTGTTGGGCAGTGCTGTCCTCAAAGCTGTGTTCCAGCCTCCCCTCTCCCCCTCCAAAAATTAAAAGTCAGCAGCTACACATACTGTACACATACTGTAGCTGCTGACTTTTAATATTAGGTCACTTACCTTTCCTGGAGACCAGCGATGTCGGCAGCGCAGCTGATGTTTCCATTGGCTGTTGGGTGCTGCCGCCACCATTGCCGGTGAGGGAACCCAGCAGTGAAGCCTTTCGGCTTCACAGGCGGGTCCCTAATACGCATGCACGAAGTGCGCTGCGCATTTGGATTGGCTCGGCCCCCACTTCCGGCCGTCTCCCGAAAGTGGGGAAGGGTACCTGTCAAAAAAAGGTACCCATTCCCCCCTCCCGTCTGAAAGGTGCCAAATGTGGCACCGGAGGGGGGGGGAGGAAGCAAACAAGTGGAATTTCCACTTTTGGGTGGAACTCCGCTTTAATGACTGGTCTGAATTTTTCATAGGTAGTTCTACTAGATAAAAGTTTCCTTTACAATTTCATGAACAAGCAGGATAAGAGTTGGCGCATCACACATACCAATATAGCATCAAGGGGTATGCAGTTCATGTATAGTCATTAGTCTGGTGTAGTTGATGGCTGAAATAGATTACACTCAGGGCCAGCTCAGCTGCAGAGAGAAGTCAGCTCTGAAAGTGAAAATAAAAACAAAAAGCAGAGCGCCTCTAAGTGTTATCAGTTTAATTAAAAGAGGTAATGCAGTTGACTGCACTTGAGAAAGGAGCGCGCACGCCCTGTGAGGCTACTGCGCGCGCTCGGAAACGCGTTGTGCGATTGGCTGCTGGATCTGTCACGCTGGGCTCCCCTATCTGTTGGCGCCGGATGTACTGAGGAGCAGGGCGCCCTTCTGAAGCCAACAGCCATCCTACCTAATGGTCTCTCGGCTCACCAGGTGTCTCCCTGAGGAACAGAACACCTTCCTGAAGCTGCTGACCATCCTACTATCTGGTCTCTTGGCTCTCCAGACATCTCCCTCCTTCACCATCCCCTGCACCACCTCTTGGAGCCACAAACATCCAGCCGTGGACCCCTGTGTTCCTGCAGACCACCTAACAGATGAGCTATTTTATACTGTTTTAAATGTGAGCAGTTTTCCTGTACCTGCCTTACCCTTTTAATTAAACTCATAACACTTAGAGGCGCTCTGCTTTTTGTTTTTACCTTTACAATTTCATGACATTCTTTTCAAGTGGCAATCTGTAAAATGTCTTTAACCACTTCTGGACCAAAAGGTTTTACCCCTTAATGACCAGGCAATTTTTTGCGATTCGGCACTGCGTTATTTTAACAGACAATTGCACAGTCATGCGATGTTGTACCCAAAAAAATTGATGTCCTTTTTTCTCACAAATAGAGCTTTCTTTTGGTGGTATTTGATCACCTCTGCGATTTTTATTTTTTGCGCTATAAACAGAAAAAGAGCGGCAATTCTGACAAAAAAACAATATTTTATACTTTCTGCTATATAACATTCCCAATAAAAAAAAATTAAAAATCTAATTTTTTTATAATTTTAGGCCAATCTGTATTCTGCTACTTATCTTTGGTAAAAAAAAAAAATCCCAATAAGCGTATATTGATTGGGTTGTGCAAAAGTTATCACAGCGGCGATCAACGATTTTTAGCTGAACTGCGACATTGCGGCGGACAGACATTTTTGACACTTTTGGGGGGACCAGTGACATTACTACAGTAATCAAACAAGAAAGAAGAACCCTCTGGGCGGGACTTTAAAGGGCAAGACTGGTCAGAAAGTGGAAATCGTAAAATTAACTATTTATTTATTGTCTCAAGGTTAAAACCATAAATAGAACAGTAAAACATAACAAAGAAATTAAAAAAAATGTTTTTGTTGTTGTTGCAGTCTTGAATAAAAGCACACTGTAAGCGAAAATCACATGATTCCTGTGATAAGAAGTTGCTACAATGACGGAGGAAACTCCCATCGCGTTTCAATCAGTGGCGGCTCACCCATTAGGGGTGCCGGCCCCCCATTTATGCATTATGCCCCCTAATCTACATGCAGGGTGCCAGATTCATGGATTCCAATGGGGGATTTTTTTTTGTTTTTTGAAGCACGTGATTAGAGCCAGAGGATATAATAGGCTTCCAAAAAGGTAAGCTTGGGGTACTGCGCCCTGAGCCCACCCAGTTGTGTGAAAATAGCGAATGAATATTTGCTATTGTCACACAAATTGTTCTCCTGGCCAATCAGGAAATGGGTCCTGAGACCCATTTCCTGATTGGCCTGAAAGGAGAAGCCATCATATTGGTGAAGGAGGAGACGCAGGGGAAGCCCGACCAACAAAGGGGGACACAGAGGAGACTGAGGGGGAAGCCGCCGCTGCTGCCTCCACATGTCAGTCCAGGGGCAGCACAGGATGAGTGATTTGGTGACCGGGGGGGGGTATGGTATCGTGTGTAGTGCGGGCTGGAGCTGGTTGTAACGCTCCTGCGTTTTACGTATGATGTGGATTTTCAGCTGCAGAAATATTCCACTTCAGTAGTCATGTAGAGAAACGCTGAGACACCAATCCCAACTCTCAATGACTCATCATGTGTGGATGATCTCAATTCAGCAAGTAAATACACACACTCAATAAGATGTTTCCTAGAGTGACTTATGTATATAGTAACACAGTGATGATAGGCTGAAGAGACAGGTTGGGTAGAGATGGTAGATGACAGACACTTGAAAGGAAATGTTCTTGAAAGTGAGATAGTAGCAGATGGGATGCAGATAGGTTTAGCAATCATGTATGGTAGTAGATGACAGAGTAGCAGGTGGACATACAAGAGAGATCAACCCAGTGCAAGAACAGGTGGTAGTAGGCTCAAGAGCTAGCAATCTTAGATAATGCAGATGTAGTAATATTCCTTAGTATGCAGAGCTAGATAGTGTAAGCTTTAGTATAAAGGTTATAGAGGTTTCCCCTGTGGGGTACTTATCACTAATAGCAATGTAGCAGAGGAGAGGTTCGGCAAGAGCGAATGATCCGGTAGCGGGATACAGGGATCAGCGCAGCGTGGTTCCGACAGCGAGGTATGCTTGCAAGCATGAGAGCTTCAAGACAGGTTAGCATCAAGACACAAAGCAGTTTGAACGAACACATGTGAGTGAGAGCCGGCGAACTAAATAGCCATCCAGTCCGGCGCTCAGTGATGACAGCATCAGTCTTAAAGGTGTATGCGCACCTTACCAAAAGAGAATGGTGGGGCGCATACACTTATGAAAGAGTAATTAGGGTACCCAAAGGTACCAGAACATTACAGTACCCCCCCCTTAAGGCCGGCTCCTGAAGGCCTCTGGAGCTGGTTTGTCTGGGTACTTCGCATGAAAATTGCGGATTAATCTAGAGGCATGTATGTCAGAGGTGTTTAGCCAGGTGTCGTCTTGGGGCCCATAGTTCTTCCATCGGACCAAGTACTGAAGTCTTCCTCTGTGGATACGAGAATCCAGAATCTCTTTTATCTCATATTCTTCTCCACCTTCAACTTGTACTGGAGGAGGAGGTGGGATAGTAGGCCTTATTCCTTGGTCAGGAACATGGGGTTTCAGTAGCGACACATGGAAAATGGGATGTATTTTGAGGTCTATTGGCAATGTAAGCTGTACTGCAGCTTTTCCAATAAGTTTCTTGATTGGGAAAGGTCCCAAGAACAGAGGTCCAAGCTTTTTGCTAGGGATTTTCAGTCTTAAATTTTTTGTTGAGAGCCAAACGAGGTCCCCGATAGCGTACTGAGGAGAAGGTCTTCTGCGAAGATCATAGTACTTCTTTTGTTGACTATGAGCGTGTGCAATGGTAGTATTAAGCAAACCCAGAGAGTCCTTTATTTGGGTAAGATAGTCTGAGGCTACTGGGTTATTTGAAGGAAGGATGCGTGGTGGAAGAATAGAGGGATAAAACCCATAGTTCAAGTAGAACGGACTCTGCTTGGTCGTACTGTGGGTTGCGTTGTTGTAGGCAAATTCTGCCAGAGGGAGAAGATCCACCCAATCATCCTGTTGGTAAGAAGTGTAACAACGTAAATATTGCTCGATGCATTGGTTGACTCTTTCAGTCTGTCCGTTGGTCTGCGGATGGTAAGGAGAAGTGAGCTTCCGCTCGATCCGTAGTATGTGACATAGTTCTTGCCAGAACTTGGAAATAAATTGTGATCCACGGTCAGACAGAAGAGTTTTTGGGATACCATGTAACTTAAAGACATGTTTCATCAGGAGTTCTGCCGTTTGTTTGGACGAAGGTAGTCTGCGAATAGCAATGAAATGTGCCATTTTTGTCAGATGGTCCACTGACACTAAGATGGTATTAAATCCTTTGGAAGGAGGCAATTCCACTATAAAGTCCAAGGACACAACTTCCCATGGAGTTTGGGGTATTGGTAGACTGCATAGTAGACCGGATGGTCTCGTAGTGTCAATTTTGGACCTGGCACAGACATTGCATGAAGAGACGAATTTTTGTATAGATGTTTTCATGTCAGGCCACCAGAATTGTCTGGTAATCAGATTAAGAGTCTTTGTCATACCCATATGTCCTGCCATAGGCACATCATGCGATAATTCCAAGATCTTGGTGCGTATGGTAGGTGGTATGTAAAGTTTGTCGTTGTAGTAGAGGAAGCCTTCTGCATCAGTATTTAGTTGTGGTGGGGTGAATCCAAACTTATACCATGCAAAACCTCTTCCTTCAAGGAACGGACAACTCCAATAATGCGTTTGTGAGGTATTATAGGAACGGAAGGGATTTCGAAGTAGTTTTCTTCAGTTAGTCGTGATAGTGCATCCGCCTTTTTGTTTTTATCTTCAGGTGTGTAGGTCACTAGGAAGTTAAACCTTAGAAAGAATAGTGACCATCGTACCTGTCGGTGAGAGAGAGTTTTGTTAGTCTGAAGATATTGGAGATTTTTATGGTCCGTGTATATAAGTATTGGTAATTGGGTGCCTTCGAGTAGACGTCGCCAATTCTCCAGAGCCAATTTTATAGCAAGCAGTTCCTTTTCACCCACGGGGTAATTTATCTCTGGACTGCTTAGGGATTTAGAAAAAAAGGCGACTGGATGAAGTGGTGAAGTGTGAGTTGGTCGTTGGGAGAGTATTGCCCCTACTGCCATGTTTGACGCATCTACTTCCAGAATGTATTGGAGGGATGGGTCTGGATGGCGTAATATGGGAGCAGAAGTAAACCTTGTCTTTAACAGGTGAAAAGCTTTATTTGCTTCATCTGACCATTTGAATGGTTTTTTAATGCTAGTGAGCTGTGTGAGGGGTCTCACAATGGCAGAGAAGTTTCTGATGAACTTCCTGTAGAAATTCGAAAATCCAAGGAATCGCTGTAGCGCCTTGCGTGTGGTTGGTGTAGGCCAATCCTGAATGCAGGATATCTTACTCATGTCCATCTCGATTCCTGTTTTGGATATGATGTAGCCTAGAAACAGTACCTCTTCTTTATGAAACAAGCATTTTTTCAGTTTCACATAAAGGTTGTGTGCAAGCAATCTCGATAATACTAGTCTTACATGTCTTATGTGTTCAGACAGGGATCGTGAATATATAAGTATATCGTCCAGATATACCACAACACAGACATCTAGTAAGTCTCTGAAAATATCGTTTATAAATCGTTGAAAAACTGCAGGGGCGTTGCATAGCCCGAATGGCATTACAAGATATTCGAACAATCCGTATCTGGTTCTGAATGCAGTCTTCCACTCGTGTCCAGCACGGATTCGAATGAGATTGTATGCTCCTTTCAGATCCAATTTTGAAAAATAGGTAGCTCCACGCACCTGCTCAATGAGCTCAGGGATAAGCGGTAGAGGATAGCGATCTTTTATTGTAATAGCATTCAATTGCCTATAGTCGATGATAGGCCTGAGACTTGAGTCCTTATTGCGGACAAAAAAGAGTCCTGCTGCTGTGGAAGAAGTGGAAGGTCTAATAAAACCTTTCTTCAAATTCTCATCCAAATAGTCTTTGAGATGGGAAAGTTCATCCTGTGAAAGAGGATAAACATGACCGAACGGCAATTTGCTATTTGGGAGTAGATCAATGCTACAATCATAGTCTCGATGGGGAGGTAGTGCTTGAGCATTTTTCTCAAGAAAAACCTCAGAGAGATCCTGATAACATAGTGGTGCAATCTCATCTGTCACCACAGACAGGATCTTCCCGAAAGACGGGAGGTTACACGTACCCTCGCAATAGCAAGAGAGGAAGGCCAGGGTCCGTTCCTTCCAATCTATGGTTGGTTGATGTGTGTGCAACCAGGGAAGTCCCAACACAATGGGAAAGTGGGGTGAAGGTATTAGATCGAAGGTAGTGGTCTCCATATGAGACCCGTTAGTAGTGACTAGGAGTGCCTGTGTCTGATCAGTGATCGGACCAGAGGATAAAGGAACACCGTTAATAAGACTTACTGAGACAGGTTTAAGTTTAGAAATAATAGGAACTTTATTTAAAGCAGCAAAACGTATGTCAATATAATTTCCACAAGATCCTGTGTCAATCATGGCCTTAGTAGTAATCCTGTTCTGGTCCCAGTGTAATGTTAAGCAAACAGAAAGGTAAGGGTTAGTGATTGAAGTTGTCAATCCCCCTAGGAGGACATGTGAACACTCACCCTTCTTTTTGTAGACTAGGGGACAGACGTTTATCTTGTGATCCGGGGATGCACAGTACAAGCAGAGATTACCAGATCGTCTTTTGGCTCTTTCCATAGTTGATAGAGGTGGGCGTATGGTTCCTACCTCCATAGGAACGGGGTCAACGGCCGAAATCCGAGAAGAACTGGATAATGGCATTCCCATTTTCTCAGCCTTTCTTTCTCGTAGTCTTCTATCTATGGTGATACTGAGTTGTATCAATGCATCCAGGGTTTTTGGCAGATCCGCTCGGGCAAGCTCGTCTTTAACGGCCTCTGATAGGCCAAGCCTAAATTGGGTTTTCAGAGATGCATCATTTCATTCTGAATCAAGGGTCCATCTCCTGAATTCTGCGACAAAGTCTTCTACAGGTCTCCTACCTTGTTTCAAGGATCTTAATTGAAGATCGGCAGTACTCTGCCTATTGGGATCATCATATAGGCTAGTGAGTTCTGCTAGGAACAAGGCATAGGAGTTGAGAAGCTGGTCGTTTTTCTCAAAAAGAGAGTCTGCCCAGGCCCGAGGATCGCCTGTTAGGTAAGAAATAATAGTACAAACCTTAATGTGATCAGTAAGGTAGGTAGGGGGTTTTAGCAAGAAAAGTAACTCACATGCGTTTTTAAATTCGCGAAATTTTTTGCGATCGCCTGTAAATACCAAAGGAGGATTTATTTTGGGTTCAGGGGACTGAGCAGTGGTAAGTTGTGTCAGTCTAATTACCTGCTGCGACAGAGCCTGATTGTCTTCTTTTAATTCAGCAAGTGCGTGTATTAACGCAGTTACTTGCTGTTTTAATTGTGTCATCTGAGTGGTTATTTCTGCTGAATCCATTTGTGGTTCGTTCAATCTGTTATGCTCCTGCGTTTTACGTATGATGTGGATTTTCAGCTGCAGAAATATTCCACTTCAGTAGTCATGTAGAGAAACGCTGAGACACCAATCCCAACTCTCAATGACTCATCATGTGTGGATGATCTCAATTCAGCAAGTAAATACACACACTCAATAAGATGTTTCCTAGAGTGACTTATGTATATAGTAACACAGTGATGATAGGCTGAAGAGACAGGTTGGGTAGAGATGGTAGATGACAGACACTTGAAAGGAAATGTTCTTGAAAGTAAGATAGTAGCAGATGGGATGCAGATAGGTTTAGCAATCATGTATGGTAGTAGATGACAGAGTAGCAGGTGGACATACAAGAGAGATCAACCCAGTGCAAGAACAGGTGGTAGTAGGCTCAAGAGCTAGCAATCTTAGATAATGCAGATGTAGTAATAGTCCTTAGTATGCAGAGCTAGATAGTGTAAGCTTTAGTATAAAGGTTATAGAGGTTTCCCCTGTGGGGTACTTATCACTAATAGCAATGTAGCAGAGGAGAGGTTCGGCAAGAGCGGATGATCCGGTAGCGGGATACAGGGATCAGCGCAGCGTGGTTCCGACAGCGAGGTATGCTTGCAAGCATGAGAGCTTCAAGACAGGTTAGCATCAAGGCACAAAGCAGTTTGAACGAATACATGTGAGTGAGAGCCGGCGATCTAAATAGCCATCCAGTCCGGCGCTCAGTGATGACAGCATCAGTCTTAAAGGTGTATGCGCACCTTACCAAAAGAGAATGGTGGGGCGCATACACTTATGAAAGAGTAATTAGGGTACCCAAAGGTACCAGAACATTACACTGGTGTTGTCCGTGGTTAGGTCCGTCTGCTGCTCAAACCCCCCCCCCCCCCCGACACATGGAGCACCAGCCCCCACTAGTTTCAATATTGTTTGTTCTACAGTCTTCTTCAGGGGTATATATGTGATTAGTACAATGTATGTTTCGCAAGAAATGTGTGCACATGTATAGTAGACTGCATATAAAAACACGAAAAACATTATGATTACTGCCAGGCAATAAATGTCCAGCTTATGAAGGAGTGGTGACGCCAGAATGTGTGCCTCCAGACCACTGGGGCACTGGAGGGACATACCGCACCAACATTGTCAGTTGTAAGTATATAAATCTGCAGCTAATTCGCTCAAAGGTCTGTTAAACGCATTGTAAAGGAGGCAGGGGAGGAGGTCAGCTGTACTGATGCAGAAACATGGATCAGCTTATTTCTTGTTCAGTCACAGTACTGGAGAGCTTGGATAGCAAAAGCAAAGGCTTGGCTTTTGCTCATTGCGCATTTATATGCTTACAAATGACAATGTTGGTGCGGTATGTCCCTCCAGTGCCCCCAGTGGTCTGGAGGCATGCATTCTTGCGTCACCACTCCTTCCTAAGACATCTATTTTTGGACATCTATTGGATGACAATTCACAGTGTTTTCCGTGTTTTTATATGCAGTCTACCATACGTGTGCACACACTTCTTGCAAAACATACATTGTACTAATAACATATATACCCCTGAAGAAGATTGTAGAAGGAACAATATCGAAACACGTTGGGTCTCCGTCATTGTAGCAACATCTTATGACAGGAATCATGTGATTAACCCTTACAGTGTGCTTTTATTCAAGACTGAAAAAAAAAATTGTTACATTTCTTTGTTATGTTATGCTTCACTGTTATATTCATGGTTTTAACCTTGAGACAATAAATTGTTAATTTTACGATTTCCACTTTCTGACTAGTCTTGCCCTTTAAAGTCCCGCCCAGAGGGTTCTTCTTTGTTGTTTAGCTATCAACAGGGATGTGGGCAACCCCTAGCTCCTGATCCCCAACAGTCGTTCCCACATTGCTACAGTAATCAGTGCTAAAAATATGCAGTTACTGTACTAATGACGCTGGCAGAGAAGGGGTTAACACCAGGGGAGATCAAAGGGCTAAATGTGTCCCTAGAGGGTTTTTTTTTTTTAACTGTGGGGGGGTGGGCTTGCTGCATGAACACAGAGACCTGTGTTCCTAAATGGGAGGAACTCAGGATCCCTGTGTTCATTACTGACAGAACAGCGAGGAGCGATTGCGGGTGCACGCGCTGATTGGCTCCCCTGTAGCCAATCGATGCGCGCACGCGGCCCCACTAGCAGTCCCATTAAGCAACGTACATATACGTAATTTCGCGGGACAGCGGCGGCTCTTCGACAAGTGGTGAAGTTAACTATATGCTTAACCTCCTTAGCGGTGATCCCGAGCGTGACTCGGGGTTGATTTTTCATATCAGGATCGTAACCCCGAGTCACGCTCGGGGTGGATTGCAGAGAGCGCAGCGGTGTTCTCTTACCTTATCCTGGCGATCCAGCGATGATCTCTCATTGCTGAGATCGCCAGACGAGAGTCCCGCCGCTCCTCCGTCCCTCCGTCGGTGTGATCACTTCCTAGTTCCGTTCCCTGCAGCAGCAATGCTGCATGGGAGCGGAACTAGGGAGGGAAATTCAAAAAAAAAAAAAAAACGTTACACAAAACACATTTTATATTGTATATATATATATATATATATATATATGTATATATGCATGTATATATATATATATATATATATATATATATATATGCATATACATATATATATATATATATATATATATATATATATATATATATACACCGGTATATATATATATATATATATATATATATATGCATATATATGTATATATGCATATATATATATATATATATATATATATATATATATATATATATATATATATATATATGCACACACACATATATCTATATATAATATATAATGCATGAATTATAATCTAATCAATATAATTTTATTATATATATTATATATTAAATAATAAAATAATATTATTGATTCGATTATAATTCATGCGTTTGTGTTTCAAATTTATCACATCTGGGATGTCTACTAGAGTCTTGTTTTGGTCAGGTTTAAGTCAGTAATTACTAAGAATTGTAGGCCTATAATACATAACGTCAAATTTCCATGAAAAGAATTGTACCGCTTTTGGTATGTAATTCCTGACATAATCATACCGCCAGGGAGGTTAATGAAAATATTGATTCCAATGCTGATTATAGACAGTTGATGATGATCAAAGGAAGTAATGCAAACACCAAAAATGTCTTAATTGACAGCGAGTCATTAGGATTCAATAGGTAATTTGAGATTTTGGTTTGTTTGTAGAGGTGTAGCACCCTCCTAGTCAGATAGGTAAAAGCATTGTTTTGCTCTTCTGCTTATCAGGGAGCAGGATTTCTAGTCTTGCCTGTTACATGTGTCCAAGTCTGATTCACTTGGTCTGAGGGAGTGTCCCCACTGTATCCAATAGGGGAGACTGTTGGTCAGTGGAGGAAACCCAGCCAGTGACACACAGGCTTTTGTGGCAGTCTCAGAGGAAAGGCACAACTGCAGTGCATCCTGGGATTGTTCATAAAAGCCTGGGACACATGTGACAGGGCGTCTTTGGCGGGAAGCCAGGTCCCAGGAGGAGGGTGACGGCTATCTCTCCTCCTGTCAGAAAGGAAGTAGTCACAGGCAGTCGGCCTAGTGGACCGGACGTGTGGGGCTGAGCTGCAGGGTCCTGTGGAAACTGACGGGGGAGCAGTGGCAGAGATTCCTGTGGAAAGCAGTATCCGTGAGTACCACAGAGCTTGCCAGGGGTCTGCCAAGGAAGGGGACCACTCCAGGGAAAGTCAGTGGACAAAGGCCAGCACACATAGTGGGTCAGAAAGGGGGTGCCAAGATAGACCCTGAAGAGAAACTTAAAGCATTGTTCATCATTTAAAACCTTCACCTCAGTGGCAAAGTGAAGCAGCGGCCTTGCCGCGCACACCACAGATAGATGTCCTCAAGTTGTGCATAGTTGCTAGTTGGAGTATCCCACTCATCCCTTCTCCCATCCCAGTTCCAAAATAAAATACAAAAAGAACAAATCCCGTGGACTGTTTATTGACTAAGCCAAGATTCAAGACTGCTACAGAGGGAATAAGCCATTACTAAATCCCAGGTTTACTTAGTGAAAATTCCTCCTTTGAGAAACAACAATCTGTGGGAATCACAGTGGCTTAGTGGTTAGCACTTCTGCATTGCAGTACTAGGGTCATCGGTCATTTGAATCTCATCCATGAAGTTTGAATGTTCTCCCTTTACTTGTGTGGGTTTCATTTGGATACTCCGGTTTACTCCCATACTCCAAAGACATGCTGGTAGGTTATTTGGCTCCTGTCTAAATTGGCCCTAGTTTGTGTATGTAGGGACCTTAGATTGTAAACTCCTTAAGAGCAGGAACTTGTATGTACAGTCAGGTCCATAAATACTGGGACATGGACACAATTCTAATCTTTTTGGCTCTATACACCACCACAATGGATTTGAAATTAAACAAACAAGATTTGCTTTAACTGCAGACTTTCAGCTTTAAATTGAGGGTATTTACATCCAAATCAGGTGAACAGTGTAGGAATTACAACAGTTTGTATATGTGCCTCCCTCTTTTTAAGGGACCAAAAGTAATGGGACAGATTAACAATGATAAATCAAACTTTCACTTTTTAATACTTGGTTGCAAATCCTTTGCAGTCAATTACAGCCTTAAGTCTGGAATGCATAGACATCACCAGATGCTGGGTTTCATCCCTGGTGATGCTCTGCCAGGCCTCTACTGCCTCTACTTTCCCTTCAGTTTTGTCTTCAGCAAGTGAAATGCATGCTCAATCGGATTCAGGTCAGGTGATTGACTTGGCCATTGCATAACATTCCTCTTCTTTCCCCAAAAAAACTCTTTGCTTGCTTTCGCAGTATGCTTCGGGTCATTGTCCATCTGCACTGTGAAGCGCCGTCCAATGAGTTCTGAAGCATTTGGCTGAATATGAGCAGATAATATTGCCCGAAACACTTCAGAATTCATCCTGTTGCTTTTGTCAGCAGTCACATCATCAATAAATACAAGATAACCAGTTCCATTGGCAGCCATACATGCCCACGCCATGACACTACCACCACCATGCTTCACTGATGAGGTGGTATGCTTTGGATCATGAGCAGTTCCTTTCCTTCTCTATACTCTTCTCTTCCCATCACTCTGGTACAAGTTGATCTTGGTCTCATCTGTCCATAGAATGTTGTTCCAGAACTGTGAAGGCTTTTTTTAGATGTTGTTTGGCAAACTCTAATCTGGCCTTCCTGTTTTTGAGGCTCACCAATGGTTTACATCTTGTGGTGAGCCCTCTGTATTCACTCTGGTGAAGTCTTCTCTTGATTGTTGACTTTGACACACATACACCTACCTCCTGGAGAGTGTTCTTGATCTGGCCAACTGTTGTAAAGGGTGTTTTCCTCACCAGGGAAAGAATTCTTCGGTCATCACCACAGTTGTTTTCCGTGGTCTTCCGGGTCTTTGTTGCTGAGCTTACCGGTGCGTTCTTTCTTTTTAAGGATGTTCCAAACAGTTGATTTGCCTACACCTAATGTTTTTGCTATCTCTCTGATGGGTTTGTTTTGTTTTTTTCAGCCTAATGGTGGCTTGCTTCACTGATAGTGCGAGCTCTTTGGATCTCATATTGAGAGTTGACGGCAACAGATTCCAAATGCAAATAGCACGCTTGAAATTAACTCTGGACCTTTTATCTGCTCCTTGTAAATGGGATAATGAGGGAATAACACACACCTGTCCATGGAACAGCTGAGCAGCCAATTGTCCCATTACTTTTGGTCCCTTAAAAAGTGGGAGGCACATATACAAACTATTGTAATTCCACACATTTCACCTAATTTGGATGTAAATACCCTCAAATTAAAGCTGAAAGTCTGCAGTTGAAATACATCTTGTTTGTTTCATTTCAAATCCATTTCAAATCCATGGTGGTGGTGTATAGAGCCAAAAAGATTAAAATAGTTTAGATGTCCCAATATTTATGGACCTGACTGTATGTACAATATATGTAAAATTGTTATATGAAACTGCTTAAAAATTGTCAGCCTATAATACAAATATGTGGCACTTCTTTGGTGTAGGGGCATGCTCATCCATACATCAGTGTTTCTCAAATCCAGTCCTTAGGGCACACTAACAGGCCAGGTTTGAAAGAAAACTGAAATACATTACAGGTGATATAATCGTAAAATCTGGCCTGTTAGTGTGCCCTGAGGACCGGAGTTGAGGAACACTGCTCTACATTCACTGGCGCTCTATACTATATTAACTAGCGCTGGCAAACTTCCACGCAAGTTGGTTAGTACTTTCTATGCTTATCTGCTGATGTTTAATGGAGTTGGACCCTTTTCTGCTGTTGATGAGTAAACCAGTGATGTTTCTTTTTAATACATAGCCAGTTCTTGGAAAAAAAGGAAATTACATTATGACATAGTGAATTATTTGTCCTTATTTTGCAGGTTGCAGAACAAGTGATTTGTGGACTGCACCCCTTGATTCCTGTTCTTAGTCCAGATTACCTGCGTTCTCTGCCCAGCCATCTCCTAACAAGAGCTTGCCAGTGCCTGGGGGCTTCTCTGCCTTTACTGAGTGCTGCACAAAAGGCAGCCATTATGCAGTCATTGCGGGTATGTGAATATGCCATATTCTGTACACTCAGCAACAATAAGCATTTTATTTTGGCATTTTTATTATTATGTGTCAGGTGCAAGAGGTGTCTGTGTTGCCCTATAACAATCCATCAGACTGCAATTGGACAGGACACTTTAAAGGAGAAGTATGGCCAAAGCTATTTTAGCCCTACCTCTCCTATGGATCACAGTGCAGTTTATTCTGCCCTCCTGTGACCCATTTTCAGCTGACAGCGGACTAAAGCCTGCTGTCGGCTGATGTCAGAGAGCTAATCTAGGCCCTGGAAAGATCCCAACAATATGGTTGGGATCCACCAAGATGCCTGACCGGCAGGTGCCTCAGCCTCTCAGCTGTGCTCCTGGGAGATGGAGCCAGCTGCTCTGCCCCCTCCCCAGCCTGGCGCTCCAGTGGAGGGGCAAAGCAGAGAGCTGATGGCTAACATTTACCCCTCTCTACTCGAAGGGGAGAACTGAGCGATCAGTGGTATTTGATCTCTCATTTCTCAGTGCAGAGAGGGGGACAGATGCAGCATTGGATTGTTGCTGCATCCACCTAGGTGAGTATAATTTTTTTTTTTTTTAAACCCAGTACTTCTCTTTTAAATTTGGTTGCACCTGCTAAATACAAACAATTAATAGAGGAGCCTGGGTAAACATGTATATCAATAAGAGCTGCTAATGATAAGTAGAAACCACTACAACTGTACTAGAGTCTGAAAATCCACTCAGTTTAAATTAAAGTGGAACCATAATTGGATGATTGTAATCATTGTGCTAGACTCTCAATTCCTTTAGTAAATCAGTCCATATGTCCAATTAGGAAAACGTTTCCCCTCCATCTTACAAAAAAAGGTGAAAAGTTTCACAGTTATGTTTATAGTTTAGTACTTTTTTCTGTTATGTCCTACCTTTGGACCCAGGTGGGGCCCCGCTGCCTCCCGGGATTGCCATGTCACACCTTTCCCAGAGTGTGTTACAGAGAACATATGCACACTGCACAATTCAGTGCACATGCAGACATATCACTGTAAATGTACTGTCGGTGCAGTACCTATTCCCTGCACTCTGAGTGGTGCAGTCATCTATCCAACCTGACTGTAGAATTGTAGATGAGAACAGATGACATGGCAACTTGATAATACTTCAGCCTTGCAGCCCCTCGCTGGACCAGGGTGGTCCGGAAACACTATAAACGACAACAAACACAAGGGCGCACCGGCCTAGTGCATTATCTCTTAGACAGGTTTATTAAAATAATAGATTAAAAATACTCACAAACGAGTTTCTTGATAAAAAAGCACATCAAATAGATATAAAATCCTCAGCAACAAGATCGGGATTGAATTGTCCCCTGAAGCTGTGCAGGCTTACGCGTTTCAAGGTGGCACCTCTTTCTCAGAGCCGAGGAGACTCTGAGGAAGGCTCTGAGGAAGAGGCGCCGCCTCGAAACGCGTAAGCCTGCACAGCTTCAGGGGACGATTCAATCCCAATCTTGTTGCTGAGGATTTTATATCTGTCTGATGTGCTTTTTATCAAGAAACTCATTTGTGAGTATTTTTAATCTATTATTTTAATAAACATGTCTAAGAGATAATGCACTAGGCCGGTGCGCCCTTGTGTTTGTTGTCGTTTATAGACATATCGCTGTATTGTATGCCTATGCATGGGCAGAGGATTTCTGTGTATGTGCATAGATGCCACGGTCTTCCACAATGCTATATGCTAGAAACTAGCGGCATCTGGGCACATGTGCAGGAATCCTTCTCACATGTGCGCATGCGCCACAGCTCTGTTCCAGGTCCCAAATACTTGGCCTTGACCTGTGCCACATCTGCTTCATTTTTCAAGATGCTGTAGCAGGATGTGGGTGAGGTAAAGCCCACCTTTACACCTATACACCTAGTCTCTAGTGATGAAATGGTTTGGCCAGCCCAGAATAATGTAATTCCCTTGCATGTGCAGCTCAGTGTCCATTCTGTAGAAGTTTGCAAGCGGGGGGGGGGGGGGGTAAGAGGGTTTTATTGCAGAGGGCACATATGGGCCGATGGACAAACGAGGTTGAGAGTCTAACCCAATGATCACAATTATTCAAATATGTGCGGATGAAATCATTTATTGTGTAAAGATTCTCATCTCCTTAACCCCTTCACACCTAAGGGTAAAACAAATCTTAATGCCTAAGCAAAATTTTGCAATTTTGACATGTGTTAGTAAACCTGTACATATCATCACAACTACTTTGTGCATTCAGGTGGATTATGCCTTGTTTTTTTTTCAGGACAAATTGGGCTTTCATTTGGTGGTTAATGGTAATGGATATCTCCTGATTCTTTTTCTTTTTTTTTTTTATTATTACTACTGTATTAGTATCTAAGGAAAACTGGCCCTAAATAGTAAAAAACATTTTTTTAACTGTGTAGTTCTTGCTACTACCAAAACCTACCACCAAAAAACAACCCAAAATAAATTCTCCCACTCCTGATGATCATAGCGATTCCACATATGCGTATGTTAGTTTTTGTTTGTACCCATAGTACAGCCCAGAAACAATAGTGCGCATTTTGCTTTTTTTTTATTCTGCCTAAAATACACTGACACTAACTGACACTGATACTAATTAAAAAAAAAAATGTGTCCAAAAAATACTGACTTTGACCCAAACACTAACCCTGGGGTTGACCTAGATCAAGCATTAATCTAGGTATTTTTTAAAAAAAAATGTGTAGCACCCTTGTCTTAATGCAAGGTTGCTGTTAAATTTAGTTTGCTGAGCCTTAACTAGCTTGGCTGTAATTATTCTGTGGTCATTGAGCTTCCCTTCTTAATCTGGTTTGGCTGCGTTTCTCCCTTCCGTCAGTAGGTGGCACTGTTGCCTCTGACACTAGTGTGAGAATTACAGTTAAACAAACTGTTAATGTCCATGTCTCTCAGCCAATCAGAGTGTCACTACGGCATTCTGGGAGATCTTATAAAAAGGATGGGAGGTTCAATAATCACTCTCTTCCCGCCCGGACCCCCTTGGGGGAGGGTGTGTGCTGCTGTTTGCTGCTGACTAGGCCTGAAGCCTGAGGCCTGGTCAGATACCTGGGATTCTGCTGAGGAGAGCCAGCGACCCACATGGGAAAGATCATCCACAGACATCCAGTAACCTGTGTGAGTAACCTGCTTGTTTCTTATGGAGGACAGCTGTCCAGACAGTACAGACCACAGAAAGGGATTGTGTCTAGTGGAGAGAAGATGTCTCCCAGATCAATCTGAAGCTCATGGATACCTAATGATTCTCAAGGTCTGCTATCCTGTACTGCTGTCTGAATACCTGTCTTTTGCAATGGGAGTCTGCCTAATAGACTGTTCTTAAAGGGTGTCCTGGACCCTACCCCTCTCTCCCCCGGTTTATTCTTATCCTGTTGAGAAGAAATAAACTATTCTTTTACTTCAGCATAAAAGTGACTGGCGCCCAGCATTTATTTTACCTGCATCACTACCCACCATGCCTGACAATCCACACCCACAGGAGGTATGTAGCCCCTCTCTGCCTCTGAAGGTCATCACTAGGCCCTAGGGGGTTCTGGGGGTCCTCTACAAATGTTATTTAAATTTTCTAATTATTATTTATTTTATTTTTTTCTGCATACACTTTTTTCTCTATCTCGTCTACAAGGACAGAGAAAGATACAATGTATCTGTCTCGTCCATTCACAGAGACAGAAAACATGGGGGCAGGCTTCACAGTCATTGATAGCCAATAAGAAGCTATCCCAGCAATCAGGTGACCCAGAATTAAGTGTTTCGGGTCCCGATTGTTAGAATGGGGCTCTCCGTGAGACCCCGGTCTCTGTGCTGGAAGCACATCATGCAATGTGCTCCCAGCACAAAGGGAGATACGCCAATATGCGGCCCCACGGCATATTTGCGTCTGGTCGGCATGAAGGACTTAAAGTATAAGTTTTCTTTTTTTTTTTTAAATAATGCCCCTTTTTTAGCAGGAAAAAAAAAATGTGCATTTATTATTTTTTGTAGTAGGAGCCTGTAAAGCATTACACCAGCAATCAACAGATCTGCACACTGTCACATCCCATATGGGTAAGGCGATACTCCCTGACAGGAAGACTCAATGAACTACCACAGCACCGTGAACTACAAGCCAACAGCCGTTAAGGATGTTGGGGCTTGTAGTTCATTAAGACACACAGATCTGTGTGTATGAATGATGCAGCAGTCTGGGGTGGAGCTATAAAGGTGAACTTATCCTTTAAGAAAATTGTATGTCTCTTCTACAATAAAAAACAGTCTGCTTGTAGGTGTGTTTTTTATTAACTCTGCAAAGAATACTCAATTATATGCAAGGACATTTTTTGCCACTGGAAATCTTTGCAGGACTGCAACTACTGCTTGTGCATTTTAGTATAGGAATTTTTTTAATCTATTCTGCTAAAATATATGGTCCAATTGTCAGCTGATCCACCCAAACCTCTCCTGTGATGTTTTCATCTTGTTCTAATGTATATATTGCATATAATTATGGCCCACATTATAATTATAAATTCTTTTGTTACTTTTGTTTAAACTAGAAATATATCCATGACGTAGAGCTCTGGCCGGAGCAGTTTTCCTGTTTCCTACCCTTTGCACCATTGAAGCTCCTGCATTTGGACACACAGATACTGTTCAGAAACATGAGTCTGTATGGGGAGCTGGACTGGATGCCACAGCAGGTTTGATGCTCTTCCTATTGGGACAAATCATTTTACTTTGCTGTTCTATATCACATCTTGAAAACTAAATCAACTTTAGAATATTTCTACGCATAGGCTATAGACAGGCAACAATGTAGTAATCCTGTAAGGGTCCAGATGTTTTGGTGACTTAGGCTGTCCATAGACCAGTGGTTCTCCACTCTGGTCCTCAGGACCCACTAACAGACCAGGTTTGCAAGATAACTGAAATACAAAACAGGCGATATCATTTGCTGCTCAGTGATTGCAGTACTCTAGTCTGCATCTCTCCAAGGTAATACTTAAAATCTGGCCTGTTAGTGGGTCCTGAGGACCGGAGTTGAGAACCACTGCCATAGACGGATCGACACTCAACCAATTCAGCAGGAACCAGCCAAGATTTAAACATGTATGGGCAGGCTGAATGTACCCAAGTTGATTGCTCAACTTAGGTACAACCAGCCTGTTGGATTTTACATGTGATTATTGTCATCAGCTGTTATAAGACACAATGGCTCCACCATTCTCCCATCAAAACCATGTTTGCAGAAAAAAAAAATAGCTCCATCTATGGCGTCTATGGCCTGCCTTACTCTATATTGGCTAACTTATTATACACTCCTCAAAAAAATTAAAGGAAACCTTTTTAATCAGAGTATAGCATCAAGTCAAATAAACTCCTGGGATATTAAATTGGTCATTTAAGTAGCAGAGGGGGTTGTTAATTAGTTTCAGCTGCTTTGGTCGTAATGAAATTAACAGGTGCACTAGATGTGCAACAATGAGACAACCTCCAAAACAGGAATGGTTTTACTGGTGGAGGCCACTGACATTTTTTTTTTCTCTACTCATCTTTTCTGACTGTTTATCACTAGTTTTTTATTTGTCTAGGGTCAGTGTCACTACAGGTAGGATGAGACAATACCTGGACCCTATAGAGGTTGCACTGGCAGTCAAACTCTTCTAGGATGGCACATCAATATGTGCCACTGCCAGAAGGTCTGATATGTCTCCCAGCAAAGTCTCAAGAGCATGGAGGAAATTCCAGAAGACAGGCAGTTACTCTAGGAGAGCTGGACAGGGCCATAGAAGGTCCTTAACCCATTAGCTGGACCAGTATCTGCTCCTTTGTACAAGGAGGAACAGGATAAACACTGCCAGAGCCCCACAAAATGATTTTCAGCAGGTCACTGGTGTAAATGTCTTTGACAAAAACAATCAGAGGCAGACTTCATGAGGGTGGCCTGAAAGCGTGACGTCTTCTTGTGTGCCCTGTGCTCACTGCCTGGCACTGTGGAGCTCGATTGGCATTTGCCATTGAGCACCAGAATTGGTAGGTTTGCCACTGGCACCCCGTGCTTTTCACAGATGAGAGCAGGGTCACTCTGACCACATGTGACAACATGAAAGGGTCTGGAAAAGCTGTGGAGAACAGTATGCTGCCTGTAACATCGTTCAGCATGATCTGTTTGGTGGTGGGTCAGTGATGGTCTGGGAAGGCATATCCATGAAGGGACACAGAGACCTCTACAGGCTAGACAATGCCACCCTGACTGCCATTAGGTATCGGGATGAAATCCTTGGACCCATTGACGGACCCTACACTGGTGCAGTGGGTCCTGGGTTCCTCCTGGTGCATGACAATACCCAGCATTATGTGGCCAGAGGATGCAGTCAGTTCCTGAAGGATGAAGGAATTGGTACCATTGAATGGCCGCCACGTTCGCCTGACCTAAATCCAGTAGATTGCCTAGGTGACATTATGTTTTGGTCCATCCGACACCACCAGGTTGCACCTCAGTCTGTTCAGGAGCTCAGTGATGCCCTGGTCCAGATCTGGGAGGAAATATCCCAGGACACCATCCGTCTTCTCTTTAGCAGCATGCCCAGACGTTGTCAGGCATGCATACAAACTACTGAGTACCATTTTGAGTTGCTGCAATAAAATGTCAGCAAAATGGACTAGCCTGCTGCATGGTTTTATCATTTTGATTTTCGGGGTGTCTTTGAATTCAGCCCTCTGTAGGTTGATAATTTTCATTTCCAACAAACGATGTGGCATCTTTTCGTTCCTAACACATTACCCAGTCCATATTAGTATATATATCCAGCGTGATATTTTTCCCCATTGAGATCTGATGTGTTTTCAAAGTGTTCCTATAATTTTTTGAGCAGTGTATTTTTTCATGCAAGTCATACAATGGCTAATTACTATTCTAGTAAGCTTGCATGGCAAAATATAATCAGTTAGCCAACAAAATGTATTACCTGTATTTTCACTTCTATGCTATTTATGACTAAAATGATACAATAGTTTTCTGCTAAGATGAGTGTGTTAAAACTAGAAACACAATCAGAAGAGGGATAGACAGTAGATAAAGGTGAAGTGCTACTCCTAGAGGAGCCACTGGTTGAATGGGTCCTTCTGGTCTTCCCAGTAATAACCCTCCTTGGCTGAGCCCAATCTCAATGACACACCTGTGGCTTAAAATGGGCTTTATTTTAAAGTGAAAGCTCTGCAGGGGAGTAAAAATTAAACAGGCAACAAACTGTAACATAATAATACAATAGATACAGCGCAAAAAATACAACACAACTGCAGATATACACAGCAAATATGAAAGGCAGTAAATACTTTATGTACGAACTAAAGATACCCATTGGACAGTATACTCTGAATCAAGTCAACCAGTGTTGGGGTCTTTGATCTCCCATTAGAGCCCTCACTCCCAACTGGAAATATTTGTAATCCCACGGGAAAGAATCAATGGTAGAAAGTTGCAGCACACAGTACCTGTAGTAGCTCAGTCTGTGGGGGGCACAGCACAACACTCTCCTCACAACAGCAGAATTTCTGATGGGTGCAGTATGGTAGCTCTCACCACAGCAGCATAGTATAATCAACAGCACAGGAACAGCAATACAGTCTCTGGTGGGCTAATCACAGCAGCCCTGTACTTGCAGCTCTTGCACACTGTCTGTGTTTGGAACCTCTCGCCCCCCACACCCACATGCCAGTGATATTAGGACGATTGTCTGTGTCCATGCAGCCACTGATTCTTAATAGATTTCAGTGGGCTGCCTGCATGTAGCACCTGGTTAGACACACTGCATGAAACGGTTCGTTAACTATTTACGGGCCTCACTACCCAAGTGAACGAGACATTAAAGTAGCATTGCTAATGTAGCGGAAGACACAAAATTATGTTATTAAAATTCCATATGATCGTGAAATATTGAAGAACGTCAACAATATCACAGCATGCTAATAGCAGGAGCAATCTCAAGTACCTAGGCTGTGGCAATAATCTTACCATTTATTCATTAAAGGGGGAATAGAGTTTGAAAGGATTTGGAAGATTTGGTTAACATTTAGCTAAGCAGCAGCCATAAAATCAAAAACCCTAAAGTATTTTTAAAGGCAAAACTTTGTTTTTTTAGTTTTGGATAAAATGGAGAGGGATTAGAACATCTATTCGATTTTTATTGCTGTCTGTGTCACTGGTAAGGAGATTCACCCTCTCTATATGTCCGGTTTACCATTATCATTGAAAGTAAAAAAAGAATCCCAAATTTTGGGTTGTCCCCAGAAAAGTAATAGAGGGGAAATCTTCCTATGGAAACACAGATTCAGGTGACCTGGGGGTCCCCAAAGGATTTCCTAAGTTTTGTCTATGGGACAGGAAGTGAAGGTAAATCTCCCCAATAGGATACAGATAGCAATCTCCCCTTACTCTATCCAAAATGAAAAAAAAAAAAAAAATGTTTTGACTTTAGTTCTACTTTAACCACTTCTAGCCCAAGTCAATTCTGGCATTTGTCTCCTACATGTAAAAATCATAATTTGTTTGCTAGAAAATTACTCAGAACCCCCAAACATTATATACATTTTTTTAGCAGATACCCTAGGGCAGTGATGACGAACCTTGACGTTTTGGAACTATATTTCCCATGATGCTCATGCACTCTGCAGTGTAGTTGAGCATCATGGGAAATGTAGTTCCAAAACATCTGGGGTGCCAAGGTTCTCCATCACTGCCCTAGGGAATAAAATGGCAGTCGTTGCAATTTTTATGTCACACGGTATTTCCTCAGCAATTTTTCAAATGCAATTCTCAGATGGCTTTTACACTGTAGGGAATCATTCAGATATCTCCACTCAAAGTCCATGACATCATATAGCGTCTACCCGGGGGAAGTGGTTAAAGTATAACTACATTTCATTTTGGATAGAGCAAGGGAGGGTTATAGCCCCTCTTAGATTTTCTTTTCACCATCTGTGTCCCATTGCAGGGATTTCCCTTCATTTCTTATCCAATAGCCAAACCGGAAGTAAGAGGAAATCCCTGCAAATTAAGGGAAATCCTTGGGCATCCCCAGGTCACCAGAACTAGTGTCCCCATTGGAAGTTTTCCCCTCTATTACATTTCTGGGGCAACCCAAACTTTGGGATTTTCTTTTGCTCTCGCTTTAATGATAATCACTCTTGTGATAATGGTAAATGGGACTAATAGAAGGGCACAGACAGCAATAAAAAACCTGACAGGGGTCTAATCCCTCTCCACTCTATCCAAAAGTAAGAAAAAAAAATTTAGTCTTTAGGTATACCTTAAGATATATTCAAAAGGGAAAAAAAGGCATAGGATGTAAGCGCAGTATTGCCCCTATATATAACCTAATAATATTTCCTCAGTGTGATTATGGTCACAGTTTTCAGCAGTATAAGAGGAACATATGAGATTTGGAGGGTGTTCAGATTCAGTAATTGAAGGGCTAGGAGGTCAACAGAAAGTGGACTTGTGTCTCCTGAAAAAATGACAACTGAAAGGCGATCTGTTTATTATACCTCATTCACGCTTTGCGTAAAGACCTGCGGTTCTCTGCACCCATTCAGCTCTCTGCAGATGCACATAAAACATTTTTTTTTATGTGCCATGTTCACACCACAATGGAGAGGAGAGCTTATGGGAAGTGTCCATCTCTGCACCGATACTGAGCTGTTATGTTGTGGGCCACTATCAGGGCCGGGAAAAGGGGTGGGCAGTAGGGGGGAATCCGATGGACACTGTGGTATCATGTGAGGTGGGGCGCCACAAGGAGATTGGGGGGAGGGGGTTTGTATTGGAGGGGGGAATTTGGGTGGCAGCAGGGGGTGAATATTGTTCTAGAAGGGGAATTTTTTTTGGGGGGGGCGTGCTAAGAGTGGTGATTTAGGGAGATTTGTGTTGAGAGGGGGATGGGGGAAGAAGATTTATGCTAGGAGTTGGGAATTTGTACTGAGAGGAAATTGTACTGAAATTGTAGCTGTAGAGGGTTTGTGCTAGGAGGGGTGAATTTTTTTTTTTTTTTTGGGGGGGGGGGGTCATTTGAGCCGGGGGGGAATAAGGGGAAGGGGGTAGACAAAGATTCCTGCTGAAAGGGGGGATTTCAGTAGATTGGCGGATTTGTACTGGGGCGAGGGGGAATTTGTGCTGTTGGGGGGTAAGCATACAGACTAGTGCTTAGAGTTTTTGTGGAGAGACACATAATACTCATACATCATGTGGGGGGGGGGGGTCGCAGTTTGGCATGTTTGCCCTGGGCACTAGGTGACCTTGTCCCAGTACTGGTCTATATATATTATTTATACAGTATGTATATATCTATATTAGAGATCGACTGATTATCGGCAACACTGATATATCGGGGGCCGTTATGCACTTTCCCCGATATATCGGAATCGGCCCCTGAGGTTACTGATATTGCCGATATTTAGGGAAAGTGCATGTACTCTAGCTGCAGGCATCACCCCTGTACCTGTGTCCATAGTCGACGGTCGGCTGACTTGTAATGACAACCGATGCGGCTGAGAAGCCGCTCGGCTGTCATTACAAGGAGCGGGAGGGGACGGGGACGCCCCCCCCCTCCCACCGCCTTCCGCAGCTTGCCCGGGTCTCCTGTCCCAGCTGGAGAGCCGACATCCTATCTCCACCACTGCTGCCACTGAAGAGAAGACTCAGGTCTCCATGTAAAAAACCCGGTAGTGATGTCATGACATCACTTCCGGGTACTCGGTGCCGAATTAAAAAAACTGACAGCCAAACTTGGCGTTTTGAATGCTTTTCAGTGCCGAGGAGGGGTTTGGGGTCTTTTAGACCCCCAAAACCCTCCACAAGGAGTACCTAAAAAAAAAAAAAAAAAAAATTTAAATGTCCGAAAATATCGGCCGATATCGGCCGATACCCGATGACCCAAAATATTGGTATCGGCATTAAAAAAACGATATCGGTCAATCACTAATCTATATTTACAGTATATATATCCTGCATGAAAACCGTAGGTACACTGTGCTGCAAAACCACACCACATCAGTGTGAAAGAACCCTTTTTCTCAACCCTCTAACTGCGACTTTTGCTGGACAGCTTGATCTGTTAAAGGAAGTTAAAAGTAACAGATTTACTGGCTGGATCACCAGGAAAAAAATGATTTAAAAAATGCATCCACCACAGCTCCACCAACTAAAGATTGGTAAGCTGCAGTATTTTCATTTTTTGTGGAGTTTAATACTAAATTTAATAAAGGATACAACAACATGTTCATAATTCAATTGAGAGAATTGAGTAAAGTGACGTTTTTGTTTCAGGATTTTTTTTCTTTGTAATATAATGTAAATCTAAGCCCATCGGCTCATAGGGTTTTGTTGGTGAGTTCTGTGTGAACATAGGATCGATAGACATGTGCCTGTTTCAGCCAGATTAATCATGAAATGTTTCAGCCAGGTTAATCATTAAATAAATAAGATCTGCATAAAGAGCATTTTTCTCCCCACAGTCCCAGTTCCTCTGGAGGAAGATTCAGGCTGGTGCAAACCTGACCAAGAATACCATTCTGTAAGTCATATGTAATATACCAGTATGACCACCAGGTAGAGCAGCAAGCTTTGTTTGTCCAAGTTTAAAGTGGAATTTCAGGTTTATTCTGAATTTGAAGTTTGTGTGGGCCAGAATGGCCTAAGCAAACTCTTTCTATTACATAAATATGAATCAGCTGTGTGTTCTGTAATGGATAGTTTTAGCATTACATACAGTAAGGCTGCATTCACACCTAAGCATTCAGGGAATGCAGGCAGAAATGCGGTTTTTGCCCGAATTTCCATAATCCTTCAAAGAATCGTGGCAAATCATTATCGCCATTATTTCTTAACTTCTTGCTGCCCATCAACAGTACAATTACTGTAGACGGTTGGCACAGCCAGGCTAGGCGATATACTGTTATCAGTACGTCGCTTAGCACATATGAACTAGCCAGTCCCCTGGGGCTCACAGCAGTGCTCAGTACCCTGCTGCTGTGAGCAGCCAGGGTATCATGTGATCGCTGTGATTGGTCATAGCAATCACATTATTACAATAGCAGCAAAACAGTCGTAATTGGTTTCCATTCATGACTGTATTGTGATGCTGTGATTGGCCCACAGGTATCACATGGTACATGGGCCAATCACAGCACCCTGCACCATGTGATTAGATGTAGCCAATCACTGCATGTCAGCAGTAAGCAATCTGTTATGAAATGGAAAGCCGTTCATGACCGTTACCTATTGCTTATAACACTGATCATCACTGTTATAAGCAATAACAGTGTAAAAGAAATCCCTGATCACCCTCTCAGAGTAGTACAGTGTCACTATGGTACCACTGAACTACTTTGATGAAAGTATATAAGAAGAAATAGTAAAAAAAGGAAAAAAAAATCCCTGTTTGCCACCACACCAGTCATATGATATGTACTACATTGGTGACAGTATGTAAAGAAAAAAAAAATACATTTTATCTAATTGTTTAATTTTCCACAAAAATTGCTGGCCACTCGATACCCCTCCATCCTGCCCTTTGCAGGACTGGTGGGATGCTACAATTGTTCACCCCCTAGGCCTAGAGACCATTCCATGCCTTTCAAACTTTGTGCACGTGTACAGCCCTCTCTCCTTCTCTAGCCAAGTTTAGTTGCTGCAGAAAGAAAAGGAGAAAATGGCACCAAGCAATCACTAGGGGGCAGAGGTGTACATACAGGGGTCATCATTATTACCCGGCCCCCTGCTCGAGGTGGCCCGTGCACCCCCCTATACGCTTGGATAGGAGAACAGCGGGGACAGCAGCACATAGAGGAACCAATCCCTCCATGCAGCCACTGAATTCCCACTTGCCATTCAGTGGCTGCAGGAGGGCATCGATTCCCCCACATGCTGCCCTCACCACCTCCCTATCTTTGTGCTTCTGCCCATCGGGCTCCTATGTCTTTCCCTGGCTCCCTCTTGCCTCATCTGTTAAGATGAAGTGCAGGAAAGGAGCCAGTAAATGTGTAATTTACCAGCGCCTTCCTTGTCTTAATGAATAGAATGATCAGCACCGATCACTGCCTCTGTTTTTTTTTTTATTCATTCATAGCTGGGACATAGTAAACTGTGTTTACTATGCCTCAGTTTATGAATGAACAAGAAGCTCTGTGCAGAGCTATTCCTGTTCATTCATTCTTTGCAACTGAGGCGGCAGAGAAAGGAATTGGTGAATCTGTTCTCAGTCCCTTTCTCTGTCTCAAAAGTGAGACATCAGGGGTCTGTTTAGACCCCTGATATTCCCCCACTAAGTCCCCGTTCACACTAAGGCGACCTGTGAGGCGACCTGGTCGCCTCACAGGTCGCCGTAGGTCGCCTCCCATAGGGAAGCTGCGGACCCGTTCTAATAGGAGCGACACAAGTCGCTCCGACTTAGAAAAAGGGTCCGGAGCTTCTTTGGGGCGACCAGGAGGCGACCGCCATAGACTTCAATGTTATGAAGTCTGTGGCGGCCGCTCCGAGGTCGCGGCGCGCTGCTCCACCGCGACCTCCGAGGTCGTGGTGCGAAGTAGCGTCGCTTGTATGTGAACGGGGCCTTAAGCCCCTCAAAAATAATTAAAAATGTAATTGTAAAAATAAATAAATAAATAAAATGGTAATAATAAATAAAACAATGAGACAAGGAAAATAAAAAAAAACTGATACCAGTGGCAGAACTACCAGGGTCGAATGCTCTGGCATTCCACCAACATGGTGGGACCCCAAGATGGCAGGAAAGTAATAAAGGGTCCCACGATGGGAGTAAAGGGACGGGGATCAGTGGGAAGGGTCCTGGTTGGAGGCCAGGGGTCCCATCATGATTTCTTGCACCGGGGCCCTGAAAGTTCATAGGTAGGGGGCATACTATTTTAGCATCCTGCAAAACGTAGACTTGAAGGGTACATGGTGAAATGTACAGCTACAACAGGTATTGTTATAGATATTGATATAGCTATGTTTTGTCTAGATTGCAAAGGCTCATTCACACAGCCGATTTGGGCCATATGGCTCCAAATATGTGCCTTTCTCTGCAGTAGGTATACACAGGTGTGTGCGATTAACGGTGTTCAGAAGGCTGTACAAATCAATGACAGACTGACATTCATGCAGTTAGGGACAGATGCGTGGCCATAAGCACAAACTGTCTGCTTTTTGCACACACCTATACATACCTCCCACAGAGGAACACTCATTCTTGCCGGAGTTCGGCTGTCAGCTGTGTGAGTGAGCACTAAAGGTCAACAATGGACTAAGACAATAACATTTTCCAAATTTCTTTCATTGTAAATAGGACCCTTGGGACTTTAGCTAATGGGATTGAATGTGACAACCTGCAGCAACTTAACTCCCTTTCAGATATCAGAGATGTGGTTAAGTATCTTCAAGGGATACCTAGTGGTCTGCGCAAAAGTCTTGTAAGAATTACGATGTCAATAATACAGTTATGTTTCATTGATGTGGTTTCAGGTTTTAAATATATGTATTCATGTTTCCTAGAGGAAGTGTATCTTAGAGGAAATCGAGAAGCGGCCAGAGCTAACCTGGGAAGACACAAGCTGGATGGGCCCTGAGTTTGTCACAGATCTCCCGTAAGTCTTCTTGTACTACTTTTCTATAATTGTTTTGGAGAGCTGCATGATTAATCGTTAAAAAAACACCCCTCACGATCTTTATCCAGCATTTCCACAATTCATGTAACAAAAAACAAGAGAAGGGCGCACTGATCCAGTGCAATACAATAAAATATTTATTGGAAAATTGTTAAAACCACATCATGCATTATACTCACAAGAGTACACTATGTAAAAGCAAAACCCAAAAAAGTTCCTTCGGCTGTCCAGAGACCACTGGACCATGATCCTTGGTAATGACAGGCGAACTTGAAGGTGTCCATAGGGCTGTCCATAGAGTTAACGCGTTTCGAGGGACAGCCTCTCCCTCTCAGTGCGCCCTTCTCTTGTTTTTTGCTTTCAGTTTGTGTGTGTACCCATCATCCTGAGAGGGCAGCAAGACTTCAGATGCCAATGATACAGTCATTGCCTCTCTGGCCCATATGCAACATTTGAGCGCAGGAGACATTTACTTGTCTTTTTTGATTCATGTAACAAGTTCAGAGCCGTTTTCTGCTTACAGCTGTCAAAAAAAATAAATAAAAAAAAGCAGCTGGCAAAGTTATCACCATTGCTCAGAGCTGATAAAAAGAAACATTGTGTCTTCTGTTCTTTTAGCGATCGAAGGAATGAACTTCAGTCTGTAAATGAGGACAGTTTAACCACTTAAAGACCAGGCCTTTTTCTGACACTTGTTGCTTACAAGTTAAAATCTGTATTTTTTGCTAAAAAATGAATTAGTTCCCCCAAACATTATAAATATTTTTTTTTAGCAGAGACCCTAGAGAATAAAATGGCGGTACTTGCAATATTTTATGTCACACTGTATTTGCTCAGCGGTATTTCAAACGCAATTTTTTGGGAAAAAATACACTTCACTGCGCTACTTTAACTGACAATTGCGCAGACGTGGGACATTGTACCCAAATAAAATTGATGTCCTTTTTTTCCCACAAATAGAGGTGGTATTTGATCACGTCTGCGGTTTTTATTTTTTGCGTTATAAACAAAAAAATGCCAACAGTTTTGAAAAAAAAAAACAATGTTTTTTACTTTATGCTATAAAACATACCCAATAAAAAAATTTAAATAAGCGGTCCTAGGGAAAGTGTGCTCCTAGGGACTGCTTTCTAACTGTGTCTGGGGTGGCCTAACTGGAGGAAGACCATGCATATTTGCTTAGCAGAAACACAAAATCTCCATTTCTCTTACGTCCTCTGACAGACGCAGCTCTGGAAGTTTCTTCACTAATGGGTTATGTGCGCCCTCTTCAGGAGTAGCTAAGCTGTGAAAGCTTTCACTAGGCATGCCTTTAAGGGGCTGTCCTATCCACATGACACCAGACACACCTGCTCATAGAATCAGTTTATTGCTACCTAGCTTAGGAGTAGGACCTAGGTTCCCTGCTGGGACTTCAGTCTCAGTTTTTACTTTCTTTTGAGAATGTTTATGTTTATTTATCTTTACTCACTATTGCTAGCTAGTGTCAAGGGGATCCTCCTGGCGAACTACAAGCGACAGCCGGGCTGAGGTTTAGCACTGGATATTCTAGATCCTTACGGTCTCCCAGCTTGGCCAACAAGCATGAGCAGGTTGTGGTCCACCCAGGCCACGACAGGGCCCTGACAGATGGGGACGAGCCTGCGAACAGATGCTTTCGCTGGGACGCCTCAACCTGGAACGCCCTGTGTTGCAGCGTACCCCTCTTGGCTGGCAGCACCCCCAATCAGGGTAGGAGGCGAGCTGTTTGGGAGCGGGGCCCCACGGTCCATGGTAAGGTGAGTGTAAGCCCCCCATGCCCCTGGGACAGATGCCTGTGGGGGGGAGCTGTGGGCCCACTCCTGGGGATAAAAGAGCTGGGTTTCCTAAAATATCCCCCTGGTCTGTCAGGACAGGTCCTGGCCTCCCTGCTCTGCTGGGGGGCTCTATAGCCACAACTACCGCCTGGGGGAAGGGGTGTGACACTGTTTCCTTGTTATGGGGGTCCCCTGTAGTGGGTCCCCATGAAGGCATCATTGCCTGGGCTCCGGATCGCTGGCGCTGTTTTCGGCCGCCATTTTAAGTGTGGGCATAAAGCTGCATATATGTAAGGGCAGCAGCCATTTTCTTGGTTTCCCTGAGTGTTTGGCGCCGTTTTCAGGTGCCATCTTAAGTGTGCGCAACCGCGCTGTGCGCTCTGGTGGAAGCACTGATTCGTTCAGTGAGGGAAACATTAGAACTGGATGATGAGCCCACACAATCAGAAACGCGGGTTGTCTTTGGCTCCCGCAAAGCCCAGAAGTCGGGTCAGGTTTTTCCTTGTCCAGAGGACTTTCACAAAATCGTTAATGAGCAATGGTGGCGCATTAAGCACATGTTGGTGGTGCCCAAGCGCTTTCTGTGCCGTTATCCTTTTGCGGACGCGGTCTCCACTCGCTGGACAGTGTAACCTACGGTGGATCACACTGTTTCCTGGTTGAATAAATCAACTGTGGTACCCGTGGAAGATTCCCCGATTTTTAAAGACCCGGTGGACAGGCGTACAGAGGCACTTTCCCGCCACTTACACTTGGTGGCAGGTTCGCTGATCAAACCCGTGTTCTCCTCCATCTTAGTTTCTCAGACGGTTACGGAATGGATCAAAGGTGCTTAAGAGCAGCCTGTGGGCTGAGTCGGTTCCCCTGAATCTAATTGAACTCACGGATCAAATGGCCTAGGCCATGGTGTACCTGTGTGAATCGGCCCTGGACGAGGCTCCTCTGGTTGCCAGAGTGTCTGCGGTAGGGGCCGCATTACACCGCATGGTGTGGCTGAAGAGCTGGTCGGCGGATCAGGCTTCTAAGAAGGCCGTGGCTGACCTTCCCTTTTTGGGTGAACGCCACTTTGGTGACTCCTTGGATGAGTTAATCAAGGGTCTATCAGGGGGCAATAATACTCTTCTCCCCAATCCTCAAAGGGTAAGGCACCTTGCAGTAAGCGAGGGCCTTCCTTCAAGGCTCATCGGGGGCTTTTTTGTGCCTCTGGGGCACAGGATAAAGGTAAACCGTTCAGAGCCTCAGGAGGAAACAAGAAGTCTTGGTCGGGTAAGCCCAAGGCTGGTCAGTCCGGTTCCACGGACAAATCCTTCTTAGCATGAAGGGACGCCCTCGCCTGGTTTGGGGGGGGGGGATGTCTACGCCATTTTTGGGAACCCTGGACTTCTCTGATTCCAGACAAATGAGTTCATGAATTGATTTGTACAGGGTACAAGATCGAATTCCGGTCTCACCCAGCACTCAGGTTCTTCCCATCAAATCTCCGTCTGTCTCCTGGATTGTTTGGCCGATCTCAGGGAGGCAGTGCAGGATCTCCTTACACAGGGCATAATCGTCCCGGTTCCTCAGCAGGACAGGTTTCAAGGTTTTTACTCAAACCTGTTCACGGTGCCCAGGAAGGAGGGCAAGGTGTGTCCAATTCTGGACCTCAAATCGATGAACCATTTTGTGCGGGTACAGAAGATTCGGATGGAATCCATCCGGCCGGTGGTGGCATCTTTGCAAAAGGAAACTTTATGGCCTCCATTGATTTAAAAGATGTGCATCTGCACATCCCTATTTACGAGGGCCACCAACGGTATCTGTTTGGCGTTGTAGAGGAACACTATCAATTTGTGGCATTACCCTTTGGTCTAGTCTCCGGTCCTAGAGTCTTCACCAAGGTTTTGATCCCTGGTGTTGGCTTTGCTCTGCAACCAGAGATTCTCTGGTCAACGCCGCAGACGCACTGGTGGTGCCTTGGAGCCGTTATCGGCTGATCTATGCCTTTCCTCCGCTACAACTGTTGTCTCGGTTCCTACGCAGGTTGGTGGTGGAGACGGTGCAAGTGATCCTAGTAGCGCCAGAATGGCCTCGCCGGACTTGGTACGCAGATGTGGTGAGGATGGCCTCCGTTGTGACTGCCTCTGAGAGAAGATCTGCTGTCTCAAGGACCGATCTTCCATCCTGCTTTACAGTCGCTGGCTTTAACGGCTTGGCGGTTGAAAGCCAGGAGTTGAGAGACAGTGGTCTCTCTGATGCTTTGATTCCTACCTTGTTGAGAGCTAGGAAGGCAACTTCCAGGAAAATTTACCATCGTATTTGGAAGATGTATATTGCCTGGTGTAAGTCGCAAGGGTTGCATCCTCCTTCTTTTCGGTGGCGAGGGTCTTGGCTTTCTTGCAGAAAGGAGTGGAGCAATGTTTGGCTCTGGCCATGTTTAAAGGTCAGGTGTCAGCCTTGGCCATTTACTTCCAACGTCCCTTAGCGACTAATTCCTTGATTCGCACCTTTATTCAAGGGGTGCGTCATCTGGCTCTGCCGAGGAGATCCCCTTTACCTCCGTGGGATCTGAATTTGGTTTTGTCCGTTCTGCAACAACCTCCCTTTGAAAATATCAGGGAGATCTCTCTGCCTTTGTTGTCTCAGAAAGTTACCTTTCTGGTGGCTATCAACTCTGCTTGCAGGGTGTCTTGCCGATCGCCATATCTGGTCGTTCATAGGGATAAGGTTGTTCTGCAACCTAACCGATCTTCAACCTAACCGATCTTTCCTGCTTAAGGTGGTGTCGGCTTTCCACCTCAATGCAGTTATTGTCTTGCCTACGCTCTGTGCGAAGCCCAAGCATCCCAAGGAATTTGCTTTGCATTCTCTGGATGTTGTTCGGCCAATCAGGGTTTACCTGTCGGCCACGGAATCCTTTTCGGACGTCTGATTCTCTGTTTGTCCTTCCTGAATGACCTAGTAAGGGTTCACCTGCGTCTGCTGCAACCATATCCAAATGGATCAGACAGACTATTGTTCAGGCCTATTCACTGAAGGGTCAGGTTTCTCCTTACCCTGTGAGGGCACATTCTACTAGAGCACTGAGTGCCTCTTGGGTTTTTCACCATCAGGCTTCTGTGGCTCAGGTATGTAAAGCGGCGACCTGGTAGTCTGTGCACACTTTTAGAAAATTCTAAAAGATTGATGTGATGGCATCCTCGGATGCTGCTTTGGCTGCAAGGTTTTGCAGGCTGCTGTTTGCTTAAGAGATTTACTGTTCTCTTTCAGTGGGGAACTTTTTGTTTTGGGGTAAGCTCCTGTTGGGGTTGAGCTTTCTGTTGCCCTGTTGGCTACGTTTTTTTAGCCTTGTTGAAACATTAAAATTTGTTGGTTGTGCTCTCCCCACCCCTCATGCCTACACTGCTATGGGACGTCCCATTAGTGAAGAAACTTCCAGAGCTGCGTCTGTCAGAGGACATAAGAGAAAATTTAATTTTTGTAAGAACTTACCGTAAAAATTATTTTCTCAGAGTCCCCTGACAGACGCAGCTTTGCTACGACACTGATTCTATGAATACATGTGTCTGGGGTCATGTGGATAGTGGCATGCCTAGTGAAAGCTTTCACTGCCTAGCTGCTCCTGAAGAGGACGCACATAACCCATTAGTGAAGAAACTTCCAGAGCTGCATCTGTCAGAGGACTCAGATAAAAGAATTTTATGGTAAGTTCTTACAGAAATTACATTTTTTCTCTCTGGCAGAACGGCGGTCTGCCTTGATTACATAGGTAGATCGCCATTCTGTCTCTCCTCCGAATGATCGTCTCCTGCTGTATCCAATCACAGTAGGAACGGGTCGCCAGACCCAGAACATGAGCTAACATACATGTAAGTCAGTTTGCGCAGGAGGGCTGCCCTGCTGCAGTATACCTGTGTGGGGTGGTCCTTAAGTGGGTAAAATGAAGTCGCAAGCCGCAGTGAAATACCCAAACCAAATCATACTGATCTGCAGCTTTGAAATCCCGCTGAAGTAGCGCCATTTCAAAGCTACAATGGTATGAACCAGGGATAAAGGTAATATGGTTGGTGTATATACAATCATCCTCTATCTCAGCCTTTTTCAACCAGGGTGGCCAGGCACCCTGATGTGCCTTGAGTTTTCTTTAGGGGTGTCTCAGCAAAATGCCCCAAAAATTTCCCAAAAATTGTATACAAGGCAACGGATGGATGAAGCCTGCCTTTTACGTTACACAAAGCCACGGGTTTTCATTGTGCACTATTACAACCTTCTAGCTGCCAACCTGCTAACGACCAATTACATCATCAGTAAGCTTCCTACGTAGCTTCCTTGTTTGACCTTCCTCTGCTTCTCTCCATAAGTTTTGGGGTCATATTAGCTGAGTGATAGAGAAAAACTGAGGAAAAAGAAACATTGGAATATTAGTTAGTACCAACTTGTACCTCTAACGTTGGGCGTCGCTTCTCGGCCTTTTGGCTAAGATCAAGTGTAGTATCTGTTCTTATCAGTGTTGGAATGGAACCTGAAGGTTAGTATCGGTGGTGGCCGAAGTTAACCGGGGCGCTCTGGGCGTAACTGGAGGACCGGAGTAGGCCAAACCAGAGAAAGCCGGAGGGTTCCAATGCCTTCCTGATTTGAATGGGTCCGCCCCTACCAGTTTGAAGGGAGCGAGAAAACTGGATTGGTTCCGTGGCCAGTTAGTACTGCTCCTGGATGTGATTGGTAAGGAACGGCGGTGGCGGTGGGGGAGCCTTTCCTCCTGGGTTGAATCTGGCCTTGCAAAAGGCTTGTCCCCAGTTGAAGGCAGGTTCTCCCTAAGCTGTCCAAAGTTCTGATGCCTCCTGGTAGGATAGGGCTACACTCGGTCTGGCCTTTGGGCCGGGGTAGAGAAAGCCCGTAGTGTATGTGCCCCTGGGGTGGCAGCCCAGGGGTGCCTTAATTCTCACTGGTGAGGGGCAGCTCGCCTTGAGTTTTTCGGCACCATGGTCACTGCACCTACGCACACTTTTTTAAGCACCTGCCTCTTGGGCAAGGCCTTTTGGCTTCGACCAGAGGAACTTTAATTTCCGGCCGGAAGGCCTGCCTTTGTTTTTCACTTAGGCACTAATTCACCTCTCCACTTCCCCTTCCCCACCTTTTTGTTTGTGTGTGTCTTTTTCTTTGTAGTTTGTCACTTTTCTATCACCTTTTTTCACCTGCACGACTTGTAGGGTGTGGGTCCTCGGGCCCTACCTTGAGTCTTGGGAGGGGGCGGATATGGCCTTTTGGCTTGGTCTGCCCTCTCTCATGGGGTCTCCCTTCGGGGGAGCCCCACTTAATACTCGGTGGGGGCTGTTTCGGCAGTCCCCCTGAAGAACAGGGTCAGTCTGGTTCCGGCCAGACAGACCATGAGTACCTTAAATCCCTGTCAGGAGTCTTGCGCCCCGGGGGATCGAGGTTCGGGTCCTACCTCTTCGGAGGGAAGACCATTTGTTCGCATTTTGTTCTGTGCACTTTTTGTGTTCCTCACGTTTGTGTGTGTGCACTTTTTTATGCACCGGGTGAAGTCTTTTGAGTGTGTTTCACACGCTACGGGCTTTAAAAAAAAAAAAAAAAGTTGGGCGTCCTACATGTGTGTATGTTGCTGCATTATGTAAAACATTTAGGATGGGGTGCCTCAAGACTGTCCATCATTTTTTAAAGGGTGCCTTGAGACTGTCCATAATTTCTGGGGTGTTCCTCGACTAAAATAAGTTGAGAAACACTGCTCTACCAAAATATTTTATATTGTATTATCCTAAGTGCATTGTGTGGCAAATACAAAACAAGAACAAGCTGGCTATACTGTGGAAATTGTATAAAAATATAGGGTAATGTAGCCATGATTTCAAATGTTTAACATTTTATTTAATTTTCTGAAAGTGGGTATAGTTCTATAAATATGATTTTGTAGAAGTGACAGTCATTCAATATGCATCAAGACAACGTGATCTCAGTTTATGTCATTGTTTTTTCCAGGCTGAAGCTGATTGAGAGACTTTCCAATGAATCACTGAAACTATTCTTGGAATATGCCCATAAATATCCCAAAGCATTCATGGAACTTCCACTGTACAAGAAATCTGTATTGGCTCAGAAAGCACTACATGCCTTGGTAAAGAGAACCAACACCACGACTGTTCTTACTCTTCATGTATATAAACCTACTTTCAGGGCCATGATTAGTATTTATGAATGGTGTACCCTTTCATGCAGGCTCTAGAGGTGTACCTGTAGCCATAGCAATACTAAATCAGAGAGGGACACAGGACAAGCTATTCTTGCTAATAAAGCTAATGGCAGGCATATTGATATGTTTGATGTTTTGTAGTAGTTCAATCCTCTTAACCCTAGTCTTACCTCTTAGCCTAGGTTCACACATATGCGATGCGGGAACCAGAGCAATTCTAGTGCGGGTTCCCACATCACATCTCCCCCACAGGCAGTTCACACTGTACTCTGCGAACAGCTGTGGGTGTCAATACAAAGCGAATGACACCCCCAGATCGGTTCGCAGATCGCAGTTCGAACTGTGAATTCAGACAGCAATCGGATCGCAGAGGTGTGCACACCCATGCGATCCGAATCCAGTGTGGGGAAAAAAAAGGTTCCTGCACCTTTTTTGTGCGAATCCAATGAGAGTTCAGCCATACAACCGCATGGCTAAATTTGCATTTGCACAGACATTGCAATGTCTGACATCGCATATGTCTGAACCCAGGCTAAATCTAACATCAATTAAAGCAAAGCTTCAGGTTCCACTTTAAGCACTGTAAGCACTCCTCCTTAAGCACATTTGGCATTTCATTTTTTTTTTTGGGGGGGCAGGTACCTAGTACAGGTACCTGTTCCCACTTCTGGGCAATCTGAGAGTAAGTGCTCCACCCCCCACCCCCCTGCAGTCTTCTGGGATTTCTTAACAGGTTCTGCAACTGCAAGTCACGCATGCACAGTGCTCAACCGGCTGTGAAGCCACAGGCTGTCACAGCCGGGTGCCCACAGTTGAAATGCTGGCTCTGGGGAGAGAAGAGACGGTTTGGGTTACCACATCGCTGGATCCTGGGACAGGTGAGTGTGTGTTTATTTGTGCTTTTTTTGTAGCTTCTGACTTTTAATAAACACAAAAACGACTAGAGCTCTGCTTTAACCTCCCTGGCGGTATTCCCGAGTGTTACCCCAGAATGTTATTCACCTTCCCTGAGATCCCCCGCTGTCCTCCCCATTGTTCTCCCGCCATCCTCACACTCTCTCCCTGCTCTGTGCTTGGCAGATGCCGGCACTTGCCTTTCAGTTCCCTTCCCTGCGAGTGTTGCGATGCAGGGGGGTGGAACCGGCGGCAAATTCAAAAATGTAAATACACTAAATGACATGATACAAAGCTGTGATCCTAATGGATTACACTGTATCATTCCATTTCACCACAGAATTGCATCTGGTGACTTTTCCAGTGCCTTGCCTGTGCTTTTCATGTTCTTTGTGCCTGGAAAATTGAGAAGACCATGGCATTCAAAAAGCGTTTTTTTGCACAAAAGCGCTTTTAGACAAACTAGAAAACAGCGACAGTGAAACGGAGTTACTTGAAGAACTGAGCGATAGCGATTTGTGGGAAAATTCGTCATCAGGTACGGAAAGTGATGAAAGCGATGATTCTGATGTCTCTTTCTGGCACACCTGCAAATTCATGTAAAAGTGATTGGGCAGCATTCTCCCGGATCCCTTTTACAGTAAAGCCAGGAGCTGACTGGTAAAAACAGGAACAACCTTATGGCTACTAGTTTAGCTGTGAGCTTGTTTAATCTCTTCAGACATTGGGCATACCAGATACATCCAAAGAGCTGGAGAGGCAAAATTTAACACATAACTTTGTGATCACCAGAGCTAACACAACCTTTTGGCCTTTGTAGTCCCTGCTCCGAGATCAGAATTAAAATAATTTCTGGCTTGGGTGCCGAATGCCAGGACCTTTAAGATAAATCTCACACGTGTTAAAATCAATCATTATAGTTGCCCAGCTTTCATGTATGAGTCCCTTAAAATGGATGTATTCATGAAATCTGACCTGGGCACATATATCTGTAGTATTTACTTATCTCTCTCCAAAGCCCTAAGTCCCGTGTCTTTCTGCTGCTCCGTTCCTCGGTTATCAACATGATAACTTCTGACAAGTTCTCCGACACAGGAGATAAAAGCAGCTGGAAATATGTGTTGAGGATAGATAGTGCATAGAGATAGTATATCAGAGAGCTTGTCTATTTACAGCACAGCTCTGCATGTTTCTTCCTTCCTCTGCCTATGTGGAAGGGGGGGGGGTGTGCCTTTCCTCCAATCAGCTGTCACACAGTGTATTCCAAGACTCCACACCCAGTGCTGGAGCAGTAGGAAAAAATTCTAACATGATGTTCACTTTCTAAACAGTATAGAAAACTGAAGTCGGCAGATATACAAATAAAACTTATGTAGGGACATTTGTTTCATCTCTGTGTATCATCTGAAGCTGTCCACTTTACTTAGTATATGTGGGTTTACATTCACTTTAATGCTTATTCTGTGTATGTTGCTGTATTTATAAGTAGGAAGGTAAACTTGCCAGATTAGATTTAGTTAGTAAGTATTGGTCACAGCAATAGTTTCTGCTTCTTCTTATATTATTCTATTTTAGCAGATCCCAGGGAATGGAATGATAACTGCAGAAGAAATGGATCTGTTGGGTCCTCTGTTTGGGTTCATTGGAGAAGAAAACATTTCTGTCATACATAGGAAACACTTACTCCTCCACCTTGATGAGCTGAAGATGTACTGTGTGTCCGAGGAATTCAGTAGACATCTGGGGCAGATCCTAGTGGAAGATGAAATGCTGGGGTATACAACATAGAATTCTGCATGCATATGTGATAAGTGGCTTACCTGTCCCATTGTACAGTTACAGACGGACCACACCATATCCCCCCCCCCCCGGACCACACCAGCCCGCACACCATACCCCCCCCCCGGTCGCCGACTCACTCTCCGAGAACATGTGGAGGGCAGGCAGGCAGCGTCGGCAGCGCCAGCAGCGGCAGTGGCGGCGGCTTCTCTTCAATCTCCTGCGTCTCCTCCTTTCTCCTTGGCCAATGGCATGGCTTCTCCTTTGGGCCAAACGGTAAACGGGTCTCGACCCGCTTCCTGATTGGCCAGGAGGAGGTTCCGTGTGACAATAGTGAATATTCATTTGTTATTGTCACACAACTGGGTGGGCTCAGGGCGCAGGGCCCACCCTTTTTTAAAGCCTATTAGAGCCTCTGGCTCTAATCACGCGTGCTTAAAAAAAAAAAAACCCCATTGGAATCCATGCGTCCGGTGCCCTGCATGTAGATTAGGGGGCCGGATGCATGGATGGGGGGCGGCGCCCCTGTGCCCCCAATGGATGGGCCGCCACTGCCTCTGGCACTGGCCGCACACAAATATGCAGCCTCTAAGCGCCAGAACCTTGGCGCAGAGAGGCCATGTATTTGCGTGAATTGCTGTCACTAGATCTGTGCCGGGAGTGCAAGCAATTCCAAGATGAACGTTACAGCCAAATTTTTAACTGGCAACCTTTTCTTGTCACTGGCATTAACTGGTAGGAGGAAAAGTGCCCGTTTTTTAATTACTGGCTGCCAGTAAAAATACTGAGGGTTGGCAACACTGGTCTACAGCCATTTGCCAGATACTTTGATTTCTATTCCTAAAGTGATTGTAAAGTCTAATTTTTTTTTAATAACAAACATGTTATACTTACCTCCTCTGTGCAGTTGGTTTTTCATAGAGCAGCCCAGATCCTTCTCTTCTCGGGTCCCTATTCGCTGCTCCAGGCCCCTCCCTCCTGTTGAGTGCCCCCACAGCAAGCAGCTTGCTATGGGGGCACCCAAGCCAAGCTGCAGCTCTGTGTGTCCATCCAGCAACAGAGCTGCTGTTCGCCCCCTCTCTCTCCTGATTGGCTAACTGACTTTGCTTTACAGCCAGGAGCCAATGGCACCACGGCTGTGTCCCAGCCAATTAGGAGGGAGAGTCCCCGACTGCCGAGGGACTCGTAGACATCGCTGGATAGAGAGGGGGCTCAGGTACGTATTAGGGGGGCTGAGGGGAGCTGCTGCACACAGAAGGCTTTTTGTCATAGTGAAAAGAATGCATTAAGATAAAAAAACCTTCCTGCCTTTACAACTCCTTTAAATAGGAAATCCAATTCTGGGTAACATCTGTATTTTTAATATAACAAATCATATCTCTGCCAGCCTTGATTAGTATAGCACTTAACTGATTTCATCAGGGGTTAACCAATCCTCATTCAATGATTGGTGGATATGGCAAACCAGCATGGCTCAACATGGCCCACACAGTCACAGCACCACAGAGACCATGGTTTTCAACATTTTAGGTCCTAAGAAAAGTTATAAATGTGGAAAAAAATGCAGATCAGTGTATGCAATTTAACCTCTTTTTTTGTAAATATTAGTGTCATCATGACTAATTATTTAAATTTGTATAATTTTATTTTATTATAGTTTACAGCTTTATTATAATAGTTTTCTAATAATTTAAAATTAAAGCAACATTTTCTATATTTTTCATCTGGTGATTTGGCCAGAAAGCCTGTTGTTTTTTAACAGAAAAGCTCTCTTGCAGGGATGAGATAGACCATTTAACACAGGCAGTGGTGCTTGCAATGATCAGCTTTTATTTATGTATTTATTTATGTTAAATCTTTATCCCAAAATCCTGTCCTATCATATATTCTTTAGACATCCTACTAAGTGGACGCACAAACACATAGAACAAATTGGGAGACTGATCTTTCATCTTACCCCAGAAAATCTCAATTCTATACCCAAGGTAAGAATCTGAACCTATCTTATCTGAATAAGTGAATTTAAAATGAAAGCCCCTACAGCTGGACCTATTGATCTTTTTTATTATAATGTTTTCTTCTGATTTAAAATGGAACAAATGTTTATGGTTTTAGATGGAGTCAGAGTTCAGTGCCCCATTGGATCTCTGTCAACCATGATCTAAGGCTATAGGGTTAGATTGCTGGTTCCCCCTTAAGAAATGTATTCTAGACATATACAGCCTGGCCAAAATAAAAGTTGTCACAAAATAAAAAGGTCACACACTCTAATAATTGTTGGCTTTGATTACGGCACACATTCGCTGTGGCATTATTTCGATAAGCTTTTGCAATGTCAAAAGATTTATTTCCGTCCAGTGTTGCATTCATTTTTCACCAAGATCTTGTATTGATGATGGGGGAGTCGGACCGCTGCGCAAAGCCTTCTCCAGCACATCCCAAAGATTCTCAATGGGGTTAAGTTCTGGACTCTGTGGTGGCCAATCCATCTGTGACAATGATGTCTCATGCTCCCTGAACCACTCTTTCACAATTTGAGCCCGATGAATCCTGGAATTGTCATCTTGGAATATGCCCGTGCCATCAGGGAAGAAAAAATCCATTGGATGGAATAACCTGGTCATTCAGTATATTCAGGTAGTCAGCTGACCTCATTCTTTGGGCACATGTAGTAATTATCTAATAGGATAGTTACTGCATGCTTAGTTTATTTAGTTGCTTAGTTAATTCCAGGTGGTGACTTTTTTTTTTTTTTTTGGATAGGGAGTGTATAAACAACCCCCTCCTCCCCACAGAACCAATAACACAAAAAGCAAAAGCTGGCTTACAGTATTATCCTGTCACTAATCTAGATTCTTCCTTAGAATATATAAAGAATCCTGCATGGAATGAGGAAACTCAAAAGAAGTTCAAAAAAGTACATGCACTTCTTTTTTGACAGATTATAGGCTTTTTTGTTAGATGTCAATGCTTGCCTTCAAACACCTGCAAAAAAAGCCTGAAAAAAAGCCCGAAAAAAGCCTGAGACAGATACGCTCAGGTGTGAATGGAGCCTAAGTGGTCTGGAAAAAGCAGCATGCAATATGTGTGTAGCATCCTACAAGGTAGGTGCTAGGTAAAGTGTAGTAGGCCTTGTCTGCTTAACAGCAGGGTCATGATTTTCAGCTAGGTTGTCATGGTTCTCCAATGGGGAATCTCCCAACTGCGCTCAATGAGGGCTCTCATTGGGCAGTGGAGGAAACCCGGCCAATGGCACACCCAGGCTTGTATCAACCCCAGAAAGGCAGATTCTGCCGCACAGCATTCTGGGCGTGGGTATAAGTTTGACACAGGCTTTTGGCAGGAAGCAGAGTCCCAGGAGGGAGAGTACGGCTGTCTCTCCTCCTGTCAAAGAGGAATCAGGTGTCCCAGGCGGCTTGCCTGAGGGGACAGAGGGCTGAGCTGAGCTGCAGAGAGGATCTGTTGTGCTGAGGACCAGCGGAGCTAAGAGGGGTCGAGTTTCAGGAAAGCATTCCCAGTCGTGAGTACTGCAAACTGCCCCTGGGGGTCTGCCTAGTGAGAGGGGACAACTCTGGAGAAGGTCAGAGGAATCCAGGAACTAGCTAGCCAGTGCAGGAGCAAAAGGAAAGGGGTTGCCAGTGTTGACCCTGAAGAGTAAAGGGGGTGCCAGTGGTTGGGCCCTGAAGTATTCAGTGTACAGTGGAAGTGTACAGCGTGCAGTGTACAGTGTTGAGAGTTGCAGCAGCAGTGTTACTAAAGGCTACCTCAGTCAGGAAGGACTGGAGGGAGCACTGTCAAGGACTTTTGAGCTAACCAGAGGGTCAGAAGTCAGTCTTCAGGACAGTGCAAGCAAGTCAGTGATTTCAAGCGCCAGCAAGCGTTGGTCGGCATCCAGCCAGCGTCAAGTCAGCGCTGAAAGGCATTTTTTTCTCAAATGTCCCAATCTGTACCTAGTTGAGTCAGAGGAGTATACCACTCATTCCCTTCTCCCATCTCTTTATCAAATAAACAAAAAAAAAAAAAAAAATTCCTGACCGTTCTTTGACTCGGATCTCACACTTGCGAAATCAGTTTAAATGTGCTGTTGGTGTTACCGGGGACCATGGCAAGCCCACGTCAGGCCCAATGCCTGGAAATATTGCTACATGTGTTAATATACATGAAAAGTACATAAAAAAGGAAAAAGCAGCGCAGTATGAATAATAGTGATACTCTTCAACAAGTATACAAGTGTGCATATACAAAACTTTTAATTAAAATAAAATCACAATAAAGTGAATAAAAGTCCATAGGTGTAAATAAAACAGTTCCAGTGTTATTACTCCGCAATTTCAGTGAATCATCATCATCTGTGTGTTGCCTCCACCAAATATAAGAAGTGCACACTCACCAGAACCAGTTGCTTATAGGACATCAAAAGCGCATTCAGTATTCAAAATGGTCTTCCTTATGAAGAAAAATCTGATACTCTATGGATGTGGTAGACCTTCCAACCTCACAAGTGAAGTCATCAGGGAAAATTATCAATCTCATAAAGCAAGAAAGAAGGATCACCAACACCAGAAGAAATTGCTCATAGTGTAGTATTAAAATATTTAAATAAAAAAAAACATTGAAACTACCACCAAACTATAAACAGCAGGGAATGGTGTTTGGACTCTACAACGAACCATGCAAGCAATGTAAAGTGCATAAGAAAACAGGAGGCACATAAATTTACATAGTATGCCGCCAAACTGACCTCAGAATGGCGGCAGGACCTCTGGCATATTAGTCAAGCTCTACAGCCATTTTGCGCCATGCGCATCATCGCATCATGAGCATTCATTTTTTTTTCTTTAGCCTTCTGTCGGCTGACATCACAGAACCGGGAAAGATCGCGACCATATGGTCTAGGTCCACCCAGGAGCCTGGACAAGCACCTGGCTCAGCCTCTCAGCTGCGCCCCTGGGAGATTGAGCCAGCCGCTACCTTACTCCCCTAGCCCAGCAATCCAGTGAGCACTGAAGGGGTAAAGCAGAGAGTGGTGACTTACAGTCACGCTCTCTGCTCAGAGCGATAGGGAGAACTGAGTGATCAGCGATGTTTGATCACTCAGTTCTCAGCCCTAGAGATAGCGGCAGACAGAGGCAGTATCGGAGCGATGCTGCATCCACCTAGGTAAGCATGATTATACAAAAAAAAACTTTTAATTATGGGTCCCTTAGGTGAGGTTTTTTACTGCCTTTATCCCCAATGGGACAATATTTCCTTTTTTCCAGTCCTGGTGACCACAAAGAAAGTGAGAGTCTCTAACACCAATGTGACGAACGCCCATTTGCTGGGACGTTCGTCACGGGTTACTGGAGGAGTGTGGAGGCCAGCCTCCTGCCCACGGACTGCGGCCCTGGCTTGTAGGAGAGCGCGGCTCTGGTTGGGGGTGTATGCTGGGGGACCCTTGGAATACTGTTACTTTGAATTCAAGTCCCTGTCACCCCAAGCGACACAGACTTTGGGCGTAAGCTGCATATTACAGCAGAGGACTAAAGAGATGCTAATGACGTCTACTGTAGGGATGTGTATTGACACGTGCAGTCTGGGAGCCTATGTCTTCTGCTTTCATCTGTTTAGAGGTTAAGTGTGTTCACACTTCTAGGAATGTGTATTCGGCTATGTTTTGGGCTTGTTGTTTGTTGAATTAATTATGATAATGTTGCAGTCTCATTCACCTGTGTCTGTCCAGATGGCCAGGTATGTTAATTACTGGATATATATTGGAAGTGAGTTGGTGAATAAAGTGTCCTTTGTTTTACCCTTCATTGAGCTTCGGCTAATGTTTGGGGGGAATTGAGGGGCCAGGTCACTGCATCACGTGAGATTCTGGGGACTTAAGACAGAAATACTTGGTCCAAGTATTGGGGATCTGTTACAACTAACATCACAAAGCACCACACAGAGGATCTAATTGTTCCTTTGTACTAAATAAGCTTTTTTTGCAGGCTATGTCCTTACTAAATTCTACTCACATTCTATCTAGTTCAACAAACAAGGAGTTTGAACAAAGACAATAAGAAAAACAAGACCGAGTTCAACCCTTTCCCATTCTTAAAAATAAACGTTTGGGTGGGATTGGGTTTTAAGGAAATCCACTCATTTTGGGGTTAATTTGTTGTACAGTAATTTCAAGGGTAACAAAGGGTGTTTAGAACACAGATCGTACAATAAGAAACAATGTACATTCCCCCATCTATGTATTACTTTTAATGAATCAGCAATATGTCTTGAATATGTAGGCTGGGGTGAGTATGTTTATGTTGGCTTGTGTCTAGGATGTACTGGGACGAGATATTCTGGAATGGCTTCTGGAGAGTCAGAGACAATGGGAAGAGAGTGAGATCGGAATGGTTTGCACTAAACAAAACTCTCACATTCAGGCCAGAGCAAGGAGGATGAAAAATCTCTTGGCATCAGCCTTGACTAAGCATGGTTTTCGCACCAACAGAGGTAAGACACAAAAGTATGAGCTCTTCTACTAAGCTTTAGTTTTACTGTAATTTCTTTTGTTTATGTAGAATCTTTACCATCTAAACCAAACCATGCATATGTTTAGATGCTTTATCTTAGTCCAGGTCTGATGCTGAACAGAAATCCAAAGATCCTGGTAAACACAGGCTGTAATGTCGTGCAATTTAGTGGTATCCCATCCCGCAGAAGAACAGTGGTGTAAGAGGCTGTGGATATAAGCCAATATGGTCTACTCTATGTAATGGACTGGGCAAGGCATATATACAGCACATGTACATCAAAGTATATTATAGGACAGTGGTCTCTTAATTGTGGCCTGGGGGGCAGGCCCTTTGCTTGCCTTGATTCAGCCCTTGGGGCACTTTCCCTCTCACTGACACCAGTGGTGGGGCAATAAAATAAATAAATAAATACATTTCTGCCAATAACACCAATAATGGGGCATTATTGCTTTCACTGACACCAAGGTTGGGGCACAATTTCTCCCAATGACACCAATGATGGGGCACAATTCCTTCTATTGACAACAGTGAGCAGGCACAGATTCTCCCAATGACACCAATGAAGGGCCATTATTCCTCCCACTGACACCAACAATGGGGCTCTCTCCCGAAACCCCCCCCCCCCAATAAAAATGATAGGGTATTGTTTTCTCCCACTGATGCCAGGACATCTACTCTGAAGTAAACTGGCCCTTTATATAGAAAGTGTCGAGACCCTTGTTATAGGAGAATGCTGCAGATGTAGCAAGCATTGGCCGCTTCTGCACTCTTTGTAGTTTCTAAATGTGTCTTCACTCTTGTTATTTAGTTGAGTCTGTTTAAAGTAGAGTATGGCATCCCCAAGGCTGTATTTTGTTTTTGCCTTGTCTGTGATTTTCAAAGCCAGGATATCAAAGCGTAGTCATGGATAGACGATTAGCCAGTATGAGGGGTTTGAGGGTAACAGCTCTGCTATTTGTAGATGTCATCTTTCTGGCCACATGTAGCTGTGAAATCCAGTATTACCTTGTACCACTTATCAAAGGATTGCTTAAAAAATACAAATGAAAACAAGATATCTGCTTTACATAATGTCAAAACTAGTGGAGACATCTCAACTTTTACCTTCTTGACAGGTGCTTCGTTTTTGTAAAAACTTCAATACTATCTCCTTAACAGCTCCTGGCATCTGTTTAGGTAGGGTTTAGGTGACCAATCATGTGACCATTGCGATTGTCTCCCACATTGTAATGGAAATTAGACATGTGCAGAACGAAAAAATGTGTTTAGTTTTGATTCGTTATTTGCATAAATTAGTTTAGCTAAATTCATTTAATACATTTGATTAGTTTAATCCAATTAATTCGTTTTCAGAATTTGTTTTGTTTATTCGTATTCAAATGAATTTGAAAAGTTTTCAAAATCGAATAGTTTTCAAAATTTGGATACATCTGAATTTCCAAAAATGGAAAATTCATGCAAATTTAAATTCTGAACAAAACGAACTGCACATGTCTAATGGTAATAGTCCCATTGCACACGTTCCTGGACCAGGCTCAGAAATGACAGGTGCTGAAGCAACATCCAGCTGAAAACTGGAGACATCACAGGTCAATGTTCATATTTGCCAGCACACAACGGATCCTCAATATTGTCCAAAAAGCTTTTTTATTGAAGAATGATCGATCACTTCACAACAAGACAACAAGAAAGGTGCAACGTTTCGGAGCCATGCAAGACCCTTTTCGTTATCACATATCCCCTTCCTCATCAAACATTGCACCTTTCTTATTGTGATGTGATCATTCTTCAATAAAAAAGATTTTCGGACGATATTCAGGATCTGTGGTGTGCTGGCAAATATGAACGTTGGCTATCAAATTGGTCTCATGATGGGATACCAATCAGAAGCCGTCTCCAAGAGCGTTTGGTGTCAGTTGGGTCATTGTGTTGGGAGCACGCAGTGAGCATGGCCAGCACACAACCTCAGACCACCATGGATAAGTAGCAGGTATTCCAGGTCTGCCACTGTTACCGGTTACCTTTCCAGCCCATGTGAGCTGTGGCCCTGGGTGTGAAGACTGAGACATGAACCACTCCGGCATCATTGTGTTGTTGTTTTATTGTGGATAAAAGGGGATAAGAGAAGGGAATGAGTGGGATACTCTTTTAGGCTTCAACTATATACACTTGGGACTTCGTTCCTGAAAAATGCCTGTTGGCGCTTCCTTGACGCCAGCCGACGCCAGCCAACACCCACTATCTCTGAGAACACTCTGTAACTTAAGAGAAGTGCTGAATCCTCGACTTGTAGTCCAGAAGATCCAGGACTGTGAAATTGTAGAACCAACGTATACTGCAACAAGTCACTGAATACTTCCCTCCTGCCTTGCTTTGGCTTGAGGTAGTATATTGTAGAATCCTGTGTTCCTACTGGCACACACTGTACAATTCAGGGCCCAATAGTAGGTGCCCCCTTTAGCCTTGATCTCTTCGGGGATCACTATCTAGGCACCCCCTTCTGTAACTTCAGGGTCCTCAGCCTAGGTACCCCCTTTCAGCTAGCTGGCACTGGATCCCAGAACCTCTTCCGTCCCCTCTAACTCTGGCAGACCCCCAGGGGCAATCCGCAGTACTCAAGACCTGTGTAGGCTTTCCTGGGACTGAACCCCTCTCTGTCTCCGCAGGTTCTCGGCACACCGGATCCCCTCAGCTCAGCTCAGCACTCTCTGGATTCTCAGGCGACACCCCGAGACATCCCCTTCCCTCAGGAGGAGAGACAGCCGCACTCTCCATCCCGGGACTCTGCTCCCGCCAAATACCTTGTGTCATGTGTCACCCCCAAACTTATACCCACTCCCAGAATCCTTTGCAGCACAATCTGCCTTCTGGGGTAGTTACAAGCCTGGATGTGTCCCCTGATTGGGTTTCCTCCACCGCCCTATGAGAAGCCTCTCACAGGAGCCAGTAGGGAGACTCTCCCTTCAGCAGGCACACCTGGAAACCACGACACCCTGACTAATAAATCACAGCCCTGCTGTTAGGCAAACAAGGCCCACTATACCTTTACCTAGCGCCTACCTGTAGGGTGCTACAGATACATATACAGTATGTGGTGGTTGCGTGTTAAAGCCCACTTTACTTGCTGCTGTATATATGCATTGGCAGTTGAGATTAAGTTCATTATTTTCAAAAAATGTTTTTAAGGAGATATTGCATTTTATTGTAGTTGATTTCAACTTGTTGCATGTGGATGTTATTCACAGGCTGAGGTGGGTTGGTGATGTGTGGGGTTAGGTAGGGAAATGGGTTTCATTTTCCTGTGAAGCATAATGATTAATGCATTAATATGACATTGCGTTTATTTCTGCAGAGCCAATTCCTAATTGTTCGGACATGAGAGTAACATTTCCCTCAGCATGGAGTGCAGTTCAGATTAGTGGCATGTCGCTGTCTGATTTTGAAGGCTGTCTAAATATAATCAGTGAAGATGGTGATCTTTCAGTTGATCAGGCAAAGGCTGCTCTGGGAAAAGTGAAGCAGGTAAAATATGAAACAGCTTTAAATTATATACAAGCCTTAATCTAATATCATTGCAATATATTTATAAAGTACGCTGTTGTAAATAAAATTGTGAAGTGTAAATCAAACACTAATAACACATAACATTGCCAATATGTGCCAGCATATATGGCTAAAAGTGCAATACAGTGCAAATAAAAAAAATTATATCAACAAAGTCCAAATAAAGTGATTTGCTCAAACAGGTGAAGACTCAATCGTTTCCAAGTTCTGCATGCATCATCAATGTGTTAAAAAAAAGGTTGAATTGGCTGCTTTCTCGACCCACGAGGGTAAATGAGCATGTAAGCTGGTGTGAGATGGATCCATGGGCCAAGAACCAAACAACGCCTCCGAGGTCACGCATGGATGTAAGGAGTAGAAAGGGAAGGACTAATATTGCATTAACCTCTTTACAAATTGTATTTATTAGGTAAAAACACTTACAGATGAATTCAGAGATGTAGCACGGTTCTCGTAGTGGCACGGACCGCCTGCAGTCCGGCCCGTGTGTGCTGACCTCACGACTGTCTCCACCCAGCATGTTTCCCCAGATTAGGCATCAACTGGGATTGGAGCTCTACTATGAGAACTGTGCTACATATCTGAATTCCTCTGTAAGTGTTTTTACCTAATAAATACAATTTTATAAAGAGATAATGCACTATTAGTCCTTCTCTTTCTATTCCTTATAGCCATCCGTGACCTCTGAGGTGTTGTTCCGTTCTTGGTCCATGGATCCATCTCACACCAGCTTAGATGCTCATTGACCCTTGTGGGTCTGGTAAGCAGCCAATTCAACCTTTTTTTTAGCACATTGGTGATGCATGCAGCACTTGGAAATTATTTGAGTCTTCACCTGTTTGAGCAAATCACTTCATTTGGACTTTGTTGATATAATATTTTTTTTATTTGCACTGTATTGCACTTTTAGCCACATATGGTGGCACATATTGGCAATGTTATGTGTTATAAGTGTTTGATTTACACTTCACAATTTTATTTACAACAGCGCACTTTATATATATATATATATATATATATATATATATTGCAGTACTTTTTCTCCCGGTATTCAGGGAGCTTCAGGTGCAGCAGTTGTGATTAATCAAAGGCCAGCGCTTCTTTTTTCACTACACATTAATCTAATATCATGTTGGGCAAAATTTGAACAAGGGAATAAAAAGAGAAACAACAAATTTGGATTCCAACCTTTTTATTAAGTTTTTATGAGTTTAAGAAAAAAGAGTCCCCACGAGGGGGAAAAAGTAGACAGGCACTTGGGTACAGATTCCCTTCATGGGGTAACCAATAAAGCGAAGACAAAGCATTCAATTGGAGCAGAGAAGAGAAATACTGTTACATCTCAACAATTGCTGGAACGCTAGAGGAAAGAACAGGGTCTAATGAGGTCATCTCTCTATTGCCTAATGCCCCAGATCCGCCTGCTTAACTGGGAATTTATCCGCTGATGCCAGCTGAACAGGCGGATGACAGGTCACTGTCCTCTCTGCATAGGCTTGCCCGCTTTACTCTATGGGTAGTCGGATGGATACGGACCACCTGTCAGTTTCCATCCAACAACCATCCGATTCAGACAGATGAGGAACGGATCCCCCATCTGTCTGTTTTTAGCAGATCGGATATCAGTGAGTGTCAATGGACACATGTTCATTGGCATCCGCCTGCTCCATAGAGGGCAATGGATGGACTGATCGGGTCCGTCTAAAAAACTGACTGGCAGACACGTTCGGCCCGCCTGTGTGAAAGGGGCCTTATTTGACATTCTCTCCTGCTGTCTTACTTGTACCAAGTGTCTAAACAAATTACCATCAAGTATAAATTTTACTTATTCATCCAAAAGAAGGAAGAAGGAGGCAGGGCAAGGGGGGAGACAGGAAGAAAGGTAGAGAGAAAAGACAGAAGTGGAAACAGAAATTTTGAAATCTTATTTAGCAGTTTAACACAATTCTCCAAAGGGTAGCTTAAACCTGATTCAAAGAAACATACGAGTTGATTTTCTGAAACTAGAGAATTCAAAATCTGGTGCAGCTGTGCATGGTAGCCAATCAGCTTTTAACTTAATTTTGTTTAAATGGCCTTTGACAAAAAAAAAAAAAAAAACTGGAAGCTGATTGGTTTCTATGCAGAGCTGCACCAGATTTTACAGATTAAAATTAAATCTACAGATTTAGTAAATCAGCCGCTGTGTGTTATTGCGCTCTTCCTTTATTTTAAGGAATGGATGGCTCATGTTATAAAAATTGCCCCATGTATTGATGTTTGCATTGCAGTTGTTTGGTCCAGTGAAGAGTATGAGTCTGGTGCACATTCTGCAGATGGGGAAACTTATCACTCATATGGCTGAAAAAGATTTAAATGAGATTGATACATCGGATTGGGCGGTTGTGTCTTTTCTGGGTCGAATGAACAGCTGGAACCCTAAACAGGTCTGACTTATAAAAAGTAAAAACTGCTTTATGAAGCTAAAGAAATATTTTTCTGTGATAGATTTATGATGAAGAATCTTGTGCTTTTGTTTGTTACTCTTCTCCGATTATCAGACTTCTCTGCATCTGACAGTGAACATCCTCATAATCTGAGCTTTTATCTACAGATGAAGACTTTAGTGTTCAACATCCTCAGAGAGCACAAGAAAGGGGCATCAGACCTAGATCTGATGGAACTAACAGCTCTTGGACATCTGCTGTGTGGTCTGGGAGTACAGGAACTAAAGCAAATGAATATTCAGGAGTTCAGGTCAGTTTGCTTGATGTATGTCATAGTAGGTCCTGTTTAATGAAATGTTCTATATTACATTGTAACACATCGTGTCCATGTTTGTTTCTTGCAGCCAAGCAGCCGTATTCGTGGGAACCCTGAAACTAAAGTGCTATGAAGCTCAGCTAGAAACCTTAGCAGATCTAATAACATCCAGCTCAGCATTTGGTGTGGTGAGCCGATGGGGCCCTGAGATCTTCACAGAGATTGGAACACTTGCAGGTGAATCACTATGATTAGCATGAATGCCCTGTAGCTGTTTTTATTCAACTCTGCTAATAAAAGTAACTCAGGTTCCTTCCTAAATAAAATTGCTGTGTGAATTTCTCAAGCATTCACACAGCTGTCACAAATAATCCTTGTAATTTCTCTAATATGCTTATTTCCTATGATTGTGAGCACCATCTAGTGGCCATAATGCAATATTTTTCTGATTGAAGTACAGTATTTCAGAAGAATAGTGTATTCTGGCCACTATATCGAGTTAACGATTGTAGAAACTACATGGAGCACTCACCCCTATAAGGGCCACTGATTTGTGTCCCAGGTTATTTTCCCATCAGTGCAGCAGCAGCCAGTAAAAAAAGCAACATTCACTCCTTTGGCTCAGTAAACAGTCTAGGGGTTTGCTTTTTTGGTGCTTTATTGCAAAACTTGGATGAGTGTAGGGTAACTGTGGGATACTCTGGCAATGTTAAGCAGTAGCTTGAGGGCACTAATCTGCCTCCTGAGAATTTGAGCACAGTCCTTGTAGTAGAAAATGTTGGGCTGAGCTATACTAAAAAACCAAACAAGATGTCCCATTAGGTAACGCTGACTCTAATACAATAGGGTTAACTTAATAGCAGCACATGATCACTGGGATCTCTCACACTGGTCTGTTCTGACTTATAATATGTGTAAAATACTCCAGTGCAAATAGATTTACTTTAAGTGAAATGTGTAATTATATATAACAATTGTTGCCACTGGCACTAACAGTGTTCACACTACCACCTTTACAATAGAAAATATCAAAGTTGTGCCTGAGCAACAAAAATACTACTCTTAAACCGTGTAATCCTTAAAAATCTCATACATACAATAAAGTGCACTTAGTGCTAGCCATAACTTGTGTCTATTTGTACAAATGTAGCACTGCCCCCTTGAGGACTGCTGGATTGTTCACCTTGGGATCCCCCTGGGTTACCATTAGCAACTGCAGCATGCACAATTTAACTCTTTACTCTCTGGCTCAGTCAATGAACAGTCTAGGGCAGCGGTGTCAAACTCAATTTAATTGCGGGCCGCATCAGCATTATGATTGCCCTCAAAAGGGCCGGTTGTATCTGTAAGACTAGATGTCCAGAGCATCCCCTACCCTTACATAAGACTTCAAGAGCCTCTCCACCATCCCTTACATCACAGGGCACCCCCCCTCCCCCTCTTTATCTTGTGCTGCTGCTGGGAAGAAGCTGTAGGCATTGCTGGAAACCAAAAAGTACAGCGGCTGGAGGAGGACCAGAGGAGAGTTGCATAAGAGGTGCGAGGGCCACATGCAATGGCCTGGAGGGCCGGATTCGGCCTGCGGCCTTGTGTTTGACACATGTGGTCTAGGGAATGTAGTTGTTTTTGTGGTTTTATTTAAATTATGGATGGGAGAAGGGAAAAGTGGGATACTTGAACTATTCACAGTAGATGAGGACTGCTGTCTGAAGATGCAGCCAGGCTGCTGATTCACCTTGCCACTTAGAAGAATTTAGGATTAAGTCTCTATGCAGATGACTTATTAGAATGAATTATCTTTGGGATACACACCTAGTACCCCATTTCACTCCACCTGCTGACACCCGTCCTCTGACTATCCTATTTTGGGGTGGCCCCCCTCGGGTCTGGCCCTAGACACGATCCCCTCATGATACTGTTTTTCGAGGGTCTCCAGTGTCTCTACCCCTCCAGTCAGCTCTCATGGACCCCTGGGATCATCTCCTTCCTTCTGGTCCTCAGGCTGACTGCCTGTGACCACATGCCACTGCTACAGAGGAGGAGACAGCTGCCACCTTCCCTCCGGGACTCTGCTCACCAGCCAAAGCACATGTGCTCCTGGCTTTTATACCACACCCCACAATGCACCGAGACAAACAGTCTGGGTCAATCACTGGGGCTGTATTAAAGCCTGTGTACCCATTGGTCAGATTTCCTCCACTGTCCAATATGTCTCCATATTGGACCAGTGTGAAACACTCCCTAGACCAGATGAATCACACACTGAGCACCATGAGCAGACCTAACTCACAGATCCTGCTCTCTGGTAAGCAGAAAGCAATATAAATTCCCCTGCTGCTCCTCTGATAAGCAGACAGAGCCAAAACTATAATCATTCCCTAGCACCTACCTACGAGGGTGCTACACAGATGTATATGGATATTTTATATGATTAAACCTTAAAAAACCGTGTATTTTTTCAAAAGTGAAGATATATCTATCTATCTATCTATCTATCTATCTATCTATCTATCTATCTATCTATCTATCTATCTATCTATCTATCTATATATATATATATATATATATATATATATATATATATATATATAAACATTTTTTTTAATATAAAAGACAAAATATTAAAGAATATATATATAAAATATGTTCAGTGTCCAATGATAAACATGCTCCTTATATCAATTAATTTATTCTTTAATGGATAGTTCATATATATTTGGCTTTTTCCACCGGTGAGTGCTCTGCGAAGGCTTTTATTTTTTTAGGGCTCCTATCCCTCCACTAGTAATATACAGGTAAAAAGGTTTTCACCTGTACCTTACCCATTAGCTAGGGCTTTGCTATTTCTATGTTTGCCAGCTGCTTGGGTGACCCCTAATATTCCTTTTGAAGATAGCGCGAGAGTTTCACATCACTTTCAACAAGTAATATACCGTTCTCACCTCACAAGAGGGACCTAATGTATATCTGCTCAACCGCGCTTTCTCCTATCACCATAGGGCTATAGTAGTATTCCTCTGTTTCCATCCTGGTCAGGGCAGATGCTGGTATGTTAATCCGTTGCCATCCTGGGCCTTCTTAAGGTATTCTCACGTGTATGCCCAAAAAAAGAGTAATGCTTATAGTGCTCACTGCTTATTTAACTTTATTTTTTATTGAAAATGTAAAATACACTCACATTTTGAAAAAAAGGAATGTGCCTGTGAATCTCCCAATGGGTGAAGCCTTTGAGTTCTCAACAAAATGGCGTTCCATTCACTCACGGTTGCGACTTGACGTCACCAGCTCCTCCTCCCTATACGTTCCATCCCTGGATCATGTGACTTCATCAGGGGTAGGGGATAGGAGCACTAAAAGAATAAAAGCAGTTGCAGAGCACTCACAGGTGGAAAAAGCCAAATATATATGAACTATCCATTATAGAAAAAATAAACTGATATAAGCAGCACGTTTATCATTGGACACTGAATGTATTTTATATATATTCTTTTATATTTTATCTTGTATATATAAAATATTTATTTTTATATTTTCACTTTTGGAAAAATACACTGTTTTTTGAGGTTTAATTATGTAAAATATCCATATAGTTGTACAAATTGACACACATTTGTTATGGCTAGCACTAAATGCACTTTATTGTATGTATGAGATTTGCACATTATACTTGTTTACAACTATTTTTTTGTCCTGCATGCATTGTACTTTATTGTATATTTGATATTTAAGCATTACACAGGTTAGGAGCAGTATTTCTGTACTGACTAATATCCTTGGATAATTAGATGCCTCCTTCCATTATCTTCCAGACTCCTCTTCTGTGAATTCTTCAGACCAAATGCCCAAAATGCAAGTCCCTCAGTCAGCTCCCATGGATTTTAGCAGACTAAGCCCCCCAGCTAGCATATCTGGAACATTGATAAGCAGAAAAACCATGGCCGGTCAACCCAGAAGGGTAGCAGCCCTCCAGAACAAGACCCTTCTGTTCCAAGCCCTAGGCTATTTATGCTCCCTCCCAGCCACCGCCTGGGCATCACTTCCCAGGGATTGGCATGAGCTGCATAAATATTCAGATACTGATTTGACTCTCCCAGCCCACTATCTTTCACAGCCATCCAGACAGACAGGGGAAAGCAGCCAGTGAAACTCAGAACAGACCAAAATAATCACATGCATCTTAACTGACTACAGTGAGACAGTAACTAAATTTACTCAACCTAACACCTATCCAGGAGGGTGCTACATAAACATGCTAAAGAAATTATGGGGATTGTTCATGACGGCTGTTGGAACACTTCTGAAACATGTACACAGCAGATTTTTTATAAATAAACCCCTAAGTATCTTTATCATTATACTGTAAAACTGATTTATATCACAAATAGTGACTAATACAGTCTAATATTATATATTTAAAATGCGGCAATGTGGTATAATACATAGTGGTGCACTGCAATGCATGTATGTCAATCGCCTTGGTGTGCCATGCTAAAATAAATGGAGCAGATATGTGCTAACGCACATAACATGTGCATTTCAGCGAAGTGTGCATTAATGCACCTGATTGCAAAAACGTGTTTTGGATGTTAAAGTTTCAGATTGAGTTGGACTTCAAAAAAGTCCAAGTCACTCCTTGTCTCCGCCCAGGGGCTGACTGGCAACTTTCAGCCCAGGGGGCAAGTACAATCCAGAGGCCCATGGTGCAGCGACTCGGCCCCCCTCCAACTCTTCCCGGTCTCCGTCTGACCCCCAATCCAAGCTGAAGCTCTGCTCCAGCTACTCTCTACCCACCGGCTGAATCCTGGTTCCCGACCTGGCCAGCAGGGGGTGATTGGGGGGAGCTGGGACAGCTCGGTTGGCGCTTACCGGGGAAGAGTCTCCAGTGAGGCATGAAACTGGCTTCTGCTCGGACACAGTTTACACCATCCATGCTGCGGGGAGGGGGGGTGGGCTGCGCTCTGTCCTTATCTTCATCCTGCACTCAGTAGATTAGCTGCGGGACTTTTTACTTCTCTTCACCAGGATTAATTTAGGCATGTCTGTGGCAGAAGCAGTGCAGCCTTTTTATAGGGCATCAGAGCAGCCTAGGGGGCAATTTCCCCCCTGTCCCCTGGCCCAGTCCTCCCCTGTCTCCCCCTCCTACCTACCTGTGAGTACTGTCCATTGGTTCAACCCCCTACCCATCTCCCAGTACTGCCGCTTATGAAGAAAACAGAAGCAAGTATCATTTTGTGGTGCAAAGTAATGTTTATAGAAGTTGTTCATGATTAAAAGAAAAGCAGTAAAACAGATCTCCTACAACCAACAACAATAGATCCCCCCCAACAACACCAGACCCCCCTTAACAATAAATCCCCCCCCCCCCCCCGTCAGCAGTTGATTTTTCCAGCAACAATTGACCCTGTCAGAAACATAAGATCCCCAGGCAACAACAGATCCCCCACCAGCAACCGTAGACCTCCCTAACAACAATATACCCCCTCCCTTGACAATAGATCCCCCAGCAGCCAGCGACAATAGTCCATCCAGCGCACCATATTTCTAAGGCCATTATTCATGGTCAATTCTAAATTTAACTTTAGGGGTTTTTAAAGCATAAGGAAAATTTAGGGTACCAAATATTGTCATCATTTCACAAACCTATGCAATTTTAAAGAGGTTGTAAACCCTGGAAAACAAAAACAAAAAAAAAAAACCTAAGACAATGACATAATGAACTAGTATGCATCACATATTATTATCTCATTATGAAATACTTACCTTAGAACGAAGCCCTTCCAGCGGCACCCACTTACCGCTGAGACGGCTGACATCTTCCCTGGTGTTTATTCTGGGTTTGCGAGCTCCGGCGCTTTGAGTGGCTGAAACCGCGATGACGTCACTCCTGCGCATGCGCACGGGAGTCGTTGTTTATGGCACGGGCTCTGAAGGTCCGGAACTGTGCAAATTTAAAAGATATTCATAATATCTACAGGTAAGCCTTATTATAGGCTTACCTGTAGGTACAAGTGGTGTAACAGAGTTTACAACAACTTTAAGCCTGGACAAGCTGGGTATCTATTTACTTGGCACAACCTCATCTTTTATATTTTACCACAAAATTGGGTAATATATTGCATTTTTGTGCCATAACATTAACTTTAGTGTATTTTTAATGGAAATTTTGTGCTTGATAAACTGTTTAACACCACTAACATCATGTAACATAAAAATTACCAACACCGTTTTTACCCTTCAGGATTTCTGCTAATATGAATAAATATATATTTTAAAAATATATAATATTTTTGGGGTTTTTAGTAATCTTCAGGCCTAAAATTACTCTTTAACCATTTGAAGACCGCAATACGTATGAATACGTTGTGGTTTGCAAGTGGTTTACCGGGATTATGGCTGAAGATATCAGCCATAATCCTGGTACTGTTTTTTTCTGCAAGCGGCCGGATTTCTCATTAAACTGGTCTGAATGGCTTTCCGGTGTTTCCTGAGCTTACTGTTTCCGCCGGTTTGCCCGAGAGACGATCCTACGGTGTGGCCGGCTGCTTCCAAAGGCTATCAAAGAGTTAACACTCTTTGATCGACTGTATGGCCTTGGAGGACAAGAGTAACGTAATGACGTCACTTTCGGTTCAAGCTGGAAGAATTTTTTATTTATTTTTTTTAAATCACAACATCAACATTTTTTTTTGCTTATAAAGTGTAACTAAAGGCAAAACTTTTAGAGGGGAAATCTTCCAACAGGGACACTAGTTCAGGTGACCTGGGGGTCCCCAAGTAATTCCATTAATTTGCAGGGATTTTTGCTTTTTTCCTGTTTAGCTATGGGACAGGAAGTCAAAGAAAATCTCTGCAATGGGACAAAGATGGCAAAAAAAATCTGACAGGGATTATAACCCTCTCTTACTCTTTACCAAAAATGAAAAAAAAAAGTTTTGCCTATAGTTCTACTTTAAAGGTAAATAAAAGTTCTCTTTTTGAACCCAGATCTCTTCATACAGTAAAGAGGACCCGCCATCCTTATTTCTTTTACAAGAGATGTTTACATTCCTTGTATTAGGAATAAAAGTGATTAAAAAAAAAATGAAAGGGGCAGCGTATAAAAAAAAATTTAAAGCGCCCCATACCTCTGTGATCGTACACAAAAGCAAACGCATACGTAAGTCACGCATGCATATGTAAAGGATATTCAAATCACACATGTGAGGTATTACAGCAATCTTTAGAGCAAGATCAGTTGTTCTAGTGCTAGTCCTCCTCTGTAACTCTAAACAGGTAACCTGTAAAGGCATTTAAAGCATTGCCTATGGAGATTTTTAAGTACCGTAGTTTGTCACCAATCAATGAACGTATGCAATTTTAAAGCGTGACATGTTTGGTGTCTATTTACTTGGCGTAACATCATCTTTCCCATTATGCGTGTTTTTTTTTTCAATTAATTAAAAGCACTGCGCAAATTGTAATGCTCTCCATTTTATTCTCTAGGGCAGTGATGGGGAACCTTGGCACCCCAGATGATTTGGAGCTACGTTTCCCATGATGCTCAACTACACTGCAGAGTGCATGAGCATCACATGGGAAATGTGTTTCCTAAACATCTGGGATGCCAAGGTTCCCCATCACTGCTCTAGGGTCTCCGCTAAAAAAAATATATATATATATATATATATATATATATATATATATATATATATAATGCTTGGGAGTTCTAAGTAATTTTCTAGCAAAAAATACTGATTTAAACTTGTAAACAAAAAGTGCCAGAAAAAGCCTGGTTAGCAAGTGGTAAACATGCAAATATGCAAAAAAACTCAAAACCAGCTCTAGCAGTGAAGGAGTTAATGGTTAACTGAAACCAATTTAAATGCTATTTTTAACAGACCAAAATGGAGCAAATAAATACGTTTATTTTATTTTTTATTTTTTTTTTTGTTAGAGCTTACATACACTTTAATAATGAAAGGTAGCTTATTGTACTGTTGCTGTGCATTGTGACATGTCAGGAATTTATTGATGCTGTTGTGTAAAGTCACTGACGGGTCCACTTTAACTATGTATTTTGGTGATTTTAGCTGGTCTTCCGGACATCGTGCTGTCTTCTTTAGTTGGAGATCAGATTCAAGGATTAACACCTGATGCAATAGCCCTCATTCCAGCACCAAAGTTTGCTGTAAGTAAATGTACCGTATATTTCATACTAATTCAAGGCATCTGTACAAGCTGTAACCTTTATGTAATTATATTTTTCCGTAAAAACTTGAAAGGTTACAATCCTGGTTTAAACGTAAGACCTCATGCAAATAGGAGGTTAAAAATGCAGCTGCTAGAGGCATTTGACTGCCCCTCTATGTTAGCCACTCCAGGAGGCAGTAGAGGACAGAAAAGCATGGCGCGCTATGGTTCATGAGGTCACGAAGAGTCAGATAGGACCAAACGACTGAACAACAACAACAATGTTAGCCAAGTGTTCATGTACACATAGGCGTTTAGAGGCGGAAAAAAAAACCCTCATTATTTGCGTTTTCAGGGGGCGGAGCACTTTGGTTGAAAAAATGCTAGATGCGCCTAAACTCTAGGCACTTTCATTCCAGATTAAATTAATATTCTGGCCAATGGAATAAATGAACACCCTAACACTTGATTTTGCAAAATGCAAGCTTTAGCAGAGCTTTTTTGCGTTTCCCTTTCCGTCTCTGGAGCGAAGACATCACAAAGGCACATATCCTGTGTGCATGAGGCCTGGAGAATATAGGAAGGAGCTCTTAGTAGTTTAGTACAATTACTCTCTTTCTTAAAGTATAAGTTTAGTCAGAAAATGAAGCCCTGCTAGATCACTTCAGTCTGGCCCATTTTGCAGGTATAGCAGCCTATGTACAACATTAAAACAGAAAATTGTAACAACACGAGTTAACACCCACACAACAGCCCATTCCCTGTACATTGCTAGGAAAGAACTGGGTGGGTTCGGTATGCTGCCATGGATAGGCAACAGGAAAAGAAAATGACTGTAAGCATGATACAATTTTCTGTTTTTCTGGTGCCTCCATGGCAGCATACGCGTGATAGATCAATAACTAGCTATTAGGGTGGGAAGCTTCAGCATAATTCCGTCATAAGAAAGTGAGTAAGCTCCTGGCTTCCTGCCAAAGACAGGTGTAGTGAGGACTACTTAAAGCGGAGTTCCGGGCAGAGAAACGTTTTTTTGTTGAACATACCCCCGGGACAGTCAGGGCTAGCACATTCCACAATGGATAGCCTCTGATCTGTCCCGGTTCGCACTTACCTTTTAGAAGAAATACTTACTTAGAAATTTTCTTCCACAGCGTTTCCATCTCGGTTGTGGGCAGCTGAAGCCGGCGCGGTCCTCTTCTCTGTCTTCTTCCGCGTCTTCGTGTCCCAGAATGCACTGCACCGGCCCCTCTCGTCACTTCCGGCGCGGCGCCGCATTCCTAAACAGCTTCTGGGCATGCGCGTCGCCCGGAAATGACGAGTGGGGCCGGTGCGGCGCATTGATTCCTGGGAGCTATGACGTTTAGCTCCCAGGAATCATCGCGAGGCAGGAAGTGACGGGGTGAGCCGCGGCGCTGGAGGAGGAAGCTGTCATAGGTGAGTATTTACGATCGTCAATAAAAAGGTGAGTAAACAAAAAAAAAAATAACTATCCAATTCCTTTTCAGGTGCGGCATACCTAGCGGAGGGGCACAAAAAAAAAAAATCTTTTTTGTGCCCGGAACTCCGCTTTAACCCATCAGTAGTGCTGAATAAATGTGCCAAAATGGAACCGGATTGGCTATCCTGCCTGTCATGTTGGCTAACATCACTGCATTAGGTGCCCACGATGTTCAGATGCTGCTGCAGGATCCTACAACAAATACTTTCGGGGGTTGCAGCCCAGCCATATAGCAGGACCTTAGAATTAAATTTAGGAACCGTAAGGTGATTGTGTGCTAGAGCCTTTACCATTGTTGGTTTCTAAGGAGCTAGGTATAGCTACTTTGGCTGGATAATGACTGATTATTTGCAAGTGTGCCATCATTGATCTGGATGTATTGAAGGAGTACTTCACCCAAGGTGGACAAAGCAATCTCACTATGGGATAGGCAAAGAAAGGCCCACAGGCTCCTGATGCCATGACAACAGCTAGGCTGTGGACTTCCGGCAGCTTGAAGAGCTTCCTCAATATTTTTTAAACCAGAAGCTGGCTTTGGATAAGGGCAAATGTCTGCCTAGTAGAAAACAATTGAGCACCATCTGTGAAACCCTTCCCATCCACATCAACATACAAATCCCCAGGACAGGCCCCCCTCCAAAGCCTGCCCCAAAAATTACAGCGCAGATGTAGGACAACGATCAGCACCCAAATGCAAGTGCGTTAATCCGGCTACAATTGTCCCAAGCCCCTGTGAAAGTGAGGATATAAGCCTAGGTGGTTGCCTTGCTGATCTGAGAAACTGTATTCTGCAGCCAAAAGCCCAGGATGCACTCATAGATTTAGTAGAGTGCATCTTGTCAGGACAGGATAATCGTGCAATACATCTATTTATAAAATGTTCCCATAAAAAACATAAGCTAGTAAACTCACATTTCCTTGTGCCCCAAAGCGGCACCCACTGTAAATCGCCTGGTCAATACACAATCCTCGTCGGTCTTATCTAGAGCTGGCGTGCGTCGGACATTACGAAACTGGAAATACCACTGCTACAAGGCCCTCAATGCATTTCACCAGAAGGCATCATCAGGAAGTCACAGGTGGTGACGAATTACAGGTGGTGGAGCACAATTATAAAGAGGAGCACTTTTAAGTAAGAAGAGCATGGAGCACTAATGAACACTAGGGATGATCGAACGGTTCAGGTCGACCATAGGTTCGACCCGAACATTTACTGTTCGAAATTCGGCCGAATTTCAAACTTTTTGCTGAAAAAGTTCAGAATTCGGCAACCAGAACCGACCAAAATGCAATGGGACAGGAACTGGGCTTTAAAAGCCCATGATTGGACCAGAATCATCAGTAAAATGTGATTGGAGTGACTAGGGGGTCCAGAGGCCAATCAGTAGTGAATACGCCCCCCAGTATATAAGATAGCCCCGCCAAATCTCTAGCATTGTAATACAGGGATGTGGAAGAGAGTGGAAGCAGTTCTGTTACTCCTGCTTCAAAAGTGTCATTTAGCTATTATTAGTGTGAGGAAAGGGATATCTAGTGTAGTTAGGGTACTATTTTCCACTATAGTTAGATTTAATAATCTAGTTTCTGTAGGGAAAGTGTTAAGTGTCAGGGGGACCGTAGTGTAGTGTAGGGTTAATTGACCCTGACTGCTATGGCAGGGTGACCAAACCCTTCCATGTCAGGGTGACCGCCATAGAAAAAAGATTGTTTCTATTAGAATTGCAGTAGAGCAGGATAGTGGCTTCGCTACTTTCACACCTGGCCGTTTTGTTGCAGGCGTTTATTGGGCTTTTTTGTGGACGTCTTTGGAGGCAGGCATGGCATCTGAACTTCTGTGTAGGGGTATATATACACACACACATGTATGTATATATACACATACACATATATAGGTGTGAAAGTAGCAGAACCCTATGCCTGCGCTAATGAAATTATTTGCAGGCATAGGACTTCGCTCCTATCACACCTATATGTGTGTATGTGTATAAATACATATATGTGTGTGTGTGTATATATACCCCTATACAGAAGTTCAGATGTTATGCCTGCCTCTAAAGACACCCAAAAAATGCCCAAAAAAAACGCCTGCAACAACACTCCTGGGCGTTTTTGTTGCAGGCGTTTTTTGGGCATTTTTTGGGCGTCTTTGGAGGCAGGCATGACATCTGAACTTCTGTATTCTGCATGCTGACTGCAGGAATGTCCACCAGAGCTGTTGGTCGTGAATTGAATGTTCATTTCTCTACCATAAGCCATCTTTAAAGGCGTTTTAGAGAATTTGGCAGTACATCCAACCGGCCTCACAACCGCAGACCACGTGTAACCACACCAGCCCAGGACCTTCACATCCAGCATGTAAACCTCCAAGATCGTCTGAGATCAGCCAACTGGACAGCTGCTGCAACAATCAGTTTGCATAACCAAAGAATTTCTGTACAAACTGTCATAAACCGTCTCAGGGAAGCTCATCTGCATGCTCGTCATCCATCCTCATCGGGGTTTCCACCTGACTGCAGTTCATCATCGTAACCAACTTGAGTGGGTAAATGCTCGATTTTGATGGTGTCTGGCACTTTGGAGAGATGTGCTCTTCATAGATGAATCCCGGTTTTCTTGGATCTTTGAGTTCAGCTCATGAAAAAATGGGGGAAAAAAACAAGTGTTGCGTTTATAATTTTGTTCACTATATATTGGGTTTAATAGCTAGCGCCTCAAAACAACATTTTTATGCATTTTGAGGTTACATACCAAAATTGATGACAGCTGTTTCATAAGAAATTAGGAGCTTTATAAAAGACGCCATTTCATTTCTATATAGAGAAAATACCTTAATTTTGTAGAGATGCATTGAGTTTTAATTTCCTGTAAACTGGCCTGAAAACGTAAAATAATCTTCTCTTTCTTATATAAAGTACTAATCCCTCACATACGCCCTGTAATAGAGATGAACAAAAACATACTCCAGCCTCAAAGTCAACCTTATGTAGCACACCCTTTGTAGGAGCTGCAGATAAACAAGGATCCCCCACTCCTGCACAGCCAGGCACACCGAATCTTCACAGGCACTCAAAGTCAGAAAACTTTGTTTTCGCTTTGTTTTTGTTGTTTATTAGAGGGTTAACAACTTGGATGGGGATAGGTAGTTTATGGGATGTCCACTTGATGGTAACAACAACTTCAGGGACAACTTCCTATATACAGACTCCTCTTTAGCTTTCCTCCTGCACATACTTCTGCTGCTCCACTTCTGTTGGAATTGAGAGACTCCTTGTCAGTTCAGTAACAGCCACTTACAGGCCCTTAAAATAGCCCTTGTGGAGTGAAAACGTGTTTAACCTTTCCTTCTGCTTTCCACTGGTCCCAGCACCACTTCTTCAGGCATTGCTAGCCCACCTGGCTGTGGCTGCCTCTTCCACCAGCCCTCCTGGCTATCTCTCTCTACACTGGCCCACCCAACTGACTCTTCACCAGTCCACCTGGCTGACACTTCACCAGCCCACCTGGCTGACTCCTCACCAGCCCATCCGGCTTACTCTCTGGAGATCTCTTAGGGAAAGGGCAGAACACTTAAGCTCACCTGTCTTCAAGGGAGACTGGCTACATGTGGCAGTCCCCCCCCCCTTTTTTTTAGTCCTCACCAGTGTTGAAATACTCACCCTGTCCTCTCTTTGCTCCCATGCCACCAGGACAGCTTCCTTCCTTGTGTCTTTGGCATGATCCCTTCAGCACCCAAGAACTGGCCCAAGGCAGGTCTCCCCCCACCCCAGAATAGGGGTTACCCCTCAGGACCACCGGCAGCCTCCTCAACACTGTATCTCCATCTTCCACCCAACTACCCCTGCTGGCATAACCCATGTCTATTTATGAGGTTATCTCAGTTGACTGCCAGCCCACTATTGGGGATTGGCTGAGGCCTCATAAATATGCATAGAAGCTCCTCCTAACCCCTGCCGTCTAATTTTACAAATTTCTCCAACCTCCCAGACATCAAGGGGAGGCACCAGAGAACTGCTAAAATATATAATCCAGCCCTGAACTCCGATTATCCAAACCAAATTAAAGACTCAAAAATTTACAGCATGAGTCAAGATATGGTTTGCTTTCTCCTAGCACACATACTAGCGGGTGCTACACATAACTCCCTCCATAGATACAGTGGAGGAGTCAGTAATAGCCACCCAGAGGCAGGGAGTGTTCTATTAGCAGAATTTCCAGGGAACAAAGTCTGAAAAAAGAAAACTAATCTAGCCACCACATCTAAAGACTGCTAAGATGCAATAACATAATTAATAACTGTTGGAATAGTTAAAAATGTACAATATATGTGGCTGGTATCCTAACACTGTAAGAAGAAGCAGTAAAGCACAATCATTATGTAGCACAGCAAAGCAGGATGCAGAGCCCACAGCTACCAAGCAATGTATTATAATTCTTATTTATGTAGCACTGCCCCCTATAGAGTACTGGATATTACACTTTAGGTATTCCCCTGGGTTACCCGTAGCAACTGGTTGCAGAAACTTATCACTTTAAGTTTTTGGCTCAGTCAAAGTTCAGTCCAGGGGATGTTGTTTTTGTGGTTTTATTGTAATTGGCATGGGAGAAGAGATGAGTGGGATACTCCAACTGTTAACTATTCACAATGCTGAGGACTTTAAACTTGAGAATGCGGCAAGGTCGCTGCTTCATCCTGCCACTTGAATGAAGATGAGGTAAGTGTTTCTAATAATATTTCTCTTCAGGGTACTCCCCTAGTGCCCCCTTTCTAACTGGGCTAGCTGACACCCGTCCACTAACTCTACACTCTGGAGTGGTCCCCTTCCTGGACAGACCCCTGGGCAAGTTCCTCTGTACTCACGGACACTGTTTTTCCAGATTCTGCTGTGCCCCAACTCCTGTAGAAAGCTTCTCCTGGACCTCTGGGTTCAGTCTCATGCCCCTGCCTGTGACCACCACCAACTGTTGCAAAAGAGGAGGCAGCCGCCAACCTCCTTCTGGGACCTTGCTTCCCGCCCAAAGACCTCTACCTCATGTGCCCATAGCTTTTTATACCCTCTCCCATAATGCACCACTGTCTGTGTCAACCCACTGAGACACTACCAAAAGCCTGTGTACCATTGGTCAAGTTTCCTCCAGCATCCAACGTGCCTCCCCATTGGATCTTCTGGGGACACTCCCTTAGGGCAGATGAATACACACTGGGCACACTGAGTAGACCTAACTACCAATCCTGCTCCCTGATAAGCAGAGTGCACATTGATTTTGCCTGTTGCTCTTCTGATAAGCAGACAAAGCCAAAACGACTATTTCTACCTCCAAAAATAATCTATACACATCCACTGTTCAATGGCCCTGTAATCTATTTTTCATGAAATTGTTTTTTTTTACTCAGTTTTTTCCTGCTCCCTGTGACATCTTCCATGAGCTCTCAAACTTCTTCTTTTTCCCACAGTTCCGTTTGTTGGGAACAAGCAGTGTAGATTAGTTGCAGTCAGGTGCACTGCTCTAGGCACACTTCTAATTCCATAGTCCGCCTCAGGAGCTGGCTACATTCTGACTTACATACAGTGGGGAAGATTTGATAAAACTGGTGCACACCGAATTTGGTGCAGCTGTGTATGGTAGCCAAACAAAGTAATTTTTTGGACTTGTTCCTACAGTTAAGCTTATAATAAGGCTTACCTATAGATACATTGAATATCTCCTAAACTTGCAGTGTTAAGAAGATTTTCCAACTGGATGCCGTCGGTGACGTCAGCGGTGCATGCACTCTGAAGGTCCGGCATGCCACATTGGAGCCAATGGTTCCTGCGCCCATGCGCGGTAGTGACATCATCGCAGCCCTGGTCACTCATACAGCCAGAGTTCGCAAACCCAGAAGGAAAACCAGGGGAAGATGGAAGCCCTGTCAGCGATGACAGCGCGCCGCTGGAGGGCTTCATTATAAGGTAAGTACAAACCCGATTCCAAAAAGTTGGGACACTGTACAAATTGTGAATAAAAACAGAATGCAACGATGTGGAAGTTTCAAATTTCAATATTTTATTCAGAATATAACATAGATGACATATGAAATGTTTAAACTGAGAAAATGTATAATTTTAAGGGAAAAATAGGTTAATTTTAAATTTCATGGCATTCACACATCTCAAAAGTTGGGACAAGGCCATTTTTACCACTGTGTGGCCTCCCCTCTTCTTTTTATAACAGTCTGAAAACGTCTGGGGACTGAGGAGACAAGTTGCTCAAGTTTAGGAATAGGAATGTTGTCCCATTCTTGTCCAAACAGGCTTCTAGTTTCTCAACTGTCTTAGGTCTTCTTTGTCGCATCTTCCTCTTTATGATGCGCCAAATGTTTTCTATGGGTGAAAGATCTGGACTGCAGGCTGGCCATTTCAGTACCCGGATCCTTCTTCTACACAGCCATGATGTTGTAATTGATGCAGTATGTGGTCTGGCATTGTCATGTTGGAAAATGCAAGGTCTTCCCTGAAAGAGACGACGTCTGGCTGGGAGCATATGTTGTTCTAGAACTTGGATATACCTTTCAGCATTGATGGTGCCTTTCCAAATGTGTAAGCTTCCCATGCCACACACACTCATGGAACCCCATACCATCAGAAATGCAGGCTTCTGAACTGAGTGCTGACAACAACTTGGGTTGTCCTTGTCCTCTTTAGTCCGGATGACATGGCGTCCCAGTTTTCCAAAAAGAACTTAAATTTTGATTTGTCTGACCACAGAACAGTTTTCCACTTTGCCACAGTCCATTTTAAATGAGCCTTGGCCCAAAGAAAATGCCTGCGCTTTTGGATCATGTTTAGAAATGGCTTCTTTTTTGGGCCTATAGAGTTTTAGCCGGCAACGGCGAATGGCACGGTGGATTGTGTTCACCGACAACGTTTTCTGGAAGTATTCCTGATCCCATGTTGTGATTTCCATTACAGTATCATTCCTGTATGTGATGCAGTGCTGTCTAAGGGCCCGAAGATCACGGGCATCCAATATGGTTTTCAGGCCTTGACCCTTATGCACAGAGATTGTTCCAGATTCTCTGAATCTTTGGATGATATTATGCACTGTAGCTGATCATAACTTCAAACTCTTTGCAATTTTTCTCTGAGAAACTCCTTTCTGATATTGCTCCACTAATTTTCTCCACAGCATTGGGGGAATTGGTGATCCTCTGCCCATCTTGACTTCTGAGAGACACTGCCACTCTGGGAAGCTCTTTATATACCCAATCATGTTGCCAATTGACCTAATAAGTTGCAAATTGGTCCTCCAGCTGTTCCTTATATGTACATTTATTTTTTCTGGCCTCTTTTTGCTACCTGTCCCAACTTTTTTGGAATGTGTAGCTCTCATGAAATCCAAAATGAGCCAATATTTGGCATGAGATTTCAAAAATGTCTAACTTTCAACATTTGATATGTTATCTATATTATATTGTGAACAAAATGTAAGTTTATGAGATCTGTAAACTAGTCCATTCTTTTTTTACTCACAATTTGTACAGTGTCCCAACTTTTTTGGAATTGGGTTTGTATATCATATTGTGCTAGTGTGCAATTTGCAGGGAATTTTTTTTTTTTTTTTCAAGCCACGGTTTAATACTGCTTTAAGCTTTGACAAAAAAACTTGGAAACTGATTTGTTACTATGCACAGCTGCACTAGATTCTTTGTGCACTGGTTTTAGTAATTCTCCCCCTACTGGAACCATGGGGAATGAATGTAGCCACCCTTTAACAGGAAGTTAGATCACAGCATAAAAAAAATAACTAAATAAAAGGAATATGGAGATTTAAAGGCGGCTTGAGCATTCATACTGAAATACCATTTTATGTGTCACTTTAACTACCTCCTGACAGAGGAGGCTTAATCTGGCCATACATGTGTAGATTTACTTTGTTCAACCTGCATTCAGCCCATTTAACAGAATAATCCATCTATATTGACAGTGAAAAAAATAGGTTAATCCCTATCCTACAGCCAGGCTATTGTATTACCTGATTGGATGCAGGCACTGTTGACAGTTTGTGACAGGCTGCTTTAACAAACGTTGGCTGAATAATTTACTTTTTGTAGAGCAGAGCAGTGTCAGCAGGGTCATACAATGCTCGAATTTCAACCAACCAAAAAAAATCAAAATTGGACGAAATTCAGGCACTTTATGGGCAGCTTTAGAATTAACACTTTACTGTATATCTGATGTCATTCAATAAGATCATTTCCTAATCACAAACAGGATGGATAAAAAATCAATGATTTATTTTTTTTAAAAATAAAAAAAAATCTGATTTATTTAAATTAAATCATATTTTTTTTGATTTTTACCACATTTATTTGAATAAAGTGCTTTAGGAGTAAAAATGTATCTAAAGACAGTTTTTAATTTAAGATACATTATTAATTTAGTTTATTCAGCATGAAATGGAGCATAGCTATGTAGCATGAGGCTGTATATTCTGCAATATTTACCATTTTGGAAACTCATTCAATGAATCCAAGCTCTGCAAGCGGAGATAACATGCACTGCATTGATGCATTCACACAATTTCACAGTAACTACCAGCAAGAATGAGTCCTTACATTTAAAGAGCACTTGTCATTTCAGATCCATCATGGCAGCGCCTCTTACCAGGCCTCCACTCACCTGCTCACCTGCTGCCGCCACATCCCTCTCCGCATCACCAGCCATCTCGTTAAAGTTCCTCTCAAGTTGACCGAACAATTTAGAAAAATCACAATATCTACTGATACAAAATATCAATTCATATAGGCATGAACAATCCGGTTAATGGAAAAAAAAATTATATATAAAGGATCAAATATATACTGTGCAAAAAAAGTGCAAGTACAAATAAATATGACTTAAAGCCCCCAAAAACATATAATCAATTCACATAAATCCTTAAATATGATAAATATCTAAAAAAAATGTATATTTTTATATATGTTAAAAAACAATATATATATATATATATATATATATATATATATATATATATATATATACACCATATTTTTCGGACTATAAGGCGCACTGAAAATCCTAAAATTTGCAGTGCGCCTTATAATCCGGTGCGCCTTATATATGAAAATAGTTTGAAAATTTACCCTTAACTGGATGGTTTGACCAAAGGGGTGCAACCACTGGACATAAGTGTCAATCGTTCCTTCAAGGCGAAACTGCAATTCACGTGGGAAAACTGGATGATGGAAGGAGAGCACTCCTTCACGAAAACCAGGAGGCAACGCCGGGCCAGTTATGCCACTGTGTGCCAGTGGATAGTGGATGCCTGGCATAAAGTATCCGCCAGAACTGTCATCCAAGGGTTCGCGATGAGCACCTGCCAGTAAACCTCGCGCGGATCAACGTTCCAAAAAAAAAAGTGCGCCTTATAATCCGGTGCGCCTTATATATGAAAATAGTTTGAAAATTTACCATTAACTGATACCGCGCCTTATAATCCTGTGCGCCTTATATTCGCAAAAATACGGTATATATATATCTTAAAGTGACCTGTGCAAATAAATTCCAATAATGGCATATGACAAATGATATATAAAGTTCATATAACAAAATTGTATTCAAGGCTATAAAATTTTTATCGTACATGAACACAACGTCCGATTTACGTTTAATTAGTACAGTTTTCATCTAAAAAAAAATCATAAGAGCAAGACTGGGCATGCTTGGAAACTAAAGACTACATACAAAACAATTCAACACATGACATCACTTCTGAAGTTGAATTCTGTCGTAATTTTCATATGAAAGTAACCTCTTTACTTTCCATATGAGACTAGGATGCAACAAAAACCTAAAGAAAATGTGTCCAATGATCTGATCGTGTGTACGAGGCTTTAGATTGACTACTGGAGAGTGCAAAATCTGGTATAGATGTGCATGGTAGCCAGTTTCTAACTTCAGCTTAATCAATTAACCACTTCAGCTCTGGATGGTTTTACCCTCTTAATGACCAGGCCATTTTTTGCGATTTGGCCCTGCGCTATTTTAACGAAAAATTGCACGGTCATGCGACGCTGTACCCAAATACAATTGATGTCCTTTTTTTCCCCACAAATAGAGCTTTCTATTGGTGGTATTTGATCACCTCTGCGGTTTTTAGATTTTGCACTAGAAACAAAAAAATAGCGACAATTTTGAAAAAAAAAAAAAACATATTTTTTACTTTCTGCTATAAAACATTCCCCAAAAAAATGTAAAAAATCTATTTTTTTTTTATCAATTTAGGCCAATTTGTATTCTGCTACATATTTTTGGTAAAAAAAAAATCCCTAAAAGCGTATTTTAATTGGTTTGCGCAAAAGTTATAGCATTTACAAACTACGGGATAGATTTTTGGAATTTTTATTTATTTTTTTGTTTTTATTAGTGATTTTTAGCAGGATTGCGACATTGCGATCGGGCCCCTAACTGACATTTTTGACACTTTTTGGGGACCAATGACATTACTACAGTAATCAGTGCTAAATATTATGCACTGTTACTGTATAAATGACACTGGCAGGGAAGGGGTAATACTAGGGGTTATTAAAGGGGTTACTGTGTACCTAAATATGCTTACTAACTGTGTGGGGGAAGGGCTCTGTGGCAGGCACAGAGAGATCGAAGTTTCAGCTTAGCTGAAACTCCTTATGGCTTCTTTCACACGGTCCGCCTCCGCAGGCGATTCCGTGTTGCTCAGCGGGGATCGACCCGCGATCCCCGCTGAGCCGGGCGGATGACAGCTCCGTCTCCGCTTGCAGAGCGGAGAGGGAGGTGTCTCAGCCCCCGCTGCCCTCTATGGGGGATCGGAGGAGAGCGGACCGCTTGTCCGCTCTCATCAGATCCGCTCCGCTCCGATTACTGAACGGATGGAAAAATAGGGTTTCCATCCGTCCAGATTTCAGCACAGGATCGGATGCGGAGGGCAGCGGGTGTCAGCGGAGGTCACCTCCGCTGCCCCATAGAGCTGCATGGAGGATCCGATCAGATCCGCCTAAAAAACTGACAGGCGGATCTGATCGGACCGCCCGTGTGAAAGAGCCCTATCTCTCCCTGCCTGTCTGACAGAAGACTCGCCTACTTTGTTTACATAAGCAGGCGGGTCTTTTGTCAGTTTATCTGACGATCGCGGGAGGAAGGCAGCAATTGCCGCCGGTCCTCCCGCCGGCTGCCTTCCCGCTGTGTCTAAATGCCGCCGAAAACCTCATGCACGAAGTCACGTAGTACTACGTGATTTTGTGCAGCTGAGCCACCCTGCCGCAGTAATACTATGGTGGGCGGTTGGCAAGAGGTTAAGCTTTGTAAAAAAAAAAAAAAAAAAACCCGGAAGCTGATTGGTTTCTATGGAGAGCTGCACCAGATTTTGCACTTTTTAGTAAATTTTAGTAAATCAACCCCATAGTAACAGATAAGATGTTTATATGCATTACCCTCAATAGTGGCACACACAGGGTAACAGTACAGTTCTCTTGGCAGGTTGTGTTCAGCCCAGCTCAGCTCTCCTCCTTCACCAGTGATCAGGCCATGGCAGTCACTCCTGAGCAGTATGAACATCTCAGTAGCCAGCAACGTCAGGCCATCTCTAGTGCCCAGTATGAAGGGGACGTTTACGAGGATCCTCGTGGTAAAGTACCTTTTCACTTCTTTACTGCAATATATGATGACTCTGAAAAATGGTTCTAAGTTGATCCTAAAGTTTGACCCAAAATCTAGAGAATGACTTGCAGTGCAGTAATTTTTACTTTCTTCTTTTCCTCAGGAGAGAATAACGTGGGATCACTTGTTGTTTGGAATCCTGCTATTCATGTCATGGTTCTACTCTCATTCCTTCTCTGAGCTCCGGTATCCCAGCCTAGTTGGTTGGCTATTTAGAAAATGTTTTTGTAAAACATTGCTTATAAATCCCACTTGGATTTTTAATAAAATTATACAGCTAAAAATAATGAAAAAAAATCTATGACTTGTGTTTTTTTTTTCTAAGAGTCTCCCATTCTCACAAAGTTAATTGTCGAGGGAAGGTACTATAAAGTCAATTCACAGTGATTTAACATGCCAGTCCCTCCACTGGCTTTCACCTGCCCAGCAAAAAAAATGCAAAATACGAATACCAAAATTCAAATCCCTTCCAGAATTCTACCACCAGATATATCATTACCTCTATCTCAGAATATCACCCAAACCATTCTCTTCACTCCTCCCACAGATCCCTTGTCTCCTCCTCCCATATTTGCCTCTAGGACTTCTCCAGAGCCTCTCCAACCCTCTGGCACTCTCCCTAATTTGTCCATCTCTTTTTCCATCTGCTTTAAGGTGATTTCTAAAAACTCACCTCTTCAGGGAAGCCTATGCCAAGATTCGAACCATGTATGGGCAGGCTGATTGTAGATTGATCGATTTGGGTACAACCAGCATGTCAGAGTTGCAGATGTAGAATGCGAATATTGTCAGCAGCTAGCAATAATCACCGTGTTCTCCCCGAAGGAATGGCTCCCCGCGCCCCCCCGCGCCCCCCGCCGGGAAGACACCTCCTGGGAGGCATTCCCCCATCAACAAACCTGTCGTTGATAAAGATAAGGTCATCTCTTTTCCATACACACAAATTAGATATCTCCACACAGCTGATGAAAAGTAAATACAGGTACATGCAGTAAAACTTTGTTAATGATCCCTATTGTAAAATGGAAGCTTTTGAATGGCAATTCATGGATTAGTATAGATACAGATAGGAGATAGCAGTGTTTGTGCTGAAATGTCCTTGTCTGACCTATAGGGGTTAATTTAGTAAAGGTAAATAGGCTGTTCACTCACTTAATTTTCTTTCCTTTAGCCGCAGGTGCAAGGAAAGAAAATCATTCAATTCCCCATCAACAGTCAATTTTTATGGAGATATGTCTCCCGCAGCACCATTGTGTTCTTCCAGCAGGGGGGTACGGGTAGCCTTCCCAGTCGGCAGGACACAATAATTACTGCTAGCAGCTATAGCTGCCGGCCATAATCTATGTAAAACAACCAACAGGCTGGTTCTACCCAAGTCAATGGATGAATGGAACAATCGGCCTGCCCATACATGGATTAAATCTTGACTGATCCCTGCTGAACCAGCCGAATTTTAATCCATGTATGGCAGGCTTCAGTAAATGTGGATACAATTCTCTTTGCACTGAATACCTAATTTTAGGCAAGGAAAATATAAAAAAACTGTATTTATGCTTCCACATAATTGGATAATGGACGTCAGCAGAGCTTCAGTTCTTTCTCTAATCTAAGGGAAAACTCCATTGCAAAATGAAAATTCCTCACCCAGAGTGTTTACCAAAGAAATAGCAGAGGCTTTGGAGCCCCTGAGACTGAGGGGAGTCGCCATCGTTCCCTACTTGGAAGACCTTCAACTATTTGCGGAGTGTGGAGATTAGTTAGCGGCCAATCTGCAGGTAACACAGAATCACCTGAGCAAACTGGGCTGGCTTCTGAATCAACAAAAATCAAATCTGATCCCAGTTCAGTGACTGAGGTTATTGGGGTGCAATATAGATTTGATCCAATAGAGAATTTTTGTTCCTGAAGAAAAGATAGAAAAATTCAGGTAGCTGTGAAGCTAGTCCAAACCAATCTGGAAGTATTGGTGTTAGTGTCTATGTCAGCGCTAGGGTTATTCATGGCTTAGATTCTGACGGTGCAGTGGGCCAGACTACATGCTCTCCCTCTCCAGTGGAAAATACTCCAGAGCCGATCTCATCAGGAGCCACTGGAAAAAAAGATCACGATTGGCACAAGGGCAAGGAGGTCTTTGTGGTGGTGGAGGGTCCAAAGAAATCTGTCACAGGGTCTTCCGTTGGCCTTTACCACGACCAAGCGCCTAACAACAGATGCAAGTGTGTGGGGAGAGGGAGCCCAGCTCGGGGAGCGAATAAAGTAGGGCTCATTTTCCATGACAGAAGCAAGGAAGTCCTCCAATTGGAGAGAGCTAAAGGCAATACATTTGAGTATTATGTTCTTCCAGCGGTACTTAAAAAAACAGCATTTGCAGGTCCTGTTGGTTATGAGTAAGGGAGTGTAAACTCATCAATCTTTGTCCTTGCCTGTGATGTATTGATGGCCAGTTTGGATTTACACTGGTGAATAAACTTCACATGTTTACTTACATCGGAGTGCGGTCATCACTTTGGTTTGAGGATACTGCTGGAGACTACGGATCTGACCTGCACCTGATCACATCTTACCACCTGAGCGGCTTACCTGCAATTGTTTCAGGTCCTGTTGACAACATGACAGCAGTTATATACCTGTAAAAACATGGGGGCAGGAGAAGGATTTATGGATCTAGCTCATCAAATCCTAACCTGGGCGGAATCAACTTTAGCCTCCCTGTCAGCAGTTCACCTGAAAGGCACGCAAAATGTTCTGGAGGACATCTTGAAAAGGAAGAAGGCTATGGAGCTCAAATGGACAATTTGATGATCACAGAGACTTAAGACCTACCTCAAGTAGATTTATTTGCAAACCGTGAAAATGCAAAGACGCCTGCCTTCTTTTCCCTCCACAAAAAGGATTGGGCATTGGAGTTAGACACGTTGGCTTACAAATGGCATTTCTCTCTGTCCTATGCGTTCCTCCCATTTCAATTAATCCCAATATTTCTAGTGAAGTTCCAGGAAGAATCTATGAATCTGATTCTAATCGCTCCATTTTGGCCAAAAAGACCTTGGTTCTCAACTTTTCTTAATTTATCAGTAAAGCCTCCCTGGACATTGCCAGTCAGAAAAGGTCTTCTGATACAGGGACTGCTCTATCACACAGACCCAACATACCTCAATCTGACAGCCTGGTTTCTGAGGAAGACTTGCTAAAACACAGAGGCCTGTCAGAAAAACTTATCAACACCCTCTTAACAAGCATAAAGAAGGGGACCAGGCCAGGGCAATATACAATGCTTAAAAAATTAAAGGAACACTTTGAAAACACATCAGATCTTAATGGGGAAAAATATCATGCTGTATATCTATACTGATATGGACTGGGTAATATGTTAGGAAGGAAAGGATGCCACCTCGTTTGATGGAAATTAAAATTATCAACCTACAGAAGGATGAATTTAAAGGCACACAAATTAAAGTGAAAAAATGATGCAGCAGGCTAGTCCATTTTGCTGAAATTTAATTGCAGCAATTCAAGACGGTAGTCAATAGTTTGTATGGCCCCCTTTGCTTGTATACAGTATCTCACAAAAGTGAGTACACCCCTCACATTTTTGTAAATATTTTATTATATCTTTTCATGTGACAACACTGAAGAAATGACACTTTGCTACAATGTAAAGTAGTGAGTGTACAGCTTGTATAACAGTGTAAATTTGCTGTCCCCTCAAAATACCTCAACACACAGCCATTATTGTCTAAACCGCTGGCAACAAAATTGAGTACACCCCTAAGTACAAATGTCTTAATTGGGCCCAATTAGCCGTTTTCCCTCCCCGATGTCATGTGACTCGTTAGTGTTACAAGGTCTCGGTTGTGAATGAGGAGCAGGTGTGTTAAATTTGGTGTTATCGCTCTCACTCTTTCATACTGGTCACTGTTACATAGTTACATAGTTATATAGTTAGTGAGGTTGAAAAAAGACATCAGTCCATCCAGTTCAACCTATGATGTGTGTGTGTGTCCGCTTTTAACCGTACATTGTATACCCCTGTATGTTGTGGTCTTTAAGGTGTCCATCTAATAGTTTTTTAAAACTATCAATGCTCCCTGCTGATACGACTGCTTGTGGAAGAGAATTCCACATCCTTACCGCTCTTACAGTGAAGAACCCCTTACGCACTTTAAGGTTAAACCGCCTTTCCTCTAGTTTTAGTGAGTGGCCACGTGTCTTATTGTATCTCCTTTCTCTGAATAGTTTGTTCCTTATGCACGGGTCACCAGTACAGTATTTGTACATTGATATCATATCCCCCCTCAATCGTCTCTTCTCCAGAGAGAATAGGTTCAGTGCTTGTAGTCTTTCCTCATAGCTGATGTCCTCCATTCCCCTAATTATTTTTGTTGCCCTTCTCTGGACTTTCTCCAGTTCCAGCACATCCTTCCTGAGGACCGGTGCCCAGAACTGGACAGCATACTCCAGATGTGGCCGGACCAGAGTCTTGTAGAGTGGGAGAATAATCTCTTTATTTCTGGAGTGAATCCCCTTTTTTATACATCCCAGTATTCTGTTGGCTTTGCTTGCGGCGGCTTGGCATTGCATGCCACTGCCAAGCTTGTTGTCTACCAGTACCCCCAAGTCCTTTTCCATCCTAGACAAACCCAGAGGTTCCCCCCCTAGTGAGTAGCTTGCTTTCTGGTTTCTGGCCCCCAAGTGCATTACTTTACATTTTTCAACATTAAATCTCATCTGCCATGTAGTTGCCCACCCCGTTATTTTGCTCAGGTCCGCTTGCAAGGTTTCCACATCCTGCAAAGAAGATATTGGCAAGCCTAGTTTAGTATCATCTGCAAATACTGAGATTGTACTAGATATCCCCTCCTCTAGATCATTTATGAATAAATTAAACAGGATTGGTCCCATGGACAGAACCCTGGGGGACCCCACTTTTCACACCCGCCCAATCTGAGTACTCCCCATTAATCACCACCCTCTGTACTCTCCCCTGGAGCCAGTTCTCTATCCAGGTACTCACCTTATGGTCCATACCTACCTTCCTTAGTTTGTACAGTAAGCGTTTGTGGGGAACGGTGTCAAAGGCCTTTGCAAAGTCCAGATACACCACATCCACAGGCTTTCCTTTATCTAGGTGGCAGCTCACTTCATCGTAGAAGGTTAATAGATTGGTTTGGCACGAACGATTTTTCATGAATCCATGCTGATTTCTACTTATAATACCATTTTCATTACTAACGTCTTGTATGTGGTCCCTTAACATCCCCTCCAAAATTTTGCAGACTACTGATGTTAGGCTGACCGGCCTATAGTTACCCGGGATACATCTCGGCCCCCCACTGGAAGTTCAACATGGCACCTTATGGCAAAGAACTCCCTGAGGATCTGAAAAAAATAATTGTTGCTCTACATAAAAATTGTCTAGGCTATAAGAAGATTGCCAAGACCCTGAAATTGAGCTTCAACACGGTGACCAAGACCATACAGCGGCTTTACAGGATAGGTTCCACTCAGAACAGGCCTCACCATGGTCGACCAAAGAAGATGAGTGCACGTGCTCAGCGTCATATCCAGAGGTTGTGTTCGGGAAATAGACGTATGAGTGCTACCAGCATTGCTGCAGAGGTTGAAGGGGTAGAGGTCAGCGTGTCAGTTCTCAGACCATAGACCGCACACTGCATCAAATTAATCTGCATGGTTGTCATCCAAGAAGGAAGCCTCTTCTGAAGATGATGCCCAAGAAAGCCCGCAAACAGTTTTCTGAAGACAAGCATACTAAGGACATGGATTACTGGAACCATGTCCTGTGGTCTGATCAGTCCACAATAAACCTATTTGGTTCAGATGGTGTCAAGCGTGGGTGACAGCAACCAGGTAAGGAGTACAAAGACAAGTGTGTCTTGCCAACAGTCAAGCATGGTGGTGGGAATGTCATGGTCTGGGGCTGCATGAGTGCTGCCAGCAATGGGGAGCTACAGTTCATTGAGGGAACATGTACTGTGACATACTGAAGCAGAGCATGATCCCCTGGCCCGCAGGGCAGTATTCCAACATGATAACGATCCCAAACAGACCTCCAAGACGACCACTGCCTTGCTAAACAAGCTGTGGATAATGGTGATAGACTGGCCAAGCATGTCTCCAGACCTAAACCCTTTTGAGCATCTGTTTGGCATCCTCAAACAGCAGGTGGAGTAGTGCAAGGTCTCTAACATCCACCAGCTCTGTGATGTCGTCATGGAGGAGCGGAAGAGGACTCCGGTGGCAACCTGTGAGGCTCTGGTGAACTCCCTGCCCAAGTTAAGGCAGTGCTGGAAAATAATGGTGGCCACACAAAATATTGACACTTTGGGCCCAATTTGAACATTTTCACTTAGAGGTGTACTCACTTTTGTTGCCAGCGGTTTAGACATTAATGGCTGTGTTTTGAGTTATTTTGAGGGGACAGCAAATTTACACTGTTATACAAGCTGTACACTCACTACTTTACATTGTAGCAAACTGTCATTTCTTCAGTGTTGTCACTAAATATAATAAAATACAAAGTATTTACAAAAATCTGAATTTTTGGGTGTACTTATTTTTTTGAGATACTGTAAATGCCTGACAACACCAGGGTATGCTCCTAACGAGATGGTATCCTGGGGTTTTTCCTCTCAGATCTGGACCAGGGCATCACTGTACTGAACAGACTGAAGTGCAACTTGGCCGTGTCAGATGGACCAAAAACATAATATCCCAGAGGTGTTCTATTGGATTTAGGCCAGGCAAACGTGGGAGCCATTCAATGGAATCAATTCTTTTATCCTCCAGGAACTGGCTGCATACTCTGGCCACATGAGGCTGGGTATTGTCGTGCACCAGGAGGAACCCAGGACCCACCCCACCAGCGTAGGTTCTGACAATGTGTCCAAGGATTTCATCCCGATACCTAATAGCAGTCAGGGTGCCATTGACTAGCCTGTAGAGGTCTGTGCATTCCTCCATGGATATGCCTCCCCAGACCATCACTAACTCACCACCAAACCGGTTATGCTGAACGATGTTACAGGCAGGGGAACATTCTCCAAGGCTTTCATGTCTGTCACATGTGCTCAGGGTGTACCTGCTCTCATCTGTAAAAAGCAGAGCACGCCAGTGGCAGGCCTGCCAATTCTGATGTTCAATGGCAAATGCCAATCGAGCTCCATGGTGCCGGGTAGTGAGCAGAAGGCCCACTAGAGGACATCGGGCCCTCGGGCCATCCTCCATGAAGTCTGTTTCTGATTGTTTGGTCAGAGACATCCACGCGATTGGCCTGTTGGAGGTCATTTTGTAGGGCTCTGGCAGTGCTCATCCTATTCCTCCTTGCACAAAGGAGCAGATACCGGTCCTGCGGATGGGTTAAGGACCTCCTACGCCCTGTCCAGCTCTCCTAGAGTAACTGCCTGTCTCCTGTAATCTCCTCCATTCTCTTGAGACTGTGCTGGGAGACACAGCAAACCTTCTGGCAATGGCACGTATTGATGTGCTATCCTGAAGGAGTTGGACTGCCTGTGCAATCTCTATAGGGTTCAGGTATCGCCTCATGTTACCAGTAGTGACACTGACCCTAGCCAAATGCAAAACTAGTGAAAAACAGTCAGAAAAGAGGAGTAGGGAAAAAAACATGTCAGTGACCTCCACCTGTAAAACCAATACTGTTTTGGAGGTTGTCTCATTGTTGCCCATCTAGTGCACCTGTTAATTTCATTACCACCAAACAGCTGAAACTGATTAACAACCCCCTCTGCTACCTAACTGATCAGATCAATATCCCAGGAGTTTATTTGACTGGATGTTATACTCTGATTAAAAAGTTATTTTAATTAGTAATTTTTTGAGCAGTTTATTTTAAGGTATGGAAAGGTTACAACTCCTGGTGTTCTGGCAAAAACTTTGATCTAAGAAGTACAATTTCAGTTTTGGAATTTCTTCATAATAGAATAGAGAAAGGCCTAGCAGTGAGCACCCTCAAGGTGAAGGTGGCAGAGCTGCCAGTGTTTCTAGAGAAAACCTTATCTAGAGGGCTGATGATTATTCGATTTTTTAAGGTGATGGCTAGAATTAGACCAGTGCCTTGTAAGAGATTTATCCCGAGATTTATCAGTAGTTCTTCAGGGGCTCACAAAGGCGCCATTTGAACCCCTGGAAAATACTTCTACAGTTTTTCTTCCGTTAACCACTTCCCGCCCGCCCTATAGGCAAATGACGGCGGGAATGTGGTTGTGTTATCCTCACCAGACGTCATATGACGGCGGCAGGATAACACAGCTCTGGGCGCCCCCGGGGGCGCGCAGAGCGGCGATCGGTGATGCGAGGTGTCAGCCTGACACCCTGCACCTCCGATCTCGGTAAAGAGACTACTGACGTAGCTCTTTACCATGTGATCAGCCTTGTCCAATCACGGCTGGTCACATCGTAAACAGGAACAGCCGTTGATCGGCTTTCCTTAGTTCGTGCCTGACAGGCACGAGTAAAGGAGCGCTGATCGGAGGCTCCCCTGACAGGGGGGGGGGGGTCGGCACTGGTAATCAGATCATTGATTACCAGTGCAGACCCTCAGGGGGGGGGATGCCACTAGATCCACCAGGGATGCACACTATGACCCCAGGGATGCCCACTATGACCCCAGGGATGCCCACTATGGCCACCAGGGATGGCAATCAGGGCTCAGGGAGCCCCCCATTGCCCTCCCCATCAGTGATGCCCACAAGTGCCCATCATTGCCATCCTTTAGTGTCGCCCACCAGTGCCCATTATTGCCCACCAGTGCCGCCTATCAGTGCCCATTAGTGCCCATAAGTGCCGCCCGTCAGTGCCGATCAGTGCCCACCAGTGCCGCCTATCAGTGCCCATTAGTGCCCGTCAGTGCCACCTATCAGTGCCCGTCAGTGCCACCTATCAGTGTCCATCAATGCCGCCTTTCAGTGCCCAGCAGTGCCGCCTATCAGTGCCCAGCAGTGCCGCCTATCAGTGCCCACCAATGCTGCATATCTGTGCTACCTATCAGTGCCACGTATCAGTGCCGCATATCAGTGCCGCATATCAGTGCCGCCTATCAGTGCCACCCCATCAGTGCCACCCCATCAGTGCCTCCTCATCAGTGCCTGTCAGTGCAGTCTCATCAGTGCTCATCAGTGCAGGAAAAAACATATTTATTTACAAAATTGTATAAAATAAACAAAAAAACTTTTTTTTTTCTCAAAGTTTTCGGTCTTTTTTTATTTGTTTAGCAAAAAGGAAAAAACCCACAGGTGATCAAATACCACCAAAAGAAAGCTCTATTTGTGGGGGGAAAATGACATAAATTTGGTGTAGGTACATTGTTGCATGACCGTGCAATTGTCATTCAAAATGCAACAGCGCTAAAAGGGGAAAATTGGCCTGGGCAGGAAGGGAGGGAAGTGCCCTGTATTAAAGTGGTTAAAGACTATTCTTCTGGTGACAGTGACCTCGGCCCGCAGGATCAGTGAAATGGAGGCCCTGCTGAAAGCCAAACCTTTTCTTGTTTGTTTCTCAGATAGAAAAATCCTAAGGACAGATCCAGGTTTTCTCCCAAAAGTATCCACCTCGTCCCACCGCTCTCAGGAGATAATTTTTCCTACCTTTTGCCCAGCTCCTTCTGACCCAGGAGAGGAGGCCTTCCGCACTTTAGATATCAGGAGATGTCTTCTCCCTGTTCATCCTTTCAGCAGGAGCACGCAAAGGAGAGAGAGCATCCAAAAGCACTCTGGGAAGGGGGTTGATACAAGATATCAAGGAGGCCTTCTTAGCAAATGGAAAATAACTTCTGGAGGGAATAATGCCCCATTCTACATGGGTGATAGCGGCTTCCTGGGCAGAGAAGGCTGAGGCATCACCAGAACAGATCTGTAAAGCGGCCACCTGGTCCAGTTTTTTAATGTTCATAAGACACTACATGTTGGATCCACTATATGCCTCTGATCAATCCTTTGGCAGGAAGGTCTTTCAAGCTGTGGTCCTGCCCTTAACCACTTAAGCCCCGGAAGATTTTACCCCCTTCCTGACCAGGGGGAATTTTGCGATTCTGCACTGCGTGACTTTAACGGACAATTGCGCGGTCGTGCGACGCTGTACCTAAACGAATTTGGCGTCCTTTTTTTCCCACAAACAGAGCTTTCTTTTGGTGGTATTTGATCACCTGTGCGATTTTTTGATCACGCGCTATAAACAAAAAAAGAGCGTAAATTTTGCAAAAATTGCAATATTTTTCACATTTTTTTATATGAAATTCCCCCCCAAAAAAACGTAAAAATCAAAATTTTTTAACATTTTCGGCCAATTTGTTTTATGCTACCTATGTTTGGTAAAAAAAATTGCAAAAAGCGTATTTTGATTGGTTTGCGCAAAAGTTATCGCGTTTACTAACAAAGGGAAAGATTTTTGTCATTTTTGTTGTTTTTTTTTTAACGCGTAATGGCGGCGATCTGCAATTTTTTTTGCGGTACTGCGACATTGGGGCGGACAGATCAGACCCTTGACTGACATTTGTGACACTTTTGGGGGTCCCAGTGACATTTCTACAGTAATCAGTGCTATACATATGCACTGTTACTGTAAAAATACACTGGTAGTGAAGGGGTTAACTTTATTTGGGAGGGAGGGGCTGTGTGTGTCCCTAGGGGCGTGCTTTCTACTGTGATTGGCTGTGGCTTCAGCTGTAAGGACACTGATCAACGGATCTACATACTAGATCCGTGTGATCAGTGTCTTTACAGCAAGGAGAATGACAGGTGGCTTGTTTACACAAGCTGCCTGACATTCTCCCTCTCCCCCGCCGATCGCCGAGTGACCGGCAGACATCGGGTCCGCTGGTCACACGCGCGGGGGGGTCCGTGACCATGCGGGAGCGCGCCTCCGGCGGCGCGCGCTCGCTCCCTAGACCCTCACAGGCAAGCGACGTAGACCTACGTTAGTTTGCCTGTGAGGGGCTGACCGCCGACGTAGATAGTCGTGCGGCGGTCGGCAAGTGGTTAAGTAAGTTCTCAGTTATTATCGCCAAGGTGCTGTCCTGAAAGGCGAGGAGAGAAAACTTTAGTTAGACTTAGCAGTAACTGTATTTCTACGAGCCTTTCAGAACAGCAGCTATTACCCTTACTTGAGTATTGTGAAGATTGTTGCATTATCTCTTGTGGTTGGTGTTTTCTGCTTATGTCTTCCAGCATGTCGGAGGAATTCTCATGGACGACTGACAGCATGGTGGAAGCAGCTGCATTTAAAGTGGCGTTGTCATGGCAGTGTTTCCTGTGAAGGGGTGGAGTTATGCTCTCTCCAAGGTGCTGTCCTGAAAGTCTCAAAGAAATACCGTTACCAGTAAGTCTAAGGTTCTTTTCTTCCACGTAATTGGATGATGGACATCAGCAGAGCTTCAATTCATTCACTAAGCTTCGGAAAAACTCCATTGCAAAATGAAAATTCCCTTGCAAAGTGAACAGACTATTTTCCTTGAAGCATGGTACACACAATAAGTTTTTTGTTTTTCGTTTAACCAAACAGGCTGAATGAAAAAACAACTTGCAGATCACCATACTAACACATCTGATATCTCCCTTGCCAAAACACAGTGACCAGCGCTGGCAGCCAATGGATCGGATTCTGTTTTTCTCACGACTGGCTCCTGTCAGAGGAGAAGCTGTACATACAGAATGAAAGTTGTCAGGTTCCTGTTGAACCAACTGTTTTCAGCTGATTTTGGTCCATGTCTACTAATGCCTCGTACACACGCAAAGATTATCGGCTGAGCGATCGTCCGACTTTTGTCCAGAGTGGTGTTTTGTTGGTTGGAATGTGCCTAGACTGCACACGAATTTTCTCGGCCAACAAAAATCTACTTCAGAAGTGATGTCATGTTCTGGTTGACTTTCCGTGTGTTTTTTCTTCTCTGAGCATGCCCAGTCTTGCTCATCAGATTTTTGTCTGCCGAAATCTGTACTGACTGATGGAAAATCGGCCGTTGTGTTGACGGCCAACAAAAATTTTATAGCCTGCACACCAGTTTTTTTTTCGGCCGAAAAGTCGGAGTCGGTTGTCGGAAGTATCATACTAACAAGCCGAAAATCGGCCGATCGGACGTTGGCCGAAAATTCCCGACCAATAATCGATCGTGTGTACGAGGCATTAGGCTTAGTAAATCAACCCCATAGTGTTATAATAGTGAACTGCAACTTTCTGGTTAAAGGTGAAATGTCATTGTTTATTAAGGGTTTTTGCACATACCGTTGCTCTGCACTTTTTTATAGGTTATTTGAATCTTATTTTATTCCCCCTATTTTTTAGCCCTGATTAATTAATCAGTCTAAATGAAACATAATCACTATATACAAAGCTGCTTGTACTTTAAGTTAGAAGGGTTGATATCTTTCAGATTTATAGGATGCTGATTTCAAATTAATTCAACTTCTTCTAATTATAGATTCCAGAAGCAGGTCTAGTCTGAAAACATGGCCCACGCATTCGTTTTATTTATAATCTCCCAGCTAGAGAAGAACTTATCTTCACACATCCCTGAAGCACATAATTCAAGTGGGAAAATAAGATGATTCAAATTTTTGCTCACATCATCTCACTTCTAAAGAGGATCTACATTGATTTTTGGGTCACTGCATTAGCAGCTTTTGTGACTACAATTCCCCGCTACATATATTCCACAGACAAAAGAACCTATAGAGACCCCACTGTGAGAGAAGCCAGACAAGGGGGGTTCATTCTAAAAGAAACATCTGTGACCCATAATTAAAAATGATTTGGAACAGCCTGGTGACCTTTTAGTTAAGAGGAAACTTTATTCCCACAAAGATGGATTTACCAACTGTATAGGGTCCTGTAATTTGTTCAGACAGCTATGATTTTACGGAATTGGCCAATAAATGTCATCACTTTATGACTGACAAGTTGCAAAAATGTGCTATTTCTTACCAAATTTTTTTCTGGTGTTACTCCCGTTATTCATGTCACAACTATGGTGTCTTTCATATAATAGTAGGAAATTAGATTAAAATATAAAGGGTGCAAATTATTTTGTAACAAAAATATACAGTAAAACCTTGGATTGCGAGCATAATTCGTTCCGGAAACATGCTTGTAATCCAAAGCACTCTTATATCAAAGCGAATTTCCCCATAAGAAATAATGGAAACTCAGATGATTCGTTCCACAACCATTTATTCATAAGTCTTTCAGTTTATAGTCTATGTAAAAAGATTATAGCCATGTGATAGAATGTGTAACCATAAAATATCCATCCACAAATGGCAGCTTCCACAAGGTGATTGGAAGCAAAATCCAGCAGGAACTACAGTGTATAAAAGAGAAGAGAGGCGCCTCTAAGTGTAGCAAAGTGTAGCAATATGGTTACATTTAATAAAGTTACATTTAGCAACTCACATGGTTTATGATTAACCCCCCTGGCGGTAATCCCGAGCGTGACTCGGGTGGATTTTTTAGTCCAGGATCGGTATCCCTGAGTCACGCTCGGGGTGAATGTGCAGAGAGCGCAGCGGTGTCTCTTACCTTCTCCTAGCGATCCAGCGATGATCTCTCATTGCTGTGATCGCCAGCCGAGAGTCCCGCCGCTCGTCTGTCGGTGTGATGACTTCCTAGTTCCGTTCCCTGCAGCAGCAATGCTGCATGGGAGCGTAACTAGGGAGGGAAATTCAAAAAACGTTGCACAAAACACAAACACATAACACATTTTATATTATATATATATATATATATATATATATATATATATATATATATATACCTATATACACACGTATATATATATATATATAAAATTATATTATTGATTTGATTATAATTATATATTTTATATATATATATATATATATATATATATATATGTATGTGTGTGTGTGTGTATATATATATATATATATATATACACACACACATATATATATATATATAATATATAACGCATGAATTATAATCTAATCAATAATATAATTTTATTATATATATTATATAATAAAATTATATTATTGATTCGATTATAATTCATGCGTTTGTGTTTCAAATTTATCACATCTGGGATGTCTACTAGAGTCTTGCTTTGGTCAGGTTTAAGTCAGTAATTACTAAGAATTGTAGGCCTATAATACATAACGCCAAATTTCCATGAAAAAAATTGTACCGCTTTTGGTATATAATTCCTGACATAATCATACCGCCAGGGAGGTTAAAAGAGGCACATCTAAGTATGCAGGCATCCGGGGTAAAGCTGTCCACATAGACTGTCCTCCTCACCGCTGGCTCTCACCGCCGTCAGTCTGCAGCTGTGACCGGGATTACTACCCTGCAGTAGAGAGATCTGAAAGTGAGGCTTGAAGCGCTCCTTGAGCGCAGCATGGAAGGGATGATGTTGATGGCGGTGCGGAGGATGGTCTATGTGGACAGCTTTACCCCGGATGCCTGCATACTTAGATGTGCCTGTTTTAATCATCAACCATGAGAGTTGTACCTTCATTAAATGTAACCATATTGCTACCCTTAGAGGCACCTTTCTCAGTTGATGACGCTTCTTGTATATCAAGACATCGCTTGTTTAACAAATCAAAATTTATTTAAAAATTTTGCTTGTCTTGCAAAACGCTAACAAACCAAGTTACTCTCAACCCAAGGTTTTAATGTATAGATAGATGGAAACAAAAGATTTTTGCAAATACATATTTGAGTGAATAGAAACAAGTTCGTTGAATGACTACAGCTAGTCAGCCAGCAGTCTGCACTGAGAAGTGCAATGATTTACTGACTCAATACTGAGCACTGATATGATTGTGTCTGATCTGTTGTGCTTCTGGAGAAAAGTTTATAGTGGTTGTAAACCTCAGATGAGAAATATGAACAAAGCATATCCCTCTATAGTGTGTACTTGTCTCAATTAAAGCACTAGGTGTCATGTCTACTGCTTTGTTCCTCTACTATCAGCAGTCACTTGTGACAATTTTACCTGAACACAAGAAGGTGACAGTGGAGGGACCTCCAGCACACTGACAGCCTCAGTTCTGTTCTTGTGTGCTGTGTGGAGGGGGTGTATACCTATCCTCCAATCAGCTGTCACAGCTCTCCCCACTGAGCTCAGCAAAGTGTAACTTCAGCTCTTCACCCCCTTTTTCTGAACTCTCAGACAAGCTTGTAAATTAAGCACTTTGATTGGATGTAGAAAAGAGATGCCTACAGATACACAGATACAACTTAAGCAACTTTCAACCTAAAAAAAACTGACAGATCCCTGCATTAACATAAGCAATATGCGATGCAGGGATCTACTCCGCTAAGATACTGTATTATGTTGTGGAAATTTTATTAGGATTAGTGGGGACATTTTTCAGGATGTGTGTTATTTAGATTGTCATTATGGCTCCTGTTGTCGGTTTGTTTGTAATACGCTCTTTAGAGCATTTCCGGGCGAACCGGCATTAAGGAAAGACTACTGGCAGTGAAAACCTTCCCTTAGATGTGTAGATGCATTCCCTCAACATAGACATCTCCGCCGGTGAGCACTCTATACACAGGTATGTTTGCAGGTATAGATCTATGTGTATTGTGGTGCGGAGTCAATATTGTTTTAATATCTATCTGCCTCTTTGAAGGGATACACGCTCATGTCCTTCTTCTATGCCTGATCACCATAGTGGAAACCGCATGGCTCTTTACCTGCAGATAGCCTCCCGTCTATGGGGACAGTAGTATAATCCTATTAGGCACTGTTCTCTGAAGCTTTGCTAACTGGGATTCACACCAGTAGTAATGGTGGGAATGCATGCACGAGTTTGATCAGAGCAGTGTTCACGGTTCTACGCGCTGGTTTCATTGCGTAGTTTTAGGCTCAAAGCTGTGCACTCTATGGAAATGGCACTCAGGATGCCTTAAAATTAATTTAAACCCTTAATCAAATAAGACCACACAGGAAATTGGTTTGGACAAAGGCCGCGGCTGTTTTTTATTATTGGCTTAATAAATATATATAAAAACTCAGATACTTTATTTATTCAACTTCACTTTTAAAGATAAAAACATCCAGCAGCCCAGCCAGACGGCTCGGGCTGACACTATGACATCAACATTTTAAATAACATTTTCCACACGCACAGATAAATACTTTTTTTTTTTTTTTAAAAACCACAGTCCACCCTAGCACCTTGGCTAAGGCGACAGCAACAAGCCAATAATTAAATAACTGGCCGCGACATAATAAGGGAGGGGGGGAGGGGGAGACAATAGTATACTGGTCCTGAGGAGATGAAGTGACCAGGAGACCCTCAGTCACCGCTTAAATAGCCCCCCCGCCGAGCCAGCTAGAACTGGATCCTAGTCAGGAGCAGGGGAATTCAGGCGGGAGTTCGGGGGGCACGCGCTAATCTGCCTAGCGATAGCTTAGATAAGGGCGGGAAAGCAGTAATAATTTGAATTCTGCCCAGATACTTGACCTAAGAGCGGGAAAACTTGACCCAAGGATTTATCCAGGTCAAAAGTTCATTCACTGAATCCTGACTGATCTAACTAGGCCTAAATAAACCTATGAACTAACTTTGTTACCACCTGAATTATCTAACTAACTAACCCCTTCTGCCATTCCATATAGAAGATGAGGGTTATATGAAACCCCATCTTCTTTATATGGAAATGGCACTCAGGATGCCTTAAAATTAATTTAAACCCTTAATCAAATAAACCTGAAATAAATAAGACCACACAGGAAATTGGTTTGGACAAAGGCCGCGGCTGTTTTTTATTATTGGCTTAATAAATATATATAAAAACTCAGATACTTTATTTATTCAACTTCACTTTTAAAGATAAAAACATCCAGCAGCCCAGCCAGACGGCTCGGGCTGACACTATGACATCAACATTTTAAATAACATTTTCCACCAGACAGGCAATACCTTTGTGCCTGTCACCACCAACCCACCTCGCGGCCTGCTCAATACAGCTCCCAAAGCCATTATTTAAAATGTCCAAACCAATTTCCGATAAATGAACCCCATCTTTCCAATAGAGGCCCTCTAAACCCCCTTCTAACTCCATGTGCCTATAACAAACGATCCCTAAATCTCTCAACAGTTTTACTAAACCCCTATTTAATCGCTTCCTCATCCTTTCAAGCGGTTTCAAACCCTGGCATTTAAAAAATACCAGTCTCGAAACCACTTCAGAAAAAACCAAACGAGCGCTAGGGAGTTTACTTTGAATGATCGCTAGATCATTCCTAATCGCATAGAGCAAATCGAGGGTTTTTAATTTTCCTAAATCATTTCCCCCTAAGTGGATGACTAAGATGTCGGGAAGGGGAAAATTTAACATCAGCTTGGAAACTGCAGGAACTAGCTCCGACCAAACCATGCCCCTCTTACTGAACCACATAACCTTGTAACTGCCTCTGTCCAATCCCAAATTGTCCGAATACACTCTCTTCTTAGCTCGAAGATGGGCCCAGTGGATATATGAATGGCCGATGATCTAGATAATAATTTTTTCACCTGAAATTAAACAACATCATTAGGACGTATATAGGACTTGTAACAATTAGAAGTCCATCTACCAATCCTCTTAACATCTTCCACTCCTAATCCCCACCTAGCTGCTTCTGTCGCAGCACCAATGCGAAATGAATGTGTAGACAGACTTTCAGCACTTACATTCAAGTGCTTCAAACACATCTTAAACACCGCAGTGAACTGGTAACGGGAAACCGGTTTACCCGACCTGTGAACAAATAAAATTTCTTCCTCTACTGGCCTAATTAAAAGGAAATCTTTTAGTAAAGCAACTGGGCAGACAGGTGCTCCCCTGAACTCATGTAGAACTATTTGCCTACCCAACCCCAGCTGATCTGTTTTAGAACGGGCCAGAAATATTGTTACACTGGATACATAAATATTTACATCCTGAACTCTCAAACCTGTATAACCCAACCTCCTGTCTGGAATAAGCTCTGAAATTCTAAAAGCACCAAAAAACATTGTTGAGAACAAAGCCCTGAACAACTGTGCTTCATAACCAGAGAAGCACACCGTCTCCAGGGCCCCGCAAATCCTATTCAATAATTCTAACGAAATAGGCTTTCTGTCATCTAATTTAAAGTTTCTCTTCCTATATCCCTTCATTGCCTGGTGGACCGAGAAAAATGAAAAACAGGCCGGATGATTTTTTAGCTTCCCGAAAAAAGACACTCCCGCCAGAATTTTGCTCACATGTGACCAAGAGAATTTTTTCTTGAAAAGCATGTTTAAAAATGATAACACCAACACTTCGGAGAATGAATCCTCCGATAAACCCAATGAATCAAGGTGTTGCAGCCATAAACCCCAAGCTGATCGATATCCAGCCATCGTGGACGGGGCCAAGGACTGATCAATGTTATCATAAATAAATCCTAAATCAATGTCCACAACCGGTCGGGGCAATGATGTCCAGCAGTGTCTGCCTCCGGCAGCAGATGAAAGAAACGTTCCATCTGGAAACGAGACAGACAGTCTGCTAAAACGTTGCTTTTTCCAGGAACGAAGGAGGCTTTGAGCCAGATGTTAAATTGCAAACACTTTGCCACCAAATAACGCAACATAATCGTGACTGGAGGCGATTTAGAGGAGAGACAATTAATGGCGAAGAGTACGCCCTTATTGTCAGTCCTAACACAAATCCTTTTGTTCCTAAATTGATTACCCCATAACTCTACCGCCACTATTATTGGGAATAATTCTAATAGAACAATGTTGCGAATGAGGCCGGATGCTTTCCATCTGTCGCACCATGGTGCTGCGCACCAATGCTTGCGCCAGATTGCGGCAAAGCCCTTCGAACCAGCTGCATCTGTAAAGAGCAGAAAATCTTCATCCAGAATGAACTGCTCCTGCCAGATTGTGGATCCATTAAAGTAAAGCAAAAATTGGAGCCAAACTAACAAATCCTCCTTCATCTCACCGGTGATTCTAACATGAGACGAAGGGGATTTCAGACCTGCAGTAGCAGCGTAAATCCTTCTAGAAAAAATTTTTCCCATTGGCATCACTCTTGAGGCAAAAGCCAATAAACCTAATAGAGCTTGCAGTTTATTTAAACAAACCTTCTTTTGTCTGATCATCCATAACAGGGAGACTCGCAGCTTCTCAATTTTTTCCTCCGGCAGTCTGAATTCCATCTTTTCCGAATCTATCGTGATGCCTAAGAAAACTATACATTGGGATGGAAAAACAGTTTTTTCTTCGGCTAGGGGCACCCCGAGTTTCATACAAATCTGCATAAAAACCTCCAGCAGATAGGCACAAGTGTTAGAAAAAGCAGGACCTATAAATAAAAAATCGTCCAGGTAGTGGACTAAAAGATGTGAACCCGTAATTTGAGAAACCACCCATTCTAAAAAGGAGGAAAAAGTTTCAAAATAAAAGCAGGATAAAGAACAGCCCATTGGTAGGCACTTGTCAAAATAAAATTCATCCCTAAAATAAAAACCTAAAGAATTAAAGGAATTAGGGTGGATAGGTAGCAGGCGAAAGGCTGACTTTATGTCGGCTTTCGCCAACAAAGCACCTTGTCCTGCAGACCTAAGTTTGACCAAAGCATCCTCAAAAGTTGCATAGTGAACAGATGCCATGCTGTCATCTATCTCGTCATTGAGGGAGTCATGCAAAGGGTATGATAGGTGATGGATCAACCTATATGTATTTGGCTCCTTTTTCTGAACAATTCCCAAAGGTGAAATCCTGAAGTGTGGAAAAGGTGGTTCAGAAAAAGGACCCGCAAACCTACCCTCCCTGAGTTCCGTAAGAATTTTTTCAGCCACGATGCTTTGTAAACCATCAACTGATCTAAGATTATTGTGGATAGTACAACCTTTGCCTTTAAAAGGCGGTAAAGAAAAACCAAAAGCAAAGCCGTCAATTAGTAGACGTGCTTTCTCCTGGTCTGGGTACCTGACTAACCAGGGGAACATTTCTGGGAGCCTCACTGGGGTGGTAGCTTTTTTGAACAGCTTGCTGGTTGTTGGACAGCTTTTTAAAGCATTTAAAAAACGGATGTGGCCCGGCGCAGAAAGCGCATTCGTGTCTAAACTTACACGATCCAGGCCACCTACACTGCGATTCGTTAAAATTGAAGCAGATACCCTTTTTAAAGGTCTGCCCGCCTGTAGATTGAGGGTTGACAGGCTGTCTTGGGAGAAAGGACCGTTGTGGCAAGAACAGATCAAGCCACAAACCAACATCCTTTACTCCCCATTTTAGGGAAGGTTGGACTGCTAGCTTTTGTCTAAAGGCAACGTCATAGTGAAACCATGACGTTCCCCCAAAGTTTTTGTAAGCTTCCAGCACGATGTCCATGTGCTGGAACAAACCCACACTTTTCTTTGGAGCCTTTTCACACAAAACACTGGAAAATATCAGGAAAGCCTGTAACCAATTGTTAAATGTTTTTGTTATAAGGCGTCTCCTCTCTTCTTCTTCTTTTTTCTCGGGTTTAGACACAAATTCTTTGGCAGAGGGCAACAATGACAGCATGTCAATATAAACTCCTTGCCAAATCTTCTCTTTCATTGATTCGGACAAGTGGTATCCTAGAGGGGATATCTCGCACACTAAAGGCTCTCTCAAACTTGTCTCGGGCAAATTTTGAGACTGAGCTATGTCAAAAGCAGAGTTATCCAAAGAGGGGTTGTTAATTGATAATTCCCCACAAGGTGGCGCCAAAGAGGGATTGCTAACTGACAATGGATTGCCAACAGCTAAACCACCACAAGGTGGCGCAACCCAAACATTAGCAGGGGACGGTGACAATGTTTTTAAATGCCCGGACACATTCCTAAATTCCTGTAAAATATCCGACATCATTGAAAATATTCCTGCAATTTCTTGAGAAGAGGACTCACCCCTCAATGGCAAGGCCGGAATACTGGCGTTAGGGACGTCTGCCGACGCTACCCTGGTGGTGTTAGTGGCGGTCTCGGCGCGACCTGCTGCACCCGTCCTGCGTCCCGACGAGCTCCGGCTCCTCGATGCCCTCCCGGTGACATCCGCATCCTTTCTTCCGGACGACCTCTTCTGCGGCGACCGCCTCCATGAAGAACCGGAACCGCCACCTGTAGAGGGAGAAAAAGACTTCCGGGGCACCCTCGCTCTCTTTGCTGCCCCGGCCACCGTACCGGATATTACGGGCACCACGACACTGCGCATGTCCGGTGACCTCTCTTCTCCTTCCGATGCCGCCGCCGAGCGTGAACGTTCCTCCGTGGGTCTCCTCACTGTACTCGCCGATCCGCCCGCGATGGCTATTGGGACCCGTCCTCCTTCTGCTTCCACCGCGGCCGCACCGGATCCTGGCTCTTCCGACACAGGTAGCTGTAGGCAACGCCTGACCCAGGCTTCTCCACCCGCTTCACCGGCTCGCTCAATTAGCTGTCTGATAAGGCTCATGACGGCAGGGGTCCAGGGAGACAATAGTATACTGGTCCTGAGGAGATGAAGTGACCAGGAGACCCTCAGTCACCGCTTAAATAGCCCCCCCGCCGAGCCAGCTAGAACTGGATCCTAGTCAGGAGCAGGGGAATTCAGGCGGGAGTTCGGGGGGCACGCGCTAATCTGCCTAGCGATAGCTTAGATAAGGGCGGGAAAGCAGTAATAATTTGAATTCTGCCCAGATACTTGACCTAAGAGCGGGAAAACTTGACCCAAGGATTTATCCAGGTCAAAAGTTCATTCACTGAATCCTGACTGAACTAACTAGGCCTAAATAAACCTATGAACTAACTTTGTTACCACCTGAATTATCTAACTAACTAACCCCTTCTGCCATTCCATATAGAAGATGAGGGTTATATGAAACCCCATCTTCTTTATATTCTGCTCATTCACGTTTGTATACTCCCCCTTCTATAGTACATTTGAATGTACAGTATACAAGTGTGTCATTGGCTGATCCTATGTGAGTAACTTGTGTCGTGTGACTGTACATTGGGAACTGATTGGCTGATGTAGTCTAGTCATCACTTCCTGTTGATTGTCCCTTTGCCTCATAAATAAACAAAGCTTCCTCTCTGAGACAGGACAATTCTTGTGAGCATCCAAGGTGATAGCAGCCTTTGTATTTCTGGGGATTGTGGGGATTTCCTTATACAAAAGAGCTGAGAACTGTGCTTTTTAGCACAATGGGATTGATTGTGCTTGGCGTATATTAATATCCAAAAGTGCACTTATTAGCGCAACAGAGTTATTTGTGCATCGAGCGTATATTAATTTTCAAGACAATTATGACAGCCATGGTTTTCCAGCATGCATGTTAGGACAGCTGTACGTACAGTCCAAAAGGCCTTCTTTCCATAGAGGAACGGTTATCGGATCCTAAATGTAAACTGAACCTGTGCCCTGACTTTGCCCACTTAAGTATTTACATACTGTAGCAGAAAAACTGTAAAAATGTGCTTTAAAACAAGCCTTCATTGACCTCTGTAGCCATATGCAATTTCCAAGAACTTCATCTTCAACTTTTACAACATAGGCTCTGAAATCTTAGTTCTTTCCCTATTTCTTTCTATTATACCAGAATATTGGCAGCCGGTCTAACGTAAACACAAAGGAGATAATTGTAGACTGATAGAAACCAACCTAAAGTAGAATTCCAGCTTACACCTAACTAGCCTTAAAACTGCCACCTCCTAACATCTATACCTAATAATCTGTGTAGGGAAGATGCCTTGTGGTTGCAGGAAAGAAAATTGCTTAAAGCGGAGTTCCGGGCACAGAAACATTTTTTCAATGAACATACCCCCGGGACAGTCAGGGCTAGTACATTCCACAATGGCTAGCCTCTGATCTGTCCCGGTTCGCACTTACCTGCAAGAAGAAATACTCACTTATAAAATTTCTTCCGCAGCGTTGCCATCTCTGTTGTGGGCAGCTGAAGCCAGCGCGATCCATGCCCAGAAGCTGTTTAGCAGGGAATGCGGCGTCGCACCGGAAGTGACGAGCGGGGCCGGTGCCGTCGCATTGATTCCTAAGAGCGATGACGTTCAGCTCCCAGGAATCATTGCAAACCGGAAGAGACGGCGCGGACCAAGGCCACAGAGGGAGGAAGTGAAAAAAGGTGAGTATTTCTTTCTACAATTACAAGGTAAGTAAAAAAAAATAATAATCCTAACTATCCAATTCCTTTTCAGGTGAAGCAAAGCAAGCGGATGGGCACAAAATCGATTAGGTCGATTTTGTGCCCGGAACTCCGCTTTAATGTATGTACTGTTTAAGTGTTGTCACCCTAGGAGTTTGAAATGTGTTACTGGCAGGATCCCCATGTAAAAATAAGGGGAAATAAAAGAAAGAAAAAAAGAAAATTAATGAAGCCATCACATCTAATTACTGGTAACCTGCAATATATTATGTATATATATATATATATATGTGTGTGTGTGTGTGTGTGTGTGTGTGTGTATATATATATATATATATGTATGTATATTTATTTATTTACTTTTTTTATTTATTTATTTATTTTTTTTTAATCATTAGCATATCAAATCAATTCAGATGAGAAGATGCGTTAATTGTGTTAATTAGTCTTATTAGACTGCTTACACTATGTGAGCTGTCAATATACATTTTTTTCTGTGTATGTGTACGCTATTATATTGTTCAGTTTGTATATTGGTCTTTTAGCAGCACCAACCTGAGAATTGTGCGTTTTAGGCCCCTTTCACACATACAGTCCGTTCAGTTCATCAGTTCAGTCACGTCAAATGTATCAGTTTTTCATCAGTTTTTCATCCGTTTTTCGTCAGTTGTCATCAGTTTTTCATCCGTTTTTCGTCAGTTGTTATCCGTTTTTCATCCGTTTTTCATCCGTTGTCGTCCGTTTTTCATCCGTTGTCATCAGTTGACATCAGTTTTTCATCCGTTGTCATCCGTTGTTATCAGTTGACATCCGTTTTTCGTCCGATCCGTTTTTTTGACGGATGAAAAATAGGGCATTCATCCGTTCAAAAAAACGGACATTGACGGAAGTGGATGAAAACGGATGTTAACTGATGATCATCAGTTGTCATCCGTTTTTACATAGAGATACATTGATGTCCGTTTTTCATCTGTCAACGGATGGATGAAAAACGGACAGCATGTGTGAAAGGGGCCTTAGGGTGTGCCCCCCAATATCTTTTTTGTTTCATATATAGTCCTGACCAGACTTATGGGCGGAGCACCCCACTCTCCCACACCAAAACCTCATTATCATTGTCCACCTGTGAGTAGTTCCAGGAGGTGTCCCTTCATTGCAGTTTCAGCAGAGGAGTCTGCAGCCTGCAAACTTTTCCCATGACAGGAGTGAGTAATGCCCTATGGTTTTGAGAAGTGGGATTATCTTCTCTATGACTAGTGTAGGACCCACTGAAAATGGGGTACTTTGACGTAGTGGTGGGCTTAAGCACAGTATGGCCATATGGTGTGACTAAATCCCCATATTTACTGTATAAGAGCAGGTGCTTTTAAATAGCCTTGCAAAAGTTGAAAACCAATTTTTTTCTGTGTGTGTGTGCGCTATTATATTGTTCAATTTGTATATTGGTCTTTTAGCAGCACCAACCTGAGAATTGTGCGTTTTAGGGTTTCCCCCCAATATATTTTTTGTTTCTGTCAATATACAGGTCCATACTAGGACACATGCCTGGCCTGTCTAGCAAAACTCAATATGAAGGGCCAAGACTTGCTAACCATTGTACCTGTGCTAATGACAGCTAAAGCAGTCAGTCCTTAGTACACACCTTCTCATAGAAGAAGTGTTTACTTGATGTGTTGCGTTGCTTTAAGTTAACATTCAGTAAGTTTGCAAATAGCAGTCTTCTGATTTGCACATAATGTGCACATTTTAACCACTTACCAACCAGTCACTGTGCCTCTACTGCGTCAAAGTGGCACGATTCCGTCCAGCGACGTAGACCTAGGTCGCTGGACTCCTCCCCTTCTGGGCGGCGCTCGCGCACCATCGGAGGCTTGCTCCCGCTGTTTTCAGTCACAGTGGGAGTCGGGCCAGGGGAGGAGCAGCGGCGATCGCCGCCGCTCTTCCCTGATCGTCGGGGAATCGAGTGTGGAGATCTGCCCGCTTGTGTAAACAAAGTGGGCGGATCTCCTAAGTGACAAACAGTGACAGATTGTAGAGTTCAGCATAGCTGAACCTGCTATCTGTCCCTGTGTCACTCAGTCACCTCCCCCCACACAAGTTAGTAAGCACCAGGCATACATTAACCCCTCCCTCTCCAATAAAATTAACCCCTTCCCTGCCAGTGTCATTTTTACAGTAACAGTGCATATTTATAGCACTGATTACTATAGAAATGTCACTGGTACCCCCAAAAGTGTCAAAAATGTCAGTCAAGGCTCCGATCTGTCCGCTGCAATGTCGCAGTCCCGCAAAAAAAATCGCAGATCGCCGCCATTACTCGTTAAAAAAAAAACCACCAAAAATGACAGAAATCTTTCCCTTAGTTAGTAAATGCAATAACTTTTGCGCAAACCAATCAAAATACGCTTAGTGTGATTTTTTTTTACCAAACATATGTAGCAGAAAACAAATTGGCCAAAAATTTTAAAAAATTTTGATTTTTACATTTTTTTGGGGGGGAATTTCATATAAAAAAATGTGAAAAATATTGTTATTTTTTCTAAATTTACGCTCTTTTTTTGTTTATAGCGCAAAAAGTAAAAATCGCACAGGTGATCAAATACCACCAAAAGAAAGCTCTGTTTGTGGGGAAAAAAGGACGTAAATTTCGTTTGGGTACGGCGTCGCACGACCGCGCAATTGTCCGTTAAATTCGCACAGCGCCGAATCGCAAAAAGTGGCCTGGACGGAAGACAGCAAAATCCTCTGGTGGTAAAGTGGTTAAATTTACCTTCAACTATGTAGTGCAAGGGCCTGCCTAATTGCAAATGAATTGAAAGAGTTAAATCCTCCGGTGGTAAAGTGGTTAAACTGTTGATTTATGCTATGTGTATATTTATGTAAATAATAATTGATTGGGATATATTGGTACACAGAGCATGACACAAATTGAGATGAATGGGGTGAAATTGATAATGGTTTTGACCATTGTGAGTTAAAAAAATTGAAGGCACAGAATGGAAACTTTTTCTCCAGTGAGCGAAATTCTAACAGTAAATATGGTTTTCGTTTTAGAAATTCCATTAATTCTACATTGAAATGTTAAACGCAAATGACATTTTGAACGAAATTCATCAAGCCTCTGTTGGCATTATCAAATCTACTAACAAGATTTTTCATGTGAACGTTCAGTTGAAAATCTACCAGTGTATTTAGTCACATATTATTTCCACATGTCCTTATTAATTATTATGACTTTAGATGATAAAAAAGACAGGCAGTTTAGGCAGCAGTGAACTTTATTAGCATGGTGACAATTGCTTTTTATATACGGAGATGTTCACAACATGATTAAACCGCTGTACAACATATTCGGCCTGATTTACAAAACCTGAGCTCACACTGCCAATGAGGGTAAGCAATGCTGATATACCCTGGCTTAGTTGATGATCTCTATGATGTGGTTTACTGTGGGTGATCCGTTAGCAAGCAATTGATAAACAGTACATTCTGAAGAATTTCTAGCTCAAAACTTTTAGAAAAAATTGTAAAAACAGGAATATGTTCAAAGTTGTAACAAAAATAATTTTGTAAATAAATGAAAATAAATCCTTCCATGTACCTGTGTATACTGTATATATATAAAATTGTAAATGGGGTGGTATGACAATGAGAATGTATGGTACATTTTAGTGATTTTACATTTGCGTAGACCTTTCATTGGGTATGTATGTGACATTTACATTCATTCTGTACATATCACATTCACTGTTTAAAAATTAGGGTAAGGCATCCTTGTTATGTTATTGGAGATCATCAACCTGGCAAGCAAGCTTATTCTTAGTAAATCAGGCCCATAGGGTGCATGCTGTTCCTGACCACCATATTAAGTCAGGTGGACTCACAATGTATAAATTATGTTCCATTTACTGATGTGTCGTCATGATTATTATACACTCTTGAGGCCACATATTTTTATTTTTTTGCAGTATGACAGTAATAACTTTGGATTAGTGCTTGAACTGAGCCACTGGTGCTGGGATACGGATTTCTTGTCCCTTCTCTAGTCTCTTTTCGCAGTCAATCAGGTAGTTCACTCCATCGATGACCAGCTGCGCCAGCTCCACCTGCAGGGATTATAGAACGATTAGGTGAGGGCAGTAAACAGTAAGAGGACTGGAGAGATACTTCTGGCTCATAAATCAGCTTGCTCTTCCAAAGCCTACTGTGACCTGAAGGTGACACTATAAATATGGGCATGCTTAGTTCACTGCAGCTTCCCAGGGATTTTAGTTAAGTCATTTTAATACCAATTTTCCATTTAGGTACATGATTGTTAAGAGCTGTTAAGTTTTTTAGTTTATTCATAGCCTCCTAGTCCTACAAGGGTAACTTATTTCAGTATAAAACTCAAACTATATATGTGATCAGCATGGGTGCTTTAAGGTAAAATGTATATACACTGCTCACATAAATGAAAGGAACACTTTGAAAACACATCAGATCACATTAGGGAAAAATATCATGCTGGATATCTATACTGATATGGACTGGGTAATGCATTAGGAATAAAAGGATGCCACATCATTTGATGGAAATGAAAATTATGAACCTACAGTGGGCTGAATTCAAAGACCCCAAAAATCAAAGTGAAAAAATGATGCAGCAGGCTGGTCCAATTTGCTGAAATTTCATTGCAGCAACTCAGAATGGAACCCAGTAGTTTTTATGGCCCCTTGTGCTTGTATGCATGCCTGACAATGTCGGTGGATGCTCCTAATGAGACGACAGATGGTGTCCTGGGGTATTTCCTCCCAGATCTGAACCAGGGCATCACTAAGCTCCTGAACAGACTAAAGTGCAACCTGGCGGCGCATCGGATGCAGTGGCGGCTGGTGCTCAAAATATTTGGGGCAAACAGAAAATGTAATAGGCATTGCTTTGCGGCAAAAAACGCTGTAAAAAATTGCGTGACTTAATATATAAATAGACTACATGTTTTGAATCACTTTTATAATACAACTTTATTTATGGTGATATACTGATAAGCGCACATGGACTGATATGTAGATTTATGAATTTCTATCAGATGAATTGATATTTATTGTATACCCATTCATATTATATTAAGCGTTTCCTTAATATTCAGTTTCATATATACTGTATATATATATATATATATATATATATATATATTTTTTTTTTTTATAAATTTATTGACACGGTTTTTTTTTTTCATATGTAGACTGTCCTTGACAAATATAATGTAATGGAAAGAAGTAAATATATGTTTGATGTAATTTTATATAAAAAAAAACCCTGTAAGTTTTTTTTAAATAAATATTTAAAAATAGACTTCAAAAGCCCCAAACACATAGAGAATATTATCACTGCTCCCTACCTCAGATTTCCCCAAGCGGTCCAAGTTTGAGACATCGAATATGCCACCAACAGCGGCAGTGTCAACTCCTCCTGTTCCTCTCTTCTGAAGACGAAGATTTTCTAGTATTTTGGGGAAGCGAGGATCCTAAAAACATTCACAAATAGATCTCAGTAGGTAGTATACAGAAAAGTAAAAAAAATCCTACTACTATTCCAATATTACTACAATGCCTAAGGTGGAAAGATTTGATCAGATGCCTTCAATATAAAACAAAATTGGGAAACTATTTAACACAATAAATATTCCGCTTTATCAGCACTTCACTTATTCTACTGGTAAACGTTTCATGTTTAATATGATTTATAGTTAAAGATGGATTCCAGGCAGGTGTTGGTATTTTTATGTAGCTGCACTGGTCCATCTAACTATGTGGCCAAAAGTTTTGAGAATGACACAAATATTCATTTTCACAAAGTCTGCTGCTTCAGTGTTTTTAGATCTTTTTGTCAGATGTACCATGGTATACAGTTTAATTACAAGCATTTCATCAGTGTCAAAGACTTTTATTGACAATTACATTAAGTTTATGCAAAGAGTCAATATTTGCAGTGTTGACCCTTATTTTTTAAGACCTCTGTAATTCACCCTGTCATGCTCTCATCAACTTCTGAGCCACATCCTGACTAATGGCAGCCCATTCTTGCATAATCAATGCTTGGAGTTTGACAGAATTTGTGGGGTTTTTTTTGTTCACCCACCTCTTGAGAATTGACTACAAGTTCTCTATGGGATTAAGGTCTGGGGAGTTTCCTGGCCATGGACCCAAACTTTCAATGTTTTGTTCCCCAAGCCACTTAGTTATCAATTTGGCCTTATAGAATGGTGCTCCATCATGCTGGAAAAGGCATAGTTCCTCACCAAACTGTTTTTGAATGGTTGGGAGGAGTTGCTCTCGGAGGAAGTTTTGTTCCATCTCCCTTGGCTGAGAAGCAACCCCACACATGAATGGTCTCAGGATGCTTTGTTGGTATGACACAGGACTGATCATAGCCCTTACCTTTTCTTCTCTAGACAAGGTTTTTTCCGGATGCCCCAAACAATCGGAAAGGGGATTCATCAGAGAAAACTTCTTTACCCCAGTCCTCAGCAGTCCAATCCCTGTACCTTTTACAGAACATCAGTTTGTCCCTAAAGTGTTTACTGGATAGAAGTAGCTTCTTTGCTGCCTTTCTTGACACCAGGCCATCCTCCAAAAGTCTTTGCCTCAATGTGCGTGCAGATACACTCACACCTGTTTGCTGCCATTCTGGAGCAAGCTCTGCACTGGTGGTGCCCTGATCCAGCAGCTAAATCAGCTGTAGAAGACGGTTCTGGCGCTTGCTGGACTTTCTTGGATGCCATAAAGCCTTCTTCACAAATGCAGTGGAAATATGCAGTGTTGGGGGTAACTAGTTACAAAGTAACTGATTACAGTAACTACATTACTTTTTTTTGGTAACTAAGTAAAGTAACTAGTTACAATACTAATATTGGTAACTACACTACTTTACTAGGCTATAGGAACGCGCTTTCCTGCGTTAACCAAGCCGTGCGATACAATCGTTATTTCGAAGAATAGAGAGGGATGAAGTTTATGAATTTTTGTTGCACTTTATGTTTTATTCTGTTTTTTCAGGTTTTGTTCTCATGTTTCCCAAAGCCTGCGTTTATACAATAAACTCTATGCAGAAAGAGTGTCATGTATCTTCTTCTACACGGTCAATTAAGAAAGAGGAAAGTAAAGTAATAAGTAGTGAAGTTACTTTTCAAATGCAGTAACTAGTAAAGTAATCTCGTTACAATTTACAGAAGTAACTAGTAACTAATTACATTTTTTGAGTAACTACCCCAACACTGGAAATATGTATGGGATTTAGTTCATTTTCATGGCAAAGAGGGACTTTGCAATGAATTGCAATTCATCTGAATACTCTTCATAACATTCTGGAGTATATGCAAATTGGCATCATAAAAACTTAGGCAGCAGACTTTGTGAAAATTAATATTTGTGTCATTCTCAAAACTTTTGGCCACAGGTGTACACCTCTGCTTCAGTATTTTCTCCACTAGCTTCCTGATCCAGGGCTGAGCAGCCAGCCTGATGCATTGTGCACCATTCAGAGAATGCTTTGAATTTTCTGAATGAATGCAAAGCATTCTTTAATTGAATGAGGTGGAGAGGCAGGGTGGTGACATCACGCTTCTCACCTTGCCCAGCCAGAGAAAGCTTTGAAATTGATCTTTAATGTAGCTAAACACCATGTATATTATAGGAACTATTTATAAAAAAAAAAAATGTTCTTCAGATATCTCAAGCATCCGCTCAGCTGGCTAATACGTTTATTTCCTAGGATCATCAGTTCCATCTTGTGGCCATAATGAAGTATTTTCTAATTGAGGTATTTCAGGAAAATACCACATTGTGGCCACTAGATGGAACTGGCAATCATAGTAAATAAACTCATTGGGCAAAATACAAGATCATTTGTGACAGCTGAGCAAAGTGTGACAAATAAGCCAAAAGATCCCCCGCAACTTTTCGGGTATTAAGCTTTACACATTTCTTTTTATTGCCCATTTTGGCACATTTGTTGCACATTTTGCTGAGCACAAAAGCACACATTTGCTGGCCACATTTGAGGTGTCAAAACAATGAATGATACAACCAGGGCCGGCACTACCACTAGGCAAGTTAGGCAGCCGCCTAGAGCGCACTGCCGCCTAGGGCGGCGGCCGGCCGCTAGTTTCAATTCCCCTTCTCAGTCTCTCCCTCCCTCTCCCCTGTGCTGTGCAGCAGCGAGCCGCTCTGGTCTCTGTACTACATAATCTATCACTGACACTGACAGACCGTGATCGGTAACTCGCAAGTCACCGAGTCCTGTGAGCTGACTTTTTTCAGTAGGATGTCTGTGACAGCCTGTCTCTGTCACGGAGTCTCACCCCCCTCCTCCCCCTCCTCCCTCCAGATGTAAACAGTCAGCCTCGGCTCCCGTAGGTCCGCCCTCTTCTCCTGTCCTGTGCTAAGCTGTGGAGTGAAATCACTTCACATATCAGAGGGAGTGGGAGTGTCACTGCAGCCAGCGTGGGGTCTGGGAAGAACAGGCAGAGAGGAAGCATGGAGTGTGGAATCTATGCTATGGAGGGCAGCAACTTAACCGAGGAGGAGAAACCAAAGCAAGAAAGGATTGGAAGGTGTGTGCTGGAGCCTGGCTGGAGGACTCAACTCTTAGAATCATAATTTAAACATGTTTTCTACATACAATATGCTGGTTTAAGAAGCTATCCTAAGAGATCCTGGTTAAGAATTAGAAGCTATCTGGGGGCCGGGGGGGTTGAAGGTGTTAAGGTGGTTATTTCTAATTCTGACTGCTATTAAGTTAGGCTCCGTTTCCACTATTGCGACTTGTAGTGCGACTTGACACGTCAAGTCGCACAACAAGTCAAAGGAAGTTGCACTGAAGTCCCCAGAAGTAGCCGCAAACAAGTCACACTACAAAGTTGCGTTAGAAGTAGCGCTACTTTGTAGCCGCAATAGTGGAAACGGAGCCTTAGACATCTAATTTCAGTAAAGCTGGCCATATAATACTTAAAGATTTTTTTTTGTTCAGCCTGCAGTCTGCAGACTTGGTGCTGGTCACACTATTGCGATGCGAGAACACTGCAAATCTACTGCGTGTTTCCACATCGCATCTGCAGCACAGACAGTTCACACTGCCATATGCGATACGCTGGGGGTGTCAATTCAAAGTTAACGACACCCCCAGGTCATATAGCAGTGTGATCTGAAAGTTCACACATGAATTTGATTGCACTGGTGTGAACCACCATGCAATCCAATTCTGCTGCGGACCAAAAAAAGGGTCCTGTGTGAGTTCAATGCGATTCAGATGCAAATTCAGCCATACAAACTGTATGGCTGAATTTGCACCACACAGACATTGCATGTGATTTTAGGAGCAGTGCGATCTGAATCACATGTGATGTCTGTCATCGCAATAGTGTGAACCAGCACTGAATAAAAAAAAAATCTAAATGATTTCTTTATTCACTCAGCACCCACTCAGGGGATTTCAATCAGTGCATGGCCAGCTTTCGGTTTATTTAGTGAACATTTCCAAAACCAAGGGAAACACACTTCTGACAATCAAAAGCGATCTCCACCCTGCGCCAGATCACAAATATAGTAACAAATGAATGAATATGATTTATGGAAATGTACTGTGTTCCCAGGTATTGCAGACATTTCAAGTCTCCTGCAAGTTGTGGGAGTCTCCCGCATTTCGCCCTGCACTCATGGACACCCGCGAGCGCAGGGCGATATCCCGGCAGGGCTGAGGACAGCAGCGTCAGAGGCGAGCCCAGCTGTCAGGACTGAGAACGGAGCCACTATTTAGGTTCCGCTCACAGGCAGAGTGATATCAAGTGCACTCCGCCTGTGGGAGGAGGAGCCATACAGAGAAAGCACATGGCTCTGCTCTCTACTGCAGCCGTGTGCTTCCTCTGTATGGCTCCTCCTCTCACAGGCAGAGTGCACTTGATATCCCTCCGCCTGTGAGCCGATATTACAGAGGAAATAGCGGCTCCATTCTCACAGTCTTGAACAGCTGAGCTTTGACACTGCCGCCCTCAGCCCTGCCGGGATATCCACAGCGTACCACAGAGCCCGGCGTACCACAGAGCCCGGGCATAGCACAGAGCTCGGCATAGCACAGAGCCCAGCATAGCATGTTTTGCATATGAGAAAATGTTTACAATTAAAATAAACTATTTTAAAATTAGCTGGTCTAGCAAAGCGTTGTATTCAAAATGGTAGCTGTCATTAAAAAGGTGGGGTATACATGTGCAGGGCAAAGGAGGTGGAGCCAATGGGGGCGGTGCCAAGGGGGAGGAGCCAAGGGGCGGCAAAATTAGGTTTCGCCTAGGGTGTCAAAAATCCTTGCACCGGCCCTGGATACAACAAGCTTGAGACCTGTTTTTCATGCATTTCGGCAATCATTGCTTGAATGGGCAGATGTGAATTCAGCCTAATGGTGTACACTGGTGTGCAGTTATCAGTAGGAAGTAAATATCTGATCATACGTTGGAAAAGTGTACATAGCTTACTTTGCCCAGTAGAGGTAGTTTAATGTGAACGCCAGCTCTCAAGCCAGTGCCCAAGTTAGATGGACATGTCAGGATATATCCCAGCCTCTCATTCCACATGAATTCCCAGCCTCTCTCCTGGATAAGCCTTTCAACCTGTAGAGGGCAGAGTGACAGTCTGTTAACATACATAAGCGCTATCAACAGATTTATACTATGTCATAGGCAAACAAAGAACTGGCTCGCCAACAGTGCACTGTGTAAACACCAAAAACAAATAGTGCAATGGATAATGTAATGGAATCAGAAAGAAACAATGCATTCCCTCTGATATATTAGTTGGAAGAGTGGTTAGACAGGGGAGGTATGTTTGCCTAGGCGTGTCTGTTAAAAGCCAGCCACAACCAGTTTTTATTTTCTAAGCAAATAAACGACTGATATGGTTGACAATTCACTTTACATCTCATAAAAACTTAATTGGAAGATTCCTATTACAGACTGATAGATGGCCTAAGTGTCTTCTTGTCTAGGTACTGCAGATATAGGAGAAGTGGCAGATGTTCTGCTCCCCATTCTCCATTGTGCACTGGTTTCAGTCTTAAAGTATACCTCCACTTTTGAAGTCAGATATGAGAAAACGCCACTATATGTTATGTCTTCCCACAACATACCTAAAAAAAAATATTAAAAAAATATTTCTTACCTTTTAGACCAGGGTTTTTCAACCAGTGTTCCATGTAACCCTAGGATACCTCCAGAGGTTGCTAGGGGTTCCTTAAGCAATGAGCCATTTCTACCTGTAGGATAAATTCCCACTGACTCCATTGATCTTGTTAGCTATCTGTAAGGGGGTCATTCTTCCCAAAGACCACAAGCGAAAGGAACATTCTTCTCACTGAGCATCACACTAATGAATCATGAGTTGTAGATATAGTAATTATTATAAGGGGTTCCCAGATGCCGGAAAGTTATTTTAAGGGTTCCCCCATATTGAAAAGCTTGAGAAAAGCTGTTTTAGATGTTTCTCAGGAGGAAGCCTCTTGACTGACTGCATGTTTCTCTGAACAATGTCAGTCTGTCCTAAGGACAGAATAAGTTCTCTACCATACAATGCAGGAGGCCAGCATCTAAGGCCTTTTATATGCGGACAAAATACTGTATTTGCTGATGGAGAATTTTGTTGATGTAACGATCCTTAGTTAAATGTTTGGTAAAGACATGGCATAAAAATGTGTAAAACTGTGAATGCAAAAACATGCATCAAATTCTTCCTCATCCTCTCTTAGTTTCCAGTGTTGCAATACACATGTATATACATTCATATACACACATACAGTGCATTCGGAAAGTATTCACAGCGCTTCACTTTTTTCACATTTTGTTATATTCCAGCCTTATTCAGAAAGTGATTAAATTCATTATTTTCTTCAAAATTTTACAAACAATACCGCATAATGACAATGTGAAAGACATTTGTTTAAAATCCATGCAAATTATTATATTTAAATTTATTAAAAATCAAAAAAAACATGTATATAGGTATTTACAGCCTTTGCTCTAAACTTTGTTGAAGCCAATTACAGCCTCAAGTCTTTTTGAGTATGATGCTACAAGCTTGGCACACTATTTTGGACAGTTTCTCCTATTCTTTTTTGCAGAACCTCTCAAGCTCCATCAGGTTGGATAGGGAGCATCGGTAAACAGCCAATTTCAGATCTCTCCAGAGATTTTCAGTCGGGTTCAAGCCTGGGCTCTGTCTGGGCCACTCAAGGACATTCACAGAGTTATCCCATAGCCAATCCTTTGCTATCTTGGCTATGTGCTTAGGGTCGTTGTCCTGTTGGAAGATGACCCTTCGCCACAGTCTGAGGTCCAGAGAGCTCTGGAGCAGGTTTTTTTTATCAAGGATGTCTTTGTACATTGCTGCATTCATCTTTCCCTCAATCCTGACTAGTCTCCCAGTTCCTGCCACTCAAAAACATCCCCACAGCATGATTCTGCAACCACCATGCTTCACAGTAGGGATGGTATTGGCCAGGTGGTGAGCGGTGCCTGGTTTCCTCCAGACATAACGCTTGCCATTCAGGCAACAGAGTTCAATCTTTGTTTCATCAGACCAGAGAAAATTGTTTCTCATGGTCTGAGAGTCCTTCAGGTGCCTTTTGGCAAACTCCAGGTGGGTTTGTCATGTGCCTTTTACTAAGGAGTGTCTTCCATCTGGTCACTCTACCATACAGGCCTAATTGGTGGAGTGCTGCAGAGATGATTGTTCTTCTGGAAGGTTCTCCTCTCTCCACAGAGAAATGCTGGAGCTCTGTCATGTTCTTGGTCACCTCCCTGACTAAGGCTCTTCTTCCCCGATCGCTCAGTTTGACTGGGTGGCCTGCTCTAGGAAAAGTCCTGGTGGTTTCAAACTTCTTCCATTTATGGATAATGTGCTCATTGGGACCTGCTGCAGGAATTTTTCTGTGCCTCGATGCATTCCTGTCTCAGAGGTCCACAGACAATTCCTTGAACTTCATGGCTTGGTTTGTGTTCTGACACGCACTGTTAACTGTGGGACCTTACCTAGACAGGTGTGTGCCTTTCCAAATCATGTCCAATCAAGTGAATTTACCACAGGTGGACTCCAATCAAGTTGTAGAAACATCTCAAGCATGATCAGTGGAAACAGGTTGCACCTGAGCTCAATTCTAAGTGTCATGGCAAAGGCTGTGAATACTTATGTACATGTGATTTTTTTATTTTTTCTATTTTTAATAAGTTTGCAAAGATTGCAAACAAACTTCTTTCACATTGTCATTATGAAGTATTATTTATAGAATTTTGAGGAAAATAATAAATTTAATCCATTTTTGAATAAGGCTGTAACATAACAAAATGTGGAAAAAGTGAAGTGCTGTGAATACTTTCAGGATGCACTTTATGTGTGTGCATTACTGCACTCAAACATACGATTTATTATTTTTATTTTACGGCTCTGTACTAATCAGTGTACTACTAATCTTTACGCAGCTGTGTGCATTGTTCCATCAAAAACAATGCACCTGTATTCAGATCAGTAAAAAAATGTGGCATCTTTAATTCCCCTGTGCAAGAGGCATAATCTTTAAGCCATTGTGAGGCCAGAGAGTGTTCAAATCTAGTTTACATCTGATAATGTAAATCTGCCAGCACAGTACAGACTGCCTTAATTATATAAAACACAACTGTCCAGCCCGATCATCAACATAGAGTACTAAGTATGATTTTATAGTGCTGGAATTTCATGAAAAGAACCCTTAAAGAGGTAAGCTAAATTTTAGGCTATGCTATCCAAATGAGAATATGTAACAGATATTTATTTTATTTATTTATTACAGGTATTTATATATTGCCTTTTATTTACGCAGCTTTTTGCATATACACTGTACATTCTCATCTGTCCCTGTACTCAAGGAGCTTACAATCTAAAGTAGGTATTTTACCAATTTGACTGCAAAAGTATAATGACACTTTAAAGTGGATCAAAACCCCACTAGTTAAACTATTTCCCAAAACAAAGCTCATGTTAAAAGTGTTCAAATGTTAACGCATTCTTAATCAAACATACCAATATTATCTTCTGCAGTGTTTTCATTTACAGTATGTCTACTAGAGCAGGCACAGTGTATGCTACATTCAAGGAAAGCCCCCAGTTAAAACTGTCACTGTTGACTTTGTGCTTATGTCAGCTCTTAGCCGAATTTTCAAATTCTCAAATGACTGGTGTCATAGCTTCTCACGTAAAAATCAAAAAACGTGCTGCGCCAGAAGTGCACAAAAATAATAAGTGATTAATGAATCAACAAGTGTTATCAACAAAATATAGTGTCCATCATATGTGCTCTGATGAAACATAAATGTTCATATAAAGTGCTCCAAAGTAATGATTAGTATATCCAGGTGATGACAGGACAGCCTCAATCCCTTGTGAATCAAGCAGGAACCACCAGTGTGTGAACTCCCTCCACCAGTAAGATTGGCCTCTCACCTTGATACCAGACCCAAACGGGCCAGCATGAGCATATCAGGGGATAAACAGACTATCACAGGTAACCTCTCCAGCCTTCACCTCCGGGGGTCGCCAGGACATAAAATAAAGATAAAGCAAAGATCTAGTGCTCTCTGAATGTAAATAATGAGCTTTTATTGAGCATAAAGGGGTAACTCACATTTGTTGGGCACTCAGCCGTGCCTGCTGTTATGGCATTCAGTGTTAGAGAGTAGCACCCGAGCGATCGGCGTCAGGCACGCAGGCTCCGCCTCCCTATACGCGTTACGCCTGGAGCGTGGGCTCCGTTTGGCTTCTTCGGTAGGGGTGAAGTTTGCGTGTCCAGCCTCGCCTATTTACCAATGCTGCTAACGGTGGATTGGCCAGCGGTCACATGTCCTCCTCACTCTGAGCTATGCACAGGACACCGGAACCAAAAGATACACTTCCTGTGATCTTCGGTGTCACTAGCTATTATATCGAGGGGGCAATTTGAAACATATATAGATCTACTAAATCACTACCAGAGACCGCGTGACTGCGCCGCCATCCCCCGGGTGTTTCTCCTAAAATCATCGCATAAAAACATCTTTATTACATAAAATCGCATCATAAAATCGCATTAAATCAAATTATTGCCATAATGTTAAAAACTCACAAAATATATTATTGGTAAAAGTGGAATACCTCTAATATATTGCTAATTCTATAAAATGACACAAAAAAAAATATTTTATGTATATAAAAATATATAAAAATTAAAAATCTGTATAAAAACTATGACAAATGTCTATATATTAAATGATGAATATTGAGTGAATCTACAGATATTTCAGGGAGGGGGGGCTATCTATCACTAATGAAGCAGTTGAGGTCAAAATCCTTATTTAACCCCCTGGGTGCCAATACTTTCGTCTCATACACCCAGAAGGACTCTCTTCTGCTTAATTGTCGAATGTAGTTTCCCCCCCTCCAATGTGGCTGGACATGTTCAATTCCCCAAAACTTTAGAGAATGAGGGTTTCTATCATGGACTTCTCTAAAGTGCTTGGAGACGCTGTGTGACACCTCACCCTTTTTTATATTTTTGATGTGTTCTCCTATTCTTACGTTCAGGGGTCGTGATGTGCGACCCACATATTGGAGTCCACAGCCACACTCCATCATGTAGACCACCCCAATGGTGGTACATGTAATTAAATCTTTAATATGGTATTCGTTGCCTGTGCTGTTAGATTTAAACGATTTTCTTTTCTTTATGTTTTTCCTCGTTTGTCGACAGACACCGCATTTCCCACATGCAAAAAATCCGGATAGAAACTGGAAAACAGTATTTTTCATACGCTTAGGGGGATCTACCACTCCCGGTGCTAACCTATCTTTCAACACAGGTGCTCGCCTGTATATGAAACCAGGTTTCTCCGGAAGGTGGGGTCCCAAAACTTTATCTTGTTTGAGGACACTCCAGTGTTTTTTAATGATGCGTTCAACTTGCTTGTGTTGAGCATTATAATCAAGCACAAGCTTAAAATTATTGTTCACCTCCCTTGGTGGTGTCCTCTTGTTTTCCAAAAGTTCAGTTCTATTTAATAATGCTACTTGTTGTAAATCAGAATTCACTTTCTCCATGTTGTATCCCTTTGCCTGAAATCGTTCCACTAGTACTTTGGACTGTGTAATAAAGTCATTGTCATTTGAGCAATTTCTTTTAATCCTGATAAGTTGTCCCCTCGGAATGTTAAATAGCCAATTTTTATGGTGACAACTATCCATAGGTAAATAGGAGTTGCGGTCGGTGGGTTTAAAAAAATTTTTTGTATGTAAACGACCATCTTTTATAAAAATCTCCAAATCTAGGAAATTCAATTTCTCCTTGCTCTCAGTCCATGTAAGTGCGATATTCTTGTTATTAAAATTCATTCTGGTTTTAAAAAAATTAAAAGATAAAATGTCTCCTTCCCAGATAATAATCAAATCATCAATGAATCTTTTATAGAAGATTAATTCTGGGGGTCTGTTCACTAAAATCTCCTCCTCCTCCCATTGGGCCATAAATAAATTAGCTACGCTGGGGGCAAATCTTGCCCCCATAGCTACGCCTTTGGTTTGTAAAAAATATTCTCCCGCATACCAAAAATAATTGTGATTGAGGCAAAATTCCAAACTTTCTAAAAGAAATTCTACATGTTCCCCATCTAAATCTGATTCATCTAAGGCCCATGCCGCTGCCTCCGAGGGGACAACTTATCAGGATTAAAAGAAATTGCTCAAATGACAATGACTTTATTACACAGTCCAAAGTACTAGTGGAACGATTTCAGGCAAAGGGATACAACATGGAGAAAGTGAATTCTGATTTACAACAAGTAGCATTATTAAATAGAACTGAACTTTTGGAAAACAAGAGGACACCACCAAGGGAGGTGAACAATAATTTTAAGCTTGTGCTTGATTATAATGCTCAACACAAGCAAGTTGAACGCATCATTAAAAAACACTGGAGTGTCCTCAAACAAGATAAAGTTTTGGGACCCCACCTTCCGGAGAAACCTGGTTTCATATACAGGCGAGCACCTGTGTTGAAAGATAGGTTAGCACCGGGAGTGGTAGATCCCCCTAAGCGTATGAAAAATACTGTTTTCCAGTTTCTATCCGGATTTTTTGCATGTGGGAAATGCGGTGTCTGTCGACAAACGAGGAAAAACATAAAGAAAAGAAAATCGTTTAAATCTAACAGCACAGGCAACGAATACCATATTAAAGATTTAATTACATGTACCACCATTGGGGTGGTCTACATGATGGAGTGTGGCTGTGGACTCCAATATGTGGGTCGCACATCACGACCCCTGAACGTAAGAATAGGAGAACACATCAAAAATATAAAAAAGGGTGAGGTGTCACACAGCGTCTCCAAGCACTTTAGAGAAGTCCATGATAGAAACCCTCATTCTCTAAAGTTTTGGGGAAATGAACATGTCCAGCCACATTGGAGGGGGGGAAACTACATTCGACAATTAAGCAGAAGAGAGTCCTTCTGGGTGTATGAGACGAAAGTATTGGCACCCAGGGGGTTAAATAAGGATTTTGACCTCAACTGCTTCATTAGTGATAGATAGCCCCCCCTCCCTGAAATATCTGTAGATTCACTCAATATTCATCATTTAATATATAGACATTTGTCATAGTTTTTATACAGATTTTTAATTTTTATATATTTTTATATACATAAAATATTTTTTTTTGTGTCATTTTATAGAATTAGCAATATATTAGAGGTATTCCACTTTTACCAATAATATATTTTGTGAGTTTTTAACATTATGGCAATAATTTGATTTAATGCGATTTTATGATGCGATTTTATGTAATAAAGATGTTTTTATGCGATGATTTTAGGAGAAACACCCGGGGGATGGCGGCGCAGTCACGCGGTCTCTGGTAGTGATTTAGTAGATCTATATATGTTTCAAATTGCCCCCTCGATATAATAGCTAGTGACACCGAAGATCACAGGAAGTGTATCTTTTGGTTCCGGTGTCCTGTGCATAGCTCAGAGTGAGGAGGACATGTGACCGCTGGCCAATCCACCGTTAGCAGCATTGGTAAATAGGCGAGGCTGGACACGCAAACTTCACCCCTACCGAAGAAGCCAAACGGAGCCCACGCTCCAGGCGTAACGCGTATAGGGAGGCGGAGCCTGCGTGCCTGACGCCGATCGCTCGGGTGCTACTCTCTAACACTGAATGCCATAACAGCAGGCACGGCTGAGTGCCCAACAAATGTGAGTTACCCCTTTATGCTCAATAAAAGCTCATTATTTACATTCAGAGAGCACTAGATCTTTGCTTTATCTTTATTTTATGTCCTGGCGACCCCCGGAGGTGAAGGCTGGAGAGGTTACCTGTGATAGTCTGTTTATCCCCTGATATGCTCATGCTGGCCCGTTTGGGTCTGGTATCAAGGTGAGAGGCCAATCTTACTGGTGGAGGGAGTTCACACACTGGTGGTTCCTGCTTGATTCACAAGGGATTGAGGCTGTCCTGTCATCACCTGGATATACTAATCATTACTTTGGAGCACTTTATATGAACATTTATGTTTCATCAGAGCACATATGATGGACACTATATTTTGTTGATAACACTTGTTGATTCATTAATCACTTATTATTTTTGTGCACTTCTGGCGCAGCACGTTTTTTGATTTTTATGTTTTTGTTGTGAGGTGTGGACACAATTTGTGTATGCAGCCGGATTTATATATTGATTTATTCTAGCACATTTATACACATTTGAATTTCACTTAGTCTTGCGCTGATAGTTTTTTCACTATATAGCTTCTCACGTGTACAATACCCTGATTTAATTAGAGGCTAGGATGGCCCTGTCCTCTTCAAATAGAAGGGTTTAGTTCTGCTTTAACAAGACTTTCACGTCAGGGAGTCTTGTTATGAGTATATTGCTACTATCAACTGCTTGACTAATTGCACTCATCAAGACAAGTTACTCCCCCCAGTCTAGGTTAAGCCTAATGCTCTTCCATACCTTTGCTGTTTGTGCCCTCTGAAATACCTTCCAATGCTCCTCCTTACCTCCTTCAGTCCTCTGCAAAATCTTTCAAACACCCTCTTCATGTTTCCTCCCTTCTCCATGGAAATGACCCTGGTGTGATCCTCCTCATTTATCCAGATGAGGAAAGTCTTTTCATTATTGTGCCTAAAAAAAATCAAATAAAGTTAGATAATAGTATTTAAAGTGCTTCCTTTTTTTTTTCCCAGAAAAAATAAAATAAATAAATAAATAAATAAAAGTCAGCAGCCACAAATACAGTAGATACTTACCTGTCTTAGGATCCAACGTCGTCTTCATCTGGATCAGTTACACGCCGGTCTTTGAGTCGCAGGTGCCGGCATATTTACTGTGGGAGGCTGACTTCCAAATGTGCATGCGTGAGTCGCACTACACTGTGCGAATGGTCCTGCAGCCCCCTGGGACTTGTGACACGTACCAGGAGGCAGCGGGCGGGCTTGGTGGCGATTCCAGCGGAAGTGGGAGGGGGTACCTAAAAAAAAATTAGGTACATGCTCCCCAAGAAAAATAAAATGTTTAAAAACTGTTAGAGGAGGAGGTCATAAAGTGGAACTTCCTTTTATAGGTAGAGTTCGGCTTTAAATAGTTTCATTTCTGATCAATTATTTCCCAATAGAGGCAAAGAAACATATGATATTTCCATAAGAACAAATAAATAATTACAGTAGATGCTACAATTTGGTGGGACACAGCTCACCACCTTCATGGTAACCTTGAGAAAGGTGAGCAGCCTCTCATTGAAAGATTGATTGAGTTAAAACTAAAATTTGCTGTACTCTTTGTTCTCATGGAAATATCCCGTGTGTGCCTCCCTTCCATTGGAATAAACTATGCACCCAGGTTTTTTTTATATCTCTAAACCAAGCACCACACTCTTGCCTAAAATATAAAAATGGTAAAATACATTTTTTCGGGTGCATAGGTTCATTCAAAGCACTGAATGTATCAATACTCTGAAATATAACATTTCTTTCCCTTCAAGCAAAGAAAAACTGTGTGCAGTGACCATTTTGTATACACTATATTACCAAAAGTATTAGTCCGATATTCAAGATTTCAGATTTTATTGGATTTATCTTGAAATTTGACAAATCTCCAAATCTTCTCATTTCTTTAATGATATTAGGGAGACTTATTCTGGGGTTACTTATATAAAATAAAAAGATCGTCCGCATATGCTGCGATTTTATGTTCCTCCACCCCATGTTTTACCCCTGTTATATCTATATTATTCCTTATCGAAGCCAGTAAAGGTTCTAATGACAGGACAAACAACAGGGGGATAGAGGGCACCCCTGTCTCGTCCCGTTTCACATCTCAAATCTCTCTGACAAATTGCCATTTACTTTACCGAAGCCGTCGGGTTTTTATATGATGCTCCTATCCACCAGATCATCCTAGGGCCCACCACCAGGTTCTTTATTGTTTTAAACAGGAAGTCCCAGTCTACTCTATCAAATGCTTTTTCCTCATCAATAGATATTAGAGAGAATAGAGAGTAGCAGAGCCGAGGCTTCTCGAATTTGAGGTATATATAATATTAATTGTGTTGTTATCCCATTATCCTTTCCTTCTCTCCCTGGGACAAATCCTGTTTTATCTGGGTGGATCCATTCCCCCATCAGATCCTTCAGGCGGGCTGCAATTTTTGTTTGCATATCATTTTATATCCAAATTTAGCAAGGATATTGGCCTATAGCTAGAACACAGGGTGGAATCTTTCCCCTCTTTAGGAATAATTGTTATATGATCCAGGAGCAATTCATTTCTTAGCCCCCCCCCCCCCTCTCAAACTTCATTCATATATGCACAGAGTTTAGATATTAAAATTTCCCTAAATCTCCTATAGTATCTAGTTGTGAAACCATCTGGGCCAGGACTTTTCCCTAAAGGGGAATTTTTTGAAGCCTCAATTATTTCCTCCTGTGAAATTGGTTTCTCAAGAGTTAACAGTCTTTCTTTTTCAACCTTGGGAAGAATTGAATCTTGTATATATTTGACAATTTTTTGTTTTCTAGATTGTTCTATATCGGGCCTGTCTTTTTGTCTAACCAAGTAAAGATTCTTGAAATATTGTTGAAAAACGCTTGCTATTTCTGTAGTGGAGTCACCCAGCTCTCCTTTTCTATTCTTTATTTTCTCTATATAATTATTTGATTTTTTTATTCTTTAACAAGCTGGATAGATATTTATCAGGTTTGTTCCCCCATTTATATCTCTCCTTGGTCAACTTAATAAAGTGCCGCATAGTCTCCTCTTCTAACAGTTCTCTCAGTTCAACCAAATACGTTTATCTTGGTCTCATCAGACCACAGGACATGGTTCCAGTAATCCATGTCCTTAGTCTGCTTGTCTTCAGCAAACTGCTTGCGAGCTTTCTTGTGCATTCCTTCTGGGAGAGCAGCCATGCAGACTAATTTGATGCAGTGTGCGGTGTATGGTCTGAGCACTGACAGGCTGACCCCCCCCCTCCACCACCCCTTTAACCTCTGCAGCAATGCTGGCAGCACTCATATGTCTATTTCCCAAACACACCCTCTTGATATGACACTGAGCACGTGCACTCAACTTCTTTAGTTGACCATGGCAAGGCCTGTTCTGAGTGGAACCTCTCCTGTTAAATCGCTGTATGGTCTTGGCCACCTTGCTGCAGCTCAGTTTCAGGGTCTTGGCAATCATCTGATAGCCTATGCCATCTTTATGTAGAGCAACAATTATTTTTTTCAGATCCTCAGAGAGTTCTTTTCCATGAGGTGCCATGTTGAACTTCCAGTGACCAGTATGTGAGAGTGAGAGCGATAACACCAAATTTTACACACCTGCTCCCCATTCACACCTGAGACGGAGTCACATGACACCGGGGAGGGAAAAAGGCTAATTGGGCCCAATTTGTGTGTGTGTGTGTGTGTGTGTGTGTGTGTGTGTGGTATTAAAGAACTGAGGAGCATACATTGAATAACTGCATTTGTTACTAAATTCCTCAAGTAAAATTATGAACAAATGGCTTAACATATTGCTTCCTGTTTTTTAACATTGTTTCAGAGCCTCTTACCAAATGCCACGAGCATCAGGCCAGTCTCGGGCCATTCCTGCTGCTGTCAGTAATGGTGACACAGGCTTGTCAAAGAGGAAATGATCCTATCAATAAAAAAGTCAGAAATCATGAAGTTAAGATACAGAAGAACAGTGTATTTTTTTAAATATAAGAAACCTTATAAAAATCAATGAAGAAAAAAAGATACAGAAGAACAATTTTCAGGTCTCCACAATGTAATGCCAACCTACTCTGACATATTACACACAATAGGAAAAGCCAAAATGTAAGTTAGTAAAAAAGTTCATTCATTCTAAAAAAAGAATGTTAAAATCAAATGAAATTTTGAAAGACATTCCTCAAGTCATCATATGGATTGATAATTGTAGTACAAATTTGTGTATAAAGTCCATGTGACTCCATGGTGTTGATTTACTAAAACTGGAGAATGTAAAATCTGGTGCAGCTCTGCATAGAAACCAATCAGCTTCCAGGTTTTATTGTCAAAGCCTAATAGAACAAGTTAAAGTTAGAAGCTGATTGACTACCATGCACAGCTGCGCCATATTTTGCAATCTCCAGTTTTAGTAAATCAACCCCTTGTTTAGGAGAGAATCATCTATCTGGATGCACGTTTGTTATCTTCTCATATAGAGTATCCAACTTGCGTGGGAAGACAAATCAAGTCTGTAATATCTAAAATGGCAAATTATTGCCCAAGCAATGGTTAAAAAAAAAAAAAAAAACAGCAAGATCCCTACAGATATTTTCTGTAACTGTGCTGGACGGAAGATTACTATACATTCCTAGTTCATGTAATTCAAAAAAATGCTTAGTTTACTTGTAAACCCCTTGAGTTTATTGTAGAGACATTCTCATCTTAGTCGGACACTTACGTCTATTAATTGTTGCTGCTCTTGATCTGTCATATCGCTGAGTCTGTAGTAGCGTCCAGCAAGGTCTCCTTGGAGGCCATTAAGGGCATCTGCTGCCACCCTCTCAACTTCCCTCCTCTCAGCACGGGTACATGCTGGAGGCAAGCTTAGGCCTCTGATGCTTCTTCCAGTGCGAACACGAGATGACAGTACATAACGCTCATCGAAATGGCCAGCTTTAATCTGCAATGAGCAAGCACAAGGAACATAGAATGGGTACTATTACTGTATTTGATATACTGTATACATTTAATTGATCAGATCTGCCATTTCCTAAGGCCAGCTTCATGAACTTATGTTTTTCTCCTTGGTACTTGCATTTACTGTGACATTTACCTTGCTGGCATCTAAATCTGTGGGATGCTTCATGGCTCTTGGGTCGTATCCATTGTGTCTCTCTTTTATTACAGGATCAAAAATATCTGAAAATACCTAGAACATTAAGAAAACCATTTCAGATCATTACACTTAATTTTATTATACAAGGTTTTTGTACAATACATAGATCATTTTTATCCACTACAATATTTAATATCATTTATTCACCCTGTGATTAAACTTCAGTTTTGAGATGAAACAAAAAAAAATAATAAGCAAAACCTGGTTGAGTGAAAGTGAAATTTGCAGTTTATTCACTGAAATGTATTTGTTTAACTTAGGGCTTTTTTTCTCAGTGAAAAGGTGCTGGAACTCCCCCCTTCTGAGTCACTTTGTGTCTTTGCCCCTACCTACCTCCGAGCACCATCCCTTGGTTCCACCCCCTACCCACCTTCAAGCACCACCTCATTTATGGAATACCGAGCCAAGTATCATTTTGTTGTGCTAAGTAATTTGTATGTGATTTGTTAATGATAACAAGAAAAGCTGTAAAACAACCCCCCCCCCCCCTCTTTATCCAGCAGCAATATACCCTCCCCCCAGCAATAATAGATTCCTCCGGCAACAGTTGACTCCTGCAACAAAATATCACCCCAGCAACAAGAGACCCCTGGCAGCAACAGCAGATCTCCCAAAAGCCAGCATCAATAGACTCTCCAGCAGTTAGGTGCAATCGATCCCTCCCTCAACAGTAGATCCCTTCCAGCAACAATCAATGCCCCCCAGCAACAATAGACCCCCCACCAGCAAATATAGACCTCCCCAGCAACAAACATTAAATCCCCCAGCATCCAGCATCAATAGACCCTACAGCACACCACTTGCAGTTATATACATTCAGTGCTGGAGGTGCCGGAACTGCATTTCCCTGCGTTCCTGCTGAAAAAAAGCCCTGGTTTAACTGCACATTTTTATTCAGGGCTATATTTAAAATCAGGGTTTACCAATCAAAGGTAATAAACAGCTCTTTTTGCATAATTCTATGATCTTTGTTCCGTAGTGAGGGCACACTAACCTTAAATCTGCTTTTTATTGGTTGTTTCTAAGAGCCTTAGTGAAAGCATATAGTTATTTGTGATATGTACTATGTTTGACAATGGTGTCCTGTATACATCTGGTGCAATGTATTTCTGTTTCAGGGTAAATACTGCTGCTCTAGGCTTAAGTGGCTTACTCATATGGAATCCCAGATCATGGATTTGAATAAATAACCTGCAACACTGAGAAGCAATAACTTGCATAAAAATGTATTGCTCACTGAGCAGATACTGGCTGTAACTAGTGGAGAGGTGGTCAAAGACGCAGTAGTCTTGAATCCAGAAGTAACTTTCATGGTTAGAATTTGAAGGGCTACCTGAGTTGAGTATCAGGAGCTGCCCTTAATAAATATGTCCATCCTTCAACACCTTCCTCTTGATTTATTAAACCACCTATCACATTTTTTAGCCAGTGAGAAAGTGCAGGCAAAACTAAAAAGCGAAAACTCTACAAAGAGTCTGTTGCTCATTGAACAGATACTATCTGTACTTTGAGGAGAGCTGGTTGGAGAGCTAAAGAAATTAGCCTAATAAATATGCCCACCCTTCCTCCCATTCCCACCTTCCTCTTGGTTTATGAAACCACCGATCTCATTTGTAATGCCTCGTACACACGCAACGATTATCGGCCGACCGATCGTCCGACTTTTGTCCAGAGTGATGTTTTGTTGGTTGGAATGTGCCTAGACTGCACACAAATTTTCTCGGCCAACAAAAATCTACTTCAGAGGTGATGTCATGTGATGGTTTACTTTCCGTGTGTTTTTTCTTCTCTGAGCATGCCCAGTCTTGCTCATCAGATTTTTGTCTGCCGAAATCTGTACTGACTGATGGAAAATCAGCCGTTGTGTTGACGGCCAACAAAAAACTTATAGCCTGCACACCAGATTTTTTTCGGCCGAAAAGTCGGAGTCGGTTGTCGGAAGCATCATACTAACAAGCCGAAAATCGGCCAATCGGACGTTGGCCGAAAATTCCCGGCCAATAATCGATGCGTGTGTACGAGGCATTAGCCAGTAATAAAGCACAGGCAACACTGAGATGCAATAGCTTTACAAAGATTTTGTTGCTCATTGAGCAGGTAATAACTTTAACCATGGATAGATGGTTGGAGATGGGCTACATTAGTATCCAGAGGTAATTAGCACAGTTAAAATTTAAAGAGGAGCAGGCGGCTAAGTATTAGGAACTGAGCCTAATAAATGGGTCTACCCTTCCATCACCCAACACCTTCCTCTTGATTTATGAAACCACCTATCAGATTTGTTAGGCAACGAGAAAGTGTAGGCAGCAGAAAAGGAGAGCCTTTGAAAGTATCTCATCAAAGATGAAATTTCTATATTTATTTTGAAACTGCCTATACTTGATCCAATGCTTTGTGCAAATTTCTGGTAAAGCAGTGTGCCAGTCATGTGAGCAGGGGATGGGATATTTGTAAGGCACAGCACTGTTTCCATGGCTGCAGGAAAGAAAATTTTGAATTTTTTTGCCAGTTTTATCTTGGCTACAATAAACTGTCAAATGGCTATTGTAGCAATTTTATTGTATATGTGAGGATTTTCTTTAAAACCGGAAAAATATTTACATAGATGACTATTGCCGAGCAATGAATCTCTTTCTTCTCTCAATTCTTCAGTAAAAAGAGGAGATTAATCACATTTCTCATTAAACCTATTCTGCTACATGAATTGCAGCATTGATTGTTGGTGATCGATTGCTCAGTCGAGAACCTACAAATCTTCTGTGTAACAGTTCTTATTAAAACTACTGTAATGTACACAAAACCATTGATCACATGATTTTTAGTCTCATGACCGACTAAGAATTGTTCTTTTAGCCCTAACCTACTTCTTCAAGTAGCTAAGCAGATTTGTAAAGCTTCCCTGCAGTGCAGAAAGATGTTTTTCCCATCTGCATTTACAGCACCAGCATGGATTATTACTGTAACTCCCGTGCAAATTAACTGAACAAAGCTGAGTCCATTCATCAGGACCAGGTTTCAGCTCACTTTAATTAGTGGGTTATGCCTTTACTACTGTCTGGGGACATATTTGCTTATCTCTCTTACTCTTAAAATGTGTCATTGAAATATCGCCTACAATGGAAATGTCTTTCACATGAATGCAGAATTCCCAAACCAATACCATGCCTGGTGCCAGACTTATGTCGGAGAAGCAATAGTGACTCTTTTGTGAAACCCATTAAGAAAACAAAAATTAGCTAAGTTCAATTGACTGGTGGATGGGCTGTCTGCAGAAACAGTCATATGTATGGGAAGATCTTCTAACTGCAATCTCAACTATATGGCTAGCTGTACGGAGATACTGTATGTCAATATGCCTGTTCCTCAACTTTAAGAAGGAGACTGCATGCTACGCCATTGCTTTTTCACCGTGAAGAGAAATAAATCACCAGCTGGGGGTCGGGGTGTTTTGCTCCCTACACCTTTATTATGACCATGACACTTAGTATGCAGGTATACAGAAAATAAGAATAACATGTACAAGTGCATGATAGGAAATATGTGTAGTGTAGACAGGTAAAATACCAGGCCTTTACTCTGGTGTTACAACGTAGAGGAGATCAGGGCATCTCTATGAAGTTAAAAACATTCATTCTGAGCCCCCGTTCACACTAAGGCGGCCTGTGAGGCGACCTGGTCGCCTCACAGGTCGCCATAGGTCGCCTTCCATAGGGAAGCTGCGGACCCGTTCTAATAGGAGCGACACAAGTCGCTCCGACTTAGAAAAAGGGTCCGTAGCTTCTTTGGGGCGACCCGGAGGCGACCGCCATAGACTTCAATGTTATGAAGTCTGTGGCGGCCGCTCCGAGGTCGCGGCGCGCTGCTCGCACCGCGACCTCGGAGGTCGCCCCCCAAAGTCAGATCGCCCCTATGTGAACGGGGCCTGAGTATCTAGCGTGTAAATAATACGTACATGGTGACAAATGATTATATATGCAGGCCCAGTGGTGTAGCTAGAGGCCAAAGGGCCTCTGGCCAATTTTTAATCATTGAACCACATAAATGGACCCCCTCCCCCAGTCCTAATAGGAATCAATTTATTGAGCATCTGTTAATTACTAGGGCAATTTACCATGGTCCTTTTCTTCCGTCATTCACCACTGGTTCGGTCCTTTCCTTCTGACATTTTTTACTGGTCTGGTCCTTTCCTTCTGTCATTTACCATTGATTCAGTCCTTTCCTTCTAAAATGTATCACTGGTCTCCTCCTTTTCTTTTTGTCATTTACCACTGATTTGGTCCTTACCTTCTGACATTTACCACTGGTCTGCTCCTTTCCCTTTGTCATTTACAACTGGTTCAGTCCTTTCCTTCTGACATTTATCACTGGTCTGCTCCTTTCCTTTTGTCATTTACCATTGATTCAGTCCTTTCCTTCTAAAATTTATCACTGGTCTCCTCCTTTTCTTTTTGTCATTTACCACTGATTTGGTCCCTACCTTCTGTCATTTATCACTGGTCTGCTCCTTTCCTTTTGTCATTTACAACTGGTTTGGTTCTTTTCTTCTAAATTTTTTTACACTGGTCTGATCCTTTCCTTTTGTCATTTACCACTGGTTTGGTCTTTTCCTTCTGACATTTACCACTGGTTCTGTCCTTTCCTTCCAAAATTTATCACTGGTCTCCTCCTTTCCTTTTGTCATTTACCACTGATTTGGTCCTTTCCTTCTAACATTTATCACTGGTCTGCTCTTTTCCTTTTGTCATTTACAACTGGTTTGGTTCTTTCCTTCTAAAATGTATCACTGGTCTGGTCCTTTCCTTTTCTCATTTACCACTGGTCTGGTCCTTTCCTTCTGACATTTACTACTGGTCTGGTCTTTTCCCTCTGAAATTTACCACTGGCCCTGGTTGCAACTGTGATCTTTGTTCCTCTGCCATTTTGCAGGCACAATTTCTTGCTTAGTAGTAGTGTACGTTCGTACTTTATTGATCTTCAGGGCAAGCATATCAGTCTGCTCAGGTTGGAGAAGTGCTCTATATATTTTTATTGGTCTTGTGTCAGCAGTTGTTATAGTAGGGTTACTAACGGTATTTCTTGATATAGAGATATGCATCCAAAGGGAGATTAACAATTTTACAGCTGTATGCATCTATGCAGTGCACATAATTTTACAACATTTTTAAGTCTCAGCACTTTATAATATACTAGAAAGGTTACACCGCCAAGCGTATGAAATCTGAATCAGAATAGAATGACTCAAGTGTGCTAAACATACAGTCCAAATATGTATACTGTATCTGCATAAAACCTAATCTCACTAACCTATTCCTAAAATTAAATTCTTTGTCGTTTGTGCTTGGGAACTGGATAAGCTGCAAAATGACACATTGTCCATATTGCTACTCTGAGATATACTGTGTGTATATATATATATATATAATCAATAGACTCAAAGGCTTTCTCACCTCATAGCATTCTTCATCTCCTGCCACCATACCCACAGTCTTAATGAAGGGATGTCCTGGGTTATCTACTCCGGTCTGGATGCATTCGTCGAGGGTGAAGCCGTTAGGGGTGGTCTTGTTACAGAGATTGGCATAAATGGCAGGCGTCAGGCTGCTTGCCATACAGTTGTTGTGTTTTCGGAGGTCAGGATATTCTGCACTGTTGGAGATGATAATAAAACAAAGATGTAATACAATGATGCTTGTGGTAGGTTCATGTTAATGTTATTACTGAGGGTATTACTATCAATCTCTGGTCATTTCATTAAGCACAATGGTCCTTGTGAAAGGATCGCATATATACATCACACAGACATCGCATGTGACCTGCATAGCAATGTGGTGTGAATCACATGCGATCTCTGTGTTTGCACCAGTGTGAACCCAGCCTAAAAGTGATATTCAACCTTATTTTTTGTATGAAATTTCAGCAGTTGATTTAATCACTTACTGAGTATGCAGCTTCATTATCTTTTAATCCTTGCATATGATCCAGTTTAAGCTGGTGTCATGACCACTCTCCAAGGTTTCCTGTTTCAGGGTGGCTCCTTTCTTTTGCAGTGTCCTATTGAGCCTTTCTTGCATGCAAGGGCTAAAGTTGTGTCTCCCTACACATTGTTCATTAATAGAAACACACAGTCCCATAACCTAGGATTGCAAGGCACTTCTCTGCTCCTCCCTTCTCCATGCTAACAGACTGACTAACGACTGCACTGTCCACTGTTACCTTTTTTCTGTGAAGACCAGAAGTTCAGGGAAGTAGCACTGACAGAGTAGGAGCTAGCATAAAAGTTGTAAACTACAAGCGCTGGGGGTAACAATTTCTACTAATAGCTTATTGGGGAATGATTATTTTATGATGTTCAATGTGGTAAACTATATAACGCTGAGGGTTTTAATACTGCTTTAACTGAAAGGACTTCTGATACAAGAAGTCTAAAAAAAAAAGCAGTAAGATCACAAGCAGTAGCTGTTTGTCTGCTTGTCTGCTTATAGCAGCTAAACAGCATTATGTGATCCAAACTTTGAGCACGAAATTAAACCATCAAACTATAATTAAAAAGTAATTAATTTCTGCATGTTCCTATTACTAAACTCATTAAGTCTGATTTCTTTATGGAGTTTAGCTTTAAAGTGTCACTAAACCCACGTCATAAAAAACTATAAATAAATGTTGTATTACATGCTGTTCATACTCACTTTGCCACTATGAGATTCCCTTTCTGTATTTTGCAAAAAATCTCCTGGTTGATCCTGCTGCTCTCTATCTCCCCCTTCTGTTCATGTCCCTAATTCAGCTAGGGATTTTGTAGCTATGGTGGCAGCACTGCACATGCTCAGTTTTCAGTAAGTTTCTATGCTGAGCATTCCCTCTTCATCACATCTGAGCAGCCCGTGTGACTATAGAGTCACCACGTGGGCGTATACATGGTGGTAAATGACAGCTCACTCCCTCCCTCCTCCATGCCCACTAACAAAGGGGGGTGGAATATTACATTTAGATTAATGGTGGCTTCCCTTCCCTATTATTCTAAGACACAACCTGGGACTGGCAGAAATCTGCCCACACCATGTTATTTCCACAAAATAAAAAAGATTGGATTTCAAATAATATATATATATATATATATATATATATATATATATATATATATATATATATATTAGTATGCCAATTTAAAACAGTTTATTGATATTTATTTATTTGTTTTTACTCTGTATTCCAAAGGCTGTTTTTCTATTAAATTAATTTTGAACATGTGACCAGCAGCAGAGGACTAGAAGCTCCTCCTACTTATGTTTCCCTTCAGACAGGCTGGGAAAATTGTGGGTGTGACAGCTGTATATTGATTAGGAAAAAGTTACCTAGATGTTTTTTTGTTTTTTTTAATTAATTACCGGGCCATCATCCATATACAGAAACAGAAGGGAAATGTAAATTAAAAAGTGTGTGTTTGTTATTACTTTAAACATATACATTTCAAACCAAAACCATGTGTGTTGCATACTGTTTGATATTTTGGGCTTAAGATCATGACACATACCACAGAAAACAATTAAACTATAAGAAGAAAAATTGCTTTTTAATTTTCCTGGTTCACCAATGTGCTGCAGTTGTTAGTACAGTAACTGCATTATGCATGGTTTATAAACTCCATATTAGTTATGGCTGTCAGCCCTCACTTGCCATAGTTGAATGATGCATTTATTAGATAGTCAACAATAAACTTTAATTACGAAATTGAAATGCATTATGGCACTATGGTTTTCATGACCTTTTGCTATTAAATTTCATTATGTCTTCACAGACAGTTTTTTTAATTAGAAGACAACTTGAATACCAATGGCAGATTTATTATTGAAGAACAGCTGAGAAATATTGCATGAATATATATAGGACCTCTTTTTTATTGCATTCTTCATTCATTCATTTACAAGAGTTACTAAAAAGCAGCAAAGTTTGCTGGTCAAGTATCAATACAAAATGGCATAAAACAAAAAACCCCTGTCAATAAATGTTTGCTGTTCATGACTCATTGGGAAATTGTCTCTTTGCTCGCTGCATGAGAAATGAAACAGAAATTTCTGAAAATTGAGGGAAATCTATGAAAGATGTCACTGGAACTGATGTCTCAGTTTGAACAATAAGGGCTCTTTTACACAGATCTGCCTGTAGGTTTTCTTTAGCGGATCTGAACGGTCCCCCCATGCATCCCTATGGGGCATCGGATGTCAGCGGAGACATGTCCGCTGACATCCGATCCGTCAAATCTGGACGGATGGAAACCCCATTTTCCATCCGTTCAGCGGATCAGATCGGATGGGATCGGATGAAAACAGACCGACGGTCCGTTGCCATCCGATTCCCCCATAGAGATGTATGGGACTCTGACAGCTGTTCTCCGCACACAACGCGGAGAACAGCTGTCATTCTCCTGCTCAGCGGGGGATCGGCGGATCGATCCCCCGCTGAGAAAAATGGAGTCCGTCCGACGGACTCCATGTGTGAAAGAGCCCTTAAGCCTAACTCCATGTTTCTTGTAATTTAAATAGTTAATTTGTAGCAAGCTGATGCATATTTGCTTCACTAACAGATGCGCCCATTGGGAGCATTGTATAACCACTTAAGGACCAGGCCTATTTCTGACACTTGTTGTTTACAAGTTAAAATCTGTATTTTTTGCTAAAATGGGTTGATTGATCAGAGACCCGATCGAAACCCAATGCCAGCTTAGTTCAGGACTCTAACCAGTCGACCTAACCAGCCGGCGGTGGGGCGGGAGACCCGGGCAGAGTGGCGGAAGGAGACGGGAGGAGGCTAAGCCGCATCAGTTGTTATCATCAGAAAGCTGACCGCCAGCCCTAAAAAACTGTACCGGGGTGATGCCTCTGGCTGCAAGCATCACCCCGGTACAACCACTTCTTCAAGCCGCGGTACCAGTACATTGGTTTGCAGGAAGTGGATAAACTGTATGTAACATTAGCTTTATACAGCATACAGCGATGTGTTCTATCAGTGGGACGGGGACTTCCTGTCCCACTCCTAGAACAGAATTGAGTCAGGCTAATCACTGCTCAGCCATTCACAGGAAGCCCTGCATTTCATCAATAAATAGGAGGCTACCTCTGATTGGCTGAGGTGGAGAGGCGGACAGATGATGTCAAAATCTCCAGCCAATCAGAGAAAGCCTTGAATTTATTGATGGAATATAAGGCTTTCTGTGAATGGCTGAGCAGCTTTCAGCCCAACTTAATTTTGTTCTGGGAGCAGGACAAGAAGTCCCCATCCCCCTGCTGGAACACATGGCCCAAACAAAATGTTTAAAGTCATAAGAAACATGGCATTAGGCTTTAAAGTGGAACTACTGTAAATTCAAAATTATAAAGTTTGCAAACAGGCAGGCTATTTATCAATAAAATCTGCCTGCTTGTTCACAGTCTTCTTTAACCAGTTTAGGACCGCCCGCCACAGATGTACTGCGGCAGGCAGCCGCTCCCAGGCAAATCGTCGTACATGTACGGCGCTCGCTCGCGGGAGTCTAGGGGGCGTGCTCCCACCCCGCTCGTCAGCGGGGAAGCCAATGCGCGTGTCAGGCGGCTCTGATTGCCGCAATGTTGCAGTCCCGCAAAAAAAATCGCAGATCGCGCCATTACTAGTAAAAAAAAAAAAAAACAATAAAACTGACATAAATCTTTCCCGTAGTTAGTAGACGTGATAACTTTTGTGCAAACCAATCAAAATACGCTTATTGTGATTGTTTTTTTTACCAAAAATATGTAGCAGAAAACAAATTGGCCTAAAATGTTAAAAAATTATGGTTTTTAATTTTTGTTTTCAAAATTTTTGTTCTTTTTTTATTTATAGCGCAAAAAATAAAAATCGCACAGGTGATCAAATACAGCCAAAAGAAAGCTTTATTTGTGGGAAAAAAAGGATGTAAATTGAATTTGGGTACAGTGTCGCATGCCCGCGCAATTGTCCGTTAAAGTAACGCAGTGCCGAATCGCAAAATAGGGCCTGGTCAGAAAGGGGGTAAAATCTTCCGGTCCAGAAGTGGTTAAGATGCACATTAAGCTGCACATGTGCAGCTCAGTTTACATTGCCAGCACTGCCCATGTGTGCTGGGATGACTGACTCCCATGCATGTGCAGGAGTGACTTCATCCCCAGTGACCTCATGGCTGAAGACTGCTACCCATAAGAAGTCATGGAGAAGGTGCTGGTGCCAGCAAGCGACCCCTTGCAGATGCTGAACCTTTGAAAAGGAGGTAAGCACTATGACCATAGTTCTTTTTTAAACCTTTTAAACCTTAAATCATCACCTCTTGTTCAAGTGACACATATAAAAGTTTCCAGTTTTAATGGTCACCAGGACAAATAGAGAGGGTGGATTTTTTCAGCATGGAAACAGGCAGCAACAAAATCTTGCGATCCAATGCAACTTACTGTGCCACTTAGTGTGTGACAAAGCTCCGAGGGGTGGAGTGAAATGCATTGGAGGCAGTGTTGGGGGTAACTAGTTACAAAGTAACGGATTACAGTAACTACATTACTTTTTTTAGTAACGAAGTAATGTAACTAGTTACAATACTAATATTGGTAACTACACTACTTTACTAGGCTATAGGAGGTAACTACACTACTTTACTAGGCTATAGGAGGTAACTACACTACTTTACTAGGCTATAGGAGGTAACTACACTACTTTACTAGGCTATAGGAACTAGGCGTTATCCAAGCCGTGCGATAAAATCGTTATTTCGAAGAATAGAGAGGGATGAAGTTTATGACTTTTTGTTGCACTTTATGTTTTATTCTGTTTTTTCAGGTTTTGTTCTCATGTTTCCCAAAGCCTGTGTTTATACAATAAACTCTATGCAGAAAGAGTGTCATGTATCTTCTTCTACACGGTCAATTAAGAAAGAGGAAAGTAAAGTAATAAGTAGTGAAGTTACTTTTCAAATGCAGTAACTAGTAAAGTAATCTCATTACAATTTACAGAAGTAACTAGTAACTAGTTACATTTTTTGAGTAACTACCCCAACACTGATTGGAGGCATGGCCTGGCTAGAGTCCAGGCTGAGGTTGCCACTCTTACCCCAATTCTAGGGACTACAAGGACTTGCGGCTACAGAAATTCCCCTCTTTTGATCTGAGTCACAACATTAAAATCTTGACAAATGTTCTAATCCTTTCCTAAGCTAGGGTCACACTTGTGCAGTTTCCCTGCGGCCGCATGGCTCACCTAGGCATTCTGAGCGGAAGTGGGAGCGGGTACCTGCCAAAACTAGGTACTCCCCCCCCCCCCAAAAAAAAAACTATTCAAAATATGGCAGAGCATGGGGGGGCAGAGGAAGAGGAGCGGAATACTGCTGGATACTAGCATTGGCTGCAAGCTTTCAGCCGCTCAGATACAAAGTTCCAAGTAGTACAGTGATGATAGTGGGTCGCTTAAGCCCCGTACACACACGCAGATCGTCGTCATACAAACGTCGGCGGACGAAAGATCTGCCGATTGTATGCGTTTTAGTATGGTGCCTCCGACAGATGTCTGCACACAATCCGCGGACAAGAGTCTTTCTTGCAAACATGAAAATTTTTGTCTGCAGACACCAGAACGGACGATTGTTCGCCTGTCAGTACAGAAATCAGCCAACAGACCGCAGATTTGCAAGACTGGGCATGCTCAGAAAATAAAAAACACAGGGAAAGTTAACCATTACATGACATCACTTCTGCAGTCAGCTGAAGTCTGCGGACAAAATTCTTGTGCTGTCCTTGTGCTGTCTTTGCACTTTTCAACAGACACTGACATCCCGGGGAGAAAAGGCGAACATTTGTATGACGACGATCTGCGTGTGTGTACGGGGCTTTACTCTTCACCTTGTCCATACACAAAACATCTTGTATTATTTTTAATTAATATAAAGTATTCTTTGAGTAAACCAAATAATCTCCTCTTATCCATTCACGTAATGCTATGTATTTAGTCAAAGGTATACAAGACATTTTGTGAATGGGTGATGGAAAAGCTCAAACAACCTCAGTGGTTTTGTATCTCAGAAGACACTTCTTTAGAACCTCTGCTACAGATGATTCTACAGTGGTTACAGCACTGCGTGGCTGAAAACTCATTCATCTCAAATGAAAAAATACCTGATATTTTGACATAACAATGGAAGGTCCTTGTTCAGACTAAAGATCAATTTTTTTTTTTTTGTCAATACTCACCTGCCATACATACGGTGCTGTCAAGTTCATAGAGATTCAGATATTTTTTGTGCCTTATCAATGCACTAAATATTAAAATTTGTAAATTTGCTGATAGATATTTAGATATAGTGACCTGACAAATACAGCCTATTCCTTATACTTCAATAGATTCTCAATCGCATACCAATTTTTACCAACCAATGGTTATAACTCCATCATCAGTATGGCGCGCTGGCAGAAAAATGATAATATAAGTAAACGAATAAAAAATATTAACTTGTGGTTAATGAATGATTATAAAGTTCATGCATATAGTATAAAAGTCCAACACCCATAAAGTGAATCCAGACTATATCATTTAAAATCTCTGTGCTGCTCAGCTACTTGAAGAAAAACACCGCGTGTCCTTTCACCCAGTGAAGATATCAGCTTATCAGAAGATGTGTGACTCATGTCATAGGGAAGTCAAAGAACTCTTGTCTAAGTGAAGTCTCTCTGCTGTGATCACTTGACAAAGGAGCGCGCATGCTCTGAAACTCGTCTTGGTTTCTCCCTTCACCCTGGTGACGTCACATGCCTACCGGTGCCGCACCCCAAGCTGGTTCCATCGAGGTGTACCCGGAACGACTCTGACTTACCATCATCTCCCTGCCCACCGCGATTACCGTGACTGTTAAACCCTCGGTTGGAGAATCAATTCACCGGGTGTTATCTATCTGCACTTTGATGTGAGTGTACACTTGGCTGCTTGCCCTTTTATCAAATAAATACTGTTTTTAGAGGCACTTTTCTTTTTCTTTTTTTTACATCTTTGTTGTGATCAACCGAAATTTGCAACATAACCATGCTTCCGCGATCCCGTCTTGCATTGTGGGATTTGCAATCTTTGTTCATGTTAATTGTCATACACAACTTTTAGTATTTTTTAACCACAATAAAGCATCCTATCATGAATTTTATACTTTTCGAGCCTGGTGCTCTGTTTATTCTTCATTGCCGGGGACCCTGAGCAGTGAAGAACCTATTTGTGGAGGCAGAGGCGTAACTAGAACCTTCAGGGCCCAGGTGCAAGAAACCATAAAGGGCCCCCTGGACCCCTGGTCGGGGCCATTCCCTTCAAGCCTGGGGCCCTTTACTCTCCTTGCGGGGCCCTTTATTACGGTCCTGCAGTGGGACCCTTTTACAAGTTCTGCAGTGAGCCCCTTTCCTGCCATCTTGGGGCCTCCCCACGGTGGTGGAATGCCAGGGCTCAGTCGCAAGTGTGACCTTTGCGATCCTGGAAGTTCACCCACTGGTGTCGATAGTTTTTATTTTTTGGTATTTTAATTGTATTATTTTTTATAATTTTATTTTATTTTTTTACAATGTCACTGACTATGACTCTGTCCATTCAGAAAGGAAGGAGCTGGTAAATTACATATTTACCGACCCCTTCATGGTTTTCTATTGTGACACATCCCCTGCAGCAGCCGGCAGGAGAGGGAAGGGAGCACAGTGGGGGGGGGGGGGGAGCACACAGGGGCCCAGAGACAGCAGAACACAAGTGACCTGGATAGGAGGAGTGGCGGGGGCAGCATACAGAGGAACCAATCTCCTCCATTTTCCTCCTGAAGCTACACCAGGAAATAGGAGGACAGTGATTTCACTACATGCTGCCCATCTCTTATCCAGGTGTTCAGGGGAGCAGCACAGGCCCCCTGGAGCATGGGGCCCGGTTGCAATTGCAACCCCTGTAGTTACACCCCTGTGTGGAGGCCTGAGGGAAAACATTGGATCACGGCAAAGAGATATCACTACACAAGAGTTTTTGACTTCTCTATGACTGAAAGTCATACATCTTCTGGAGACCTCACATCTTCATTGGGTGAAAGGACACATTGTGCTTATCTTCAACAAGCTGTGCTGAGAAACACGGAGATTTTATATGATATAGTCTGGATTCACTATATGGGTGTTGGACTTTTATACTATATTCATGAACTTTATACCACAAGTTAGTATTTTTATTCATTTACATATATTGATAATTTTTTTTGCCAGCGCAGCATGCTGTTGATGGAGATGTTCTCAGTGTATGTTAATCTATACATAATACTTGCCACAGCTTGTTCATGCTGATTTATTGTATTTTACCATTTTCGCAGTATCACTTTCTCGTTTTGGCAATGGTTATTATAGATTTATTTGTTTCTATTTTGAAATGTATTTGTTTCTATTTTGAAGAAAGAATTATTCTCTTTCCCTGTTCTTCCCTTTTAATTCCTTCCCTTTTGTTTTTTATGTATCCCTATTTACTATAGTCTTGTTTTATGTATCATTGTTCACAAGATGGGATAGTTCACCTTTCATGTAACTGTTGCACAAGGCATGTCGTTCTGACCTATGTTCTAATGTTACCTGTCTTATTGTCCCATGTATTCTTAAAAACGTTGAATAAGGAGATGTTTAAGCTAAAAAAAAAAAAAAAAACACTTATGTGGATTTTAGGATATTTCTACAGCATGAACCAGACATTGGGAGGCCTGGAGATATTAGCAAAGAGAAACAAAATCCTCTTTAAGCTACTTACCAGTGCCATGTGTCCCCTGCCCTCATTTCATGAAGTCGCATTGTAAATAATTACAACATTTACTATGAATAAACCTCTTGATTGAAGACACAAATTTCAGAGGCAGATTAGTGTACACAGCACACCCCTCTTGTATTATGTGTTATGCTGGAGTACGACTGCATTACACAGATCAATATTGGGGTTTGGATAGAATGACATTGCAAGAATTATTGTCATACATAAGTGCCAAATATTGATCAGTAGGAAAAATGACCCTTTCATCACAAAGCAGAGGAGGTGGAAGCATTGCCATGAAGCTGATGCAGAATGGGGGAGGGGAACCAAGGACTTAAGCTTGTCTAAGATTCTTGAATAACTATATGAATTCCAATCATCATGTCAAAATCTTCCAATAGATATTACAGGCAACTCCTTTAAAAAAGTTGCAAACTATAGATATATATCTATAGCTAACTGAAGGAATAAAGTGCATACAGAATATGCCATCTGAATTCTGAAACTGTAGCTTTGTGTGGCCTGAAGCTATGCCTGATCCTTGAGAACAATGCAATTGCAAATGTACCAGAGTGTCCATGAATATAGTTATCATATAATGTCCCCTGTGTGAACAATAATGACCAGATCTATTCAACAACCAATGTACACCATGTCTTATTTAGCAGAAACACTGGTATATGTTTTGCCATCTTGCCCACCTAATATTGAGTAGTACACTTTTGCTGCCAAAACAGCCACTTTTGCCGCCCAAGCAGTTCTGACTCGTCAAGGTATGGAAGCCACTAGACCATTAATGGTATGTTGAGGTATCTGGCAGCAAGCCTTAAAGTGGAAATAAACTCTACGTTTGAACTTGTACCTACAGATATGCCTACAATAAGGCTTACTTGTAGGTACAGTGAATGTCTGTTAAACTTGCACTGTTTAGGAGATATTCAAACAACATACAGCCAGTGACATCACGTGCACATGTGCTCTGAAGGTACAGCATACTGTGCCAGACCTTCAGAGCTTAGCGCCAAAGCCGAGAATTTGCGGTCCTGGCCATCCATGCAGCCAGAGTCCATGAACCCAGAAGGAAGACCAGGTAAAGATGGCAGGACCAGGGAGCTGTGCCAGCGCTGCACTGGAGGGCTCTGTGTACAGGTAAGTCTGTCATAATGTGCTAGTATGCAGTGCATACTAGTGCATTATGACTTAAACCTGCAGGGTGGCCCATTGTTAGTAATTTTTCTAGCGGTTTACTAACGCTTTAGGTAGCAGATCCTTTAAGTCCTGTAAAGCTGCCCATACATTATACAATGTTCTTATTCAATTTCCTTTAACCACTTTACCTCCGCTCACATGGAGGCTACTGCGGCACTTTGCCACGATCCCGTCCAGCGACGTAGACCTACGTCGCTGGACTCCTCCCCCTGTAGGCGGCGCTCACGCGCCGCCGGAGGCGCGCTCCCACTGTTTTCAGTCACAGCGGGAGTCGGGCCAGGGGAGGAGCAGAGGCGATCGCCGCTGCTCTGCCCCGATCGTCGGGGAATCGAGTGAGGAGATCCGCCCGCCTGTGTAAACAGAGCGGGCGGATCTCCATAGTGACAGGGAGTGACAGATCGGACTGTTCAGCATAGCTGGACATCCGATCTGTCCCTGTCTCACAAAGTCACCCCCCCCCCCACACGTCAGTAAGCACCAGGCATACATTAACACCTCCCTCTCCAATAAAATTAACCCCTTCACTGCCAGTGTCATTTTTACAGTAACAGTGCATATATATAGCACTGATTACTGCAGTAATGTCACTGGTACCCCCAAAAGTGTCAAAAATGTCAGTCAAGGGTCCGATCTGTCCGCCGCAATGTCGCAGTCCCGCAAAAAAAATCGCAGATCGCCGCCATTACTCGTTAAAAAAAAAACCACAAAAAATGACAGAAATCTTTCTCTTAGTTAGTAAACGCAATAACTTTTGCGCAAACCAATCAAAATACGCTTATCGTGATTTTTTTTGCCAAACATAGGTAGCAGAAAACAAATTGGCCAAAAATTTTAAAAAATTTTGATTTTTACATTTTTTGGGAGGGAATTTCTTATAAAAAAATTTGAAAAATATTGTTATTTTTTCAAAATAAACGCTCTTTTTTTGTTTATAGCGCAAAAAGTAAAAATCGCACAGGTGATCAAATACCACCAAAAGAAAGCTCTGTTTGTGGGGAAAAAAGGACGTAAATTTTGTTTGGGTACGGCGTCGCACGACCGCGCAATTGTCCATTAAAGTCGCACAGCGCCGAATCACAAAAAGTGGCCTGGACGGAAGACAGCAAAATCCTCCGGTGGTAAAGTGGTTAAATTTACCTTCAACTATGTAGTGCAAGGGCCTGCCTAATTGCAAATGAATTGAAAGAGTTTAGGTCTGAATTCATATTATATGGTTTTGGTAAATCTAAAGGAAAGTTGTACAAGAAAATTGTATTATATATGGCCAGGCTAATAGACTTGATTGTCCAGCACATCCCACAGATGCTTGATTGGATTGAGATGTGGAGAATTTGGAGGTCAAGTCAACATCTCCAACTCATTGCTGTGTTTCTACAAACTATTCATGAACCTTTTTTGTAGTGTATCAGGGAGCATTATACTGCTGAAAGAGACCACTGCCATCAGAGAATACCGTTTCCATGTACTTGGTTAGCAACAATGCTTAGGCAGGTGGTACATCTCAAGCAACATCCACATGAATGGCAGTATCCAAGGATTCCCAGCAGAACATTGCCCAAAGCACCACACTGCCTCTGGTGACTTGACTTCTTCCCATACTGAATCCTGGTGCCATCATCCCCAGGTAAGAGTCATACAGACATCTGGCCATCCACGTGATGTAGAAGAAAAAGTGATTTATCAGAATAGGCCACCTTCTTCAATTGCTTCATGGTCAGGTTCTGATGCTCATGTTCCCATTCTAGGCAATTTTGGCTGTACACACAGGTCAGTATAGGCATCCAGACTAGTCTTCGTCTTTGCAGCCCCAAACATAACAAACTGTGATGCCAATTTTTCTGCTTTCAGCACATCAACTTCAGGGACAACATGTTAGCTTGCTGCCTAATATATGTCACTGACTTTCAGAGTTGGTCAATAATCAATGTTATTGACTGACAGTTACTTGACAGTTGAGGTATATATATATCAAGGTCTAATAGCAATTCAGGCCTCCTAATGGATATATACAGAGATGTATAGTAACTAAGTAGAACTACTTCACTACTGTACTTAAGTACCGAAAGGCGGTATCTGTACTTTCCTAGAGTAGAATTTTTTTCTCCTACTTCCACTTTTACTTCACTACATTTTTTCGATGATTTCAATACTTCTACTCTGATATTTTTTTTTGTGCTGCATAGTTACTCGTTACAATTATAACAATTACCACTGCCAGAACAGTAGACGGCAGGTTTCATGAAGCTCAAAACATGTGTATTATCAGCGCATATGAAAATAAATGCTACTGTATGTATAAATAAAAGCTGCATTTGAAATAATAAAAAACAATATGATGTTCAAACTTTTGACTTCTTTCTTTAATAACTACATAACACAGTACTTGTACTTTTACTTTCAGTACTTGAGTAGCAATTTTTTTTCAAAACTACTGGTACTTTTACTTTCAGTACTTGAGTAGCAAAATGTAAAAAAAAAACTACTTGCAATACTTAAGTAAAAAAAATGTTGAATACTTTAGTACTTTTACTCAAGTCACTTTTTGATTGAGCACCTCCACTTCTACTCAAGTCACTTTTTGATCGAGTACTTGTACTTTTACTCAAGTATGGGTTTCGAGTACTTTATACAACTCTGGATATATGTATATGAGCCTTTCTCAGGCTCTCCTATAGAATAGTGAATTACCACTACTAGGTCAGCCCTCTAACACACTACTAGCAACTAATCAGATATCAGCAACCGACATCCTAGTTAAATCCGTCTAGTAATGGATGACTTCTAAATAAATTCTGTGAGTTAATGTATATCAACTTCGCAGACTATGAAAGAGATGGGGAAGATACTAAAACTGAAATAGGAGGAGAGTGGTAGTGAAATTAGGGACAATAGAGGTTGAAAAGGAGACCCCAAAATGTTTAATAGGTTATCAGCAGGGTCTGTGTCATGGAGTTCAGAAACAGTGGAGGTAGTGCTGGGGATGCAGGAGACGCACCAGGTTTTATTGTGGGGTGCTGTGTGAACAGTAAATGGGGCAGCAGGGCTGAGATCCCCACTTGGCCAGTCAGTAAAAATGAGACTGATGTGTGGCGTGATGCCCTGAATAAATATGATAAATTATTGAACACATGTTGGAGACTGGGTGCTGAGGGTGAATGCACATACACTGGGTATGGAGGGGTTAACACACAAGTGGTAGGGACTAGCTCTTGAGGGGTAAATGTGCATATGCTGGGTCCTGGTGGCTGAGAGAATAATGCACATAAACAGAATATGAGCTGAGAGCTTAAAGCGCATGCATTGGGTACTGAATGCTGAGTGATTAACCTACATGAGTTGGGCGCTGAAAGATCATTATGCATGCATGGGGACTGAGGACAAAGGAGGTAATGCATATGGGCTAAAGCATTGAAGGATTATCAAATGTGCACAGAAAAATGGACAAGGGGTTGTTTAGGCTGGGTTCACACATGTCCGACTGCGGTTTGCAGTCCGGAGTCCGGTGCGGTTTTGCTCACCAGTTCAGGTGAGATTCAGGTGTGAATTTATACTTGAATTCATACCTAGACAGGACCCTTCTTAGTAACGGACTGTGGCACCCCCTGGACATGTGTGAACCGGCTCCATTGAAAGCGGGTCCAATTCACATGTAATGCGAATCAGATGTGGTTAAAAATGCATCCGATTCGCATATATGTGAACTGAGCCTTACTAAAACAGTAAGGCTCTGGTGCAGCTGTGCATTGTAGACTTGTTCAATTAAGTTGTTCAACCAAGAAACTGGAAGCTAATTGGTTACTTTGCAGAGCTACACCAGATTTTACACTCTCCAGTTTTAGTAAATCAACTTCTGAGGGTTTAGCAGTGGGGTCTGGGCACTTAGGTGTTAATGCCAATGTAAGTTATATGCTTCCTTCAACTGGCAACCAATGTAAGGAGCATTTTTTACATGACTATAGTATAGTAAAACTAATGGCTCTTGTACAGAAATCTAAGTTAGTTCCAAATCCAATTACTATGTAATGTACAAGGCTCATAAAATAAAAAAACACACTTTCTTTACCCTCCCTGACTGAGCCCAATCCTCCTTTATGTGTGTCTCACAAACTCCCCCTCCCAGACACTGCAGCTCACAATGGGAGGATTTCAGTAACAGAGGCAGTTCTGTTAGTCTGGAAAGCAGTGGGCAAGGGTAGGTGTGGCCAGGAGCTGATTAACAAGCTAAAGGGCTTATGAATCAGCAGTAAAGATATTTATAGCTCAGCCTCCTGAAACTTCTTAAAGCAGGCACAGCCTAGGCACAGAGAGTGGTAACTCTGCTTCTGAATTTATAAGCAGTGCAGTATTTTTGTTACCGCATCACAGGAAGCTGTATTCCTTGGAGTTCACTGGCAGGATCAACAGGTATTAGTTGGACATGGTTCTACTTTAAAGTGTTACTAAACCCACAACAGTAAAATCAGTCTGTACATGCAGTAAAGCATGCTTGTTATACTCACTGTAGAACCTAAGGGGTTAATCTTTTGCATTGTGTGAAAAGTCTGTTTGATCCTGTCTTCTCTGATTCTCCTCTTCTTCAACTGTCCCCAATCCATCTGCTGATAGAACAGAGTATTGGGGGCAGGCTGCACATGCTCAGTTTTCTAGAGGGATTTTTTTTGTCCTGGGAGGGTGCATTTGATCAGCACAGGGCCAATCATTACTGTCCAGACTGAGGGTCAGGGGTCCTGCAGCCTCATAGGACAATCAGGGGAGAATGAAAACTCCTTCTACAAGCTTTAACCAGTGCTTGGCTGGACACTGATAGAAGTCACAAAACTGCTATATACTGGCAATAAGAAAAGGTATTTAGCAGTTTATATTTACTAAAATAATTGCATTTCCATGTTCTGTGTACTGTGAATAGGGGGTCCTGGGTTTAGTAACACTTTAAGGCCTAGTGTATATGGGCTTTTGAGATCTGTCTGTGTTGCATTTGTCAATCAGGAAATTCTCATTTATTTGAACAGAAAACACTACCATCAACAGTTTTTTCATATTACATTTTTGTTTTTGGGGTTAATACCATTCTGTATAAAGAAAGGACAGTGGAGCAGCAATTAAAGAGAAACTACAGTCTGCTCACATAATTTGCAATAAAACATCTTTGCCATTCTGAAGCTTTCCTCCAACCACTCTGCATATTATTTTATATATACTGTGATTCTGTACTTGCCAAAAATGCTGCAGAAATCTCACTCCACTAAGTCTGGCTGCAGCCATTTTAACTGTGGGCAGCTGAAGCTGCTGCCTGTTCACTTCCTGGATTTACACAGACACATATCCACACAGACACACATATATATATATATATATATATATATATATATATATATATATGTATATGTAGCAATATTTCCAGGCATTGGGCCTGATGTGGGTCTGCCATGGTTACCGTTACCACCAACAGCACATTTAAGCTTATTGCCCAAGTGTGAGATCTGAGACAATGAACAGTCCGGCATCCTTGGTTTTTAGTTTATTGTAGGAACTTGGATGGGAGAAGGGAATGAGTGAGATACTCTGGCTCAACTAGGTACACTTGAAAAAAATGCCGCCTATTGCTGTCTTGGCGCCGGCTGAATGCCGACCAACGCCTTATGGCGCTTGTAAACCTGACTTGCGGTCTGTGAACTGAAACTTGACTTCTAATGCTTCCTCACAGTTCAAAAGTCCTGAACATTGCTCCCTGTAGTCTTCTCTGACTGAGGTAGCCACTAGCAATGACGCTGCACCGCTTAACACTTTACACTTCAGGGCCCAACCGCTGGCACCCCCTTTACTCTTCAGGGTAATCTCTGGCACCCCCTTTCTATATTCCTGTACTGGCTAGCTAGCTCCTGGATCCCTCTGACCTTCTCCGGAGAGGTCCCCTCTGCTAGGCAGAGTACTCACAACTCAGCACACCTGGATCCTTCTCTGCAGCTCAGCTCAGCCCTGTGTCCACTCAGGCCAGCCGCCTGGGACACCCGATTCTTCCTGACAGGAGGAGAGACAGCCGTACCCTCCCTCCTGGGACTCTGCGTCATGTGCTCCCCTCAGACATATATATCCTCTCCCAGAATGCTGTGCGGTATAATCTGCCTTCCTGGGATAGATACAAGCCCTGGTGTGCGCCATTGGCCGGGTTTCCTCCACTGCCCAATGAGAGCCCTCATTGGGTTACAGTGGGAAGACTCCCCAGTCTCAGCAGTCACACCTGGGAACCATGACAACCTAGCTGAAAACATGGCCCTGCTGATAAGCAGACAAAGCCCACTATACTTTACCTAGCACCTACATTGGAGGGTGCTACACACATATATATATATATATATATATATATATATATATATATATATATACAGAGTGGGTACGGAAAGTATTCAGAATCATTTAAGTTCATTCTTCTTCCTCATGAATGTACACATAGCACCCCATACTGACAGAAAAACACAGAATTGTTGACATTGTTGCAGATTTATTAAAAAAGAAAAACTGAAATATCAAATGGTCCTAAGTATTCAGACCCTTTGCTGTGACACTCATATATTTAACTCAGGTGCTTTCCATTTCTTCTGATCATCCTTGAGATGGTTCTACACCTTCTTTTGAGTCCAGCTGTGTTTGATTATACTGATTGGACTTGATTAGGAAAGCCACACACCTGTCTATATAAGACCTTCCAGATCACAATGCATGTCAGAGCAAATGAGAATCATGAGGTCCAAGGAACTGCCTGAAGAGCTCAGAGACAGAATTGTGGCAAGGCACAGATCTGGCCAAAGTTACAAAAAGATTTCTGCTGCACTTAAGGTTCCTAAGAGCACAGTGGCCTCCATAATCCTCAAATGGAAGACGTTTGGGATGACCAGAACCCTTCCTAGACCTGGCCGTCCGGCCAAACTGAGCTATCGGGGGAGAAGAGCCTTGGTGAGAGAGGTAAAGAAGAGCCCAAAGATCACTGTGGCTGAGCTCCAGAGATGCAGTCAGGAGATGGGAGAAAGTTGTAGAAAGTCAACCATCACTGCAGCCCTCCACCAGTCGGGGCTTTATGGCAGAGTGGCCCGACGGAAGCCTCTCCTCAGTGTAAGACACATGAAAGCCCGCATGGAGTTTGCTAAAAAACACCTGAAGGACTCCAAGATGGTGAGAAATAAGATTCTCTGGTCTGATGAGACCAAAATAGAACTTTTTGGCCTTAATTCTAAGCGGTATGTGTGGAGAAAACCAGGCACTGCTCATCACCTTTCCAATACAGTCCTAACAGTGAAGCATGGTGGTGGCAGCATCATGCTGTGGGGGTGTTTTTCAGCTGCAGGGACAGGACGACTGGTTGCAAGCGAGGGAAAGATGAATGCGGCAAAGTACAGGGATATCCTGGACAAAAACCTTCTCCAGAGTGCTCTGGACCTCAGACTGGGCCAAAGGTTTACCTTCCAATAAGACAATGACCCTAAGCACACAGCTAAAATAACGAAGGAGTGGCTTCACAACAACTCCGTGACTGTTCTTGAATGGCCCAGCCAGAGCCCTGACTTAAACCCAATTGAGCATCTCTGGAGAGACCTAAAAATGGCTGTCCACCAACGTTTACCATCCAACCTGACAGAACTGGAGAGGATCTGCAAGGAGGAATGGCAGAGGATCCCCAAATCCAGGTGTGAAAGACTTGTTGCATCTTTCCCAAAAAGACTCCTGGCTGTATTAGATCAAAAGGGGGCTTCTACTAAATACTGAGCAAAGGGTCTGAATACTTAGGACCATGTGATATTTCAGTTTTTCTTTTTTAATAAATCTGCAACAATGTCAACAATTCTGTGTTTTTCTGTCAGTATGGGGTGCTATGTGTACATTCATGAGGAAGAAGAATGAACTTAAATGATTTTAGCAATTGGCTGCAATATAACAAAGAGTGAAAAATTTAAGGGGGTCTGAATACTTTCCGTACCCACTGTATATACATTTATATATATATATATATATATATATATATATATATATATATATATACAGACAGACACACTTACACCACTGCTTGCCTGCACATTTCTACATTTCTCCTGTCTTGATAAATACTCATGGAACTCTACAGTCTCCTGTTATTTCTGCCCTCATCCAGCCCCCTCCAGCTCTGCAGCTCTCATTGGCTCTCCTATGACTCACCCCTCCTCCCTTGCTGGCAAACACTCACGAGGGTGAGAGAGAGCTGTGCATGATGTCATTAGCCTAGACCAGTGATGGTGAACCTTGGCACCCCAGATGTTTTGGAACTACATTTCCCATGATGCTCAACTACACTGCAGAGTGCATGAGCATCATGTGAAATGTAGTTCCAAAACATCTGGGGTGCCAAGGTTCACCATCACTGGCCTAGGCAAATGACCAGACAAGAAAGAGGTAGTGGGCTGTATATGGTATTTACTAGCAAAAAAAATGTTTTACTATCCAAAGTTAAAACAACAAGGGCAGAGTATTTAATAGATGGGAATATGAAAAAATGACTGAAAGGCCCCTTTAATGAGGAAGCCTTGAATGATTTAGAAGGAAGATCAGCAATGAATGAACACCAAATCCTCAAGGAGCTTTTATTGCTAGCTAGCTCCTTCTTGAAGAGGATATCATTGAGGGCCCAAGAGGGGGCCAGTTGTTCTTCTTTTCCACTCCACTAGACCTATTCATGTTACATTTACGCTGCTGCTGCTATCAACAAAATTGGGGTCACAGGACAAGGATCCATTGAGGAAAGAAAATTTCACAAGCAGAATAAAAATTAGCTTACACACAATGGTCACAAGCAATACATATGGAACCAGTAGTCTGACTTTTTAACATGCAAAATAAATGAAGCACAGATAAAAGTTCATACTACTAGTAGATAAAGGATACTAAACCTTACTGCTATTAGCACTGACATTTCCAATAAACTGTGCTATAGCCCCACTCTCTGAATACCAGTCTGACATCCCATTATGTTCAGGGTTAGCCAAGTTTAAGCACTAATACTTCCAAATCCTTTTTGCCGTTTACCAGTTCATAAATGTAAGCCTTCCACTTAGGAGATCAACTCTGTCATGTGGCACAGACTGGGTTTATATGGTGTAAATGAGGAAATTGCGTGTCTGAATAGCCACAATAGCAACACAGTAGACAGGCTTCCTGTAAATGGAAGGGCTACTGCTGCCATACGGCTAAGAATAGCTTGTGCAGCCATTACAATATTATGTCATAGACCCCTATAGGCTGTATAGAAGTTATCAGATCTAATATATAGAGAGCTTGTATTTGTCTGTTGCACTATACGCCAAAATATACTTAGTATTATTCTTGGTTTAATCCAGCATAAATCTTTATATTTTGAAAGTGTATCAATCTTATTTTTATTTTATTTTTAAACTGTATATCTAGTAAAGAAAACAAATCACAAAAAATAATATTACGGTAATCTGTGTGTTGTTATTTTTTTAAATAATGTACAATATCAAATGCCACATAGGGGTTGATTTACTAAACACAGAAGGGAAGAGAACTCACTGCTCTAGGTGATTCCAGAAGCCTGATGATACACCGGTGCACGCCTCGGCTCGCCTCCGTGGATAATCAAATGTAGAAGAAATGGCTGCACTCCAGGTGTGATCAAAATTCAGGTTTATTAGTTGAACATCCCAATGTTCAAGGTACCTTGCCACATTGTCACATTGGGATGTTCAGCTAATAAACCTGAATTTTGATCACACCTGGAGTGCAGCCATTTCTTCTACATTTGATTTACTAAAACTGGAGAATGCAAAATCTGGTGCAGCTCTGCAGAGAAACCAATCGGCTTCCAGGTTTTATTGTCAAAGCTTAATTGAACAAGCTGAAGTTAGAAGCTGATTGGCTACCATGCACAGCTGCACCAGATTTTACACTCTCTAGTTTTAGTAAATCTCCCCCATTGTATTGACTTTTGTGCAATTTCCATGTGTTTAAAATGGGATTAACACACATACAGTACATATTTATTTGTATAGAGAGGTATAAAAACAAAAGCACAAACTACGCTCAAGCTGACCTTAACGTGGAGTTACAGCTAACACCTAACTAGTCTTAAAAGTGCCCCCAACACCTATGCTAGTTAACCTATTTTTAGGCCGCTCAGGTCTGGTCATGTGATTCAACTCCCCTGTGTCAGCCAATGTAGCTGCAGGGGAGAGGAAAAGATGCCCCAACAACAGCTAGTAAAGCCGGAGCAGTGATGTTACCCATAGGTTTCAATGGCCCATCCATCGTCGGCGCTCCCTCCTCTCCTCTGCAGCAGTTGCTGGCTGACACAGGGGAGCAGGATCACGTGACCGGACTAGAGCAGTCTGAAAATAGGTAAGTATACCGATTTTTCTTACACAGGTTAGTTAGCATAGGTAACAACATGAGAAAGGCGCACCGACCTTGTACATTGCTACAAAAAAAGTTTATTAAAATCCAAATAGGTAGCATACATTATACTCACAAACGTAGGATGTATACATGCATGTAGGAAATAGGAACCAATCGCCTCCAGGACACTTCTATACTTCTGAATGGCGTGATGGCATCCACAATAACCTGGCTTACATGTTTCGAGGGAGAACCCTCTTCCTCAGAGCCAAAATTGTCACTGGTGTGGCGATTTTGGTTCAAAGGAAGAAGGTTCTCCCTCAAATTGCGTAAGCCAGGTTATTGTGGACGCCATCAAGCCATCACGCCATCCAGCAGTATAGAGGTGCCCTGGAGGCGATTGGTTCCTATTTCCTACATGCATGTATACAGCTTATGTTTGTGAGTATAATGTATGCTACCTATATGGATTTTAATAAAATTTTTTAGTGGTAATGCACAAGGTTGGTGCGCCCTTCTCTTGTTGTTGTCTTTCAGTGTTTTTGGATACCCTTGGTCCTGAGGGGGCAGCAAGACCACCTATTTCTGTGCTAAAAAGACCATTCAGACCACTCACCTTCCTGCATATCACTTGAGCGTAGGAGAGATACTGTTTTTAGTTAGCATCAGGGCCGCCATCAGGGGGGTACAGCCAGTACTCCTGTATGGGGCCCGGGCCCATAGGGGGGCCCTGGCAGCAGGAGGATTGGTGGGGAGAGGGATCAATGACAGAGCGATGCACTGTCTGCCTTTTCCTCCACCAGCTAAAAGCCGTGTTTTCCCCTCTCGCCAGCTTTCAGCTGCAGAAATAATAATGGGGAAATAATTTATGCCTGGGATGTTTGAGGGATTTGCAGCTCTCGTTGCTAGAAAGTGTAATGGGGATTTGGGGGGGGAGGGGAATTTGGTAGAAGGAGGAATGGGGGGTATGTGCTTGTAGGAGGGTTTGGGGGATTTGAGCCAGAAGGGGGGATTGGGGGGAAAGTTTGTGCTAGGAGCGGGGCTGGGGCATTTGTGTTGGGGGGATGGGGTTGTGAATTTGTGGAGGGATTTGGGGGGTTGTGGTGGGAAGGGTGATTGGGAGGGATTTGTGCTAGGAAGAGAGATTGGGGGGTAATCATTTTGATATGTTCGCCGGAAGTGGGGGGGGGGGGGGGCCCTGTCAAATAGGCTGTATGGGGCCCTGGGAATTCTAGCGGCAGCCCTGGTTAGCATAGGTGTTAGGAGAGGGGAGGGGACAGTTTTATGATTAGTTAGGTGTTAGCTGGAATTCCACTATAACTGATCTCAAAAGCCCCTATGCTAGCTGTTATCAGTTACATGATGAAAGTAATGTAAACCCTAACTGGATGAGATTTAGTTTGCTAAAGCACTGTGCATTGTTTTCCCGACAGTGACAATTGTATGCTTGTGCCATTAAAAGGCCATACATTATTCAGTTTTCTTTCCTTCAACCTCAGGTCAAAGGAAAGGAATTTGATCGATTCCCCCATCAACACATTGGGTGTTAATGGGAGAACCCCTCCGGCCACATTATTGTATTCTGACAGAGGGAGGTTTTCACAGCCAATGATTAACGTTGGCAGCTATAGCCTCCGGCAGTGATCGCACAAAAAAAAACCCCGGCAGGCTGGTTGTACTGAAGTTGACTACAACTTCAGTACAACCAGCCTGCCAAAAGACAGATCAAAATTTGATCCAATCAAGGCTGGCTTTAGCATTCACACAGTCGCTTGTAGTCTCCATTGGAAGGGCGTAGGCTAGGCAGACAATGCAGTAGCAGAGTGGGGAGACAGAGAGAAAGCGTTATTGCCCTTTAAAAGGAAGCCCCTAAAAAAAACCCTTTATGGCAGGATCTCCAGGTACTATTTTAATGAAAACTGCAGTCTTTAAAATTTTAAAACTGATTTGGGAATTTTGGTAAGATGTTAAAGATATATGAGACTTTAGTGATTAGCTTTACTTCTACTTTAAGGTCTAGTTTACAGGCGCCTTTTAAAATCACTTTTTGATGCATTAGGGTTACATTAGCCATGCACTTAATGCATTTAGCTTTCATTGACTTTTATGGGAGAAAAATCAGAGCCCAAACTGATCTCATTCTGAATTTAAAGTATATGTCAACCCACTCACTAAAATATTATAAAATATTTAACATGTTACAGCGGTTCTTCGTCCTGTTTGAAGAAAATTAAAAGCCAGCAGCAACAAATACTGTAGCTGTTGACTTCTAATAAAAGGACACATCCCTGTCTAGGGGTCCAGCGCTGTTCTCACCTGAACCAGTTCTTCTCCACTCTTCGGGTCCTGGCGCTGGCATGTTTATTGTGAGCAGCCAATTATGTTTTCTTGTGGCTTCCCAGGAGCCCCGTGCTGCACTTTATGAATGGACCTGCATCCTTCTGGGACCTGTGACGTGTTCCAGAAGATTGCAGGTGTCCCCCCCCCCCCCCCCCCCCACAAAAAGTGGCAAAAATGTAAGGGGGGAGCTGAACTTCCCCTTTAGGGTAAAGTTCCACATAAAGTGGTTGTAAAGTCTCATTTTTTCCTAATAAAATAACAAACATGTATACTTACCTCCCTCTTCTCAGGTCCCTCTTCGACACTCCTTGCCCCTCCCTCCTGTTAAGAGCAGCCCATATCCTTCTCTTCTCGGGTCCCTCTTCGGCTCTCCTCCCTCATGTTGAGTGCCCCCACAACAAGCAGCTTGCTATGGGGGCACCCAAGCCGAGCCTCGGCTCATGGAACCATTCAGACATGGAGCCACGTTTCGGCTCCACCCCCTCTCTCTCATCATTGGCTAACTGAACTTGACAGCAGCAAGAACCAATGGCGCCAGTGTCTCAGCCAGTTAGGAGGGAGAGTCCCCGATGACCGAGGTATCGTAGATATCACTGGATCTAGAGGGGATTTAGGTAAGTATTAGGAGGGCTGAGGGGGATTGCTGCACACAGTAAGCTTTTTATCTGAAGAATATCAGATAGAATGTATTAAGATAAAAAAAAAACCTTCTGCTTTTACAACCACTTTAAATGTAATTTCAAAAGTCATTTTCAGTACCTGTAAACTTGCAGTATTCCAAAAAGTAATATCTGGTGATCCTGCCATAAAGGTCCTTATTTAGGCTCTTCCTGTTATAGGGTGACAACTCTGTCCTTGTCTTCCATTTGTGCCCTGATATTATCACACTGTCTTCTGATGAAAACTGCAAATGGCAGTTTTAACATACAGTACTTATTGCAGGCATAGTCCTCCATAAGGTCACCAGGCCATCAACCCACCCTGAGAAAGGCCTTGAAGCCATCACAAAAATCCATGTATGTAGACAGAAAGGGACTGCAAAGAAGCGTCAGGGGATCAGCAGCCAGCGATGCAACCAAAAGATGCAAAAAGTGGTACAAAACAAGTATTTTATTTAGTAAATGGTAATTGAGTTCCACCCTAAAATTATACTTACCTCCATCTTCTCGCTCCGGGTCACCTGAAAAACAAATGGATAATCGCAATTTTTTTTTTTTTTTTTTTACTTACCTCGTTTAGAAGAAAATATACTTACCTTACTTCCTTCTTCCTCCCCTCGGCGGCCACGGCGATTCGTCACTTCCTGGCTTGCAATGATTCCTGAGAGCTGAACGTCATCGCTCCCAGGAATCAATGCGCCTGCACCGGCCCCGACTTCAGTTCCGGTGCAGGCGCCGTCATACCTTGCACAACAGCTTCTGGGCATGCCCAGAAGCTGTGCAGGGATGACGCTGCCGCACCGAAAGTGACGGCGGGGCCGGTGCAGTGCATCGTGGGACCGAAGAAGACGGAGGAGGACACAGAAGAGGATCGCGCTGGCTTCAAGCTGCCAACACCTGAGATGGCAGCGCTGGACAAGACAATTTCAAGGTAAGTATTTCTTCTTGCAGGTAAGTGCAACCCGGGACAGATCAGAGGCTAGCCATTGTGGAATGCACTAGCCCTGACTGTCCCGGGGGGTATATTTATTAAAAAAAAAACGTTCACTGGGTGGAACTCCGCTTTAATAATACATAATTATTTAGCAAACTAAATGTCATATAGTTAGGCTACATTAAATGGTCTCGTGATTAGCCTATGTAGTCCAGCTCTAAGGAATATATCAAATACTAGGCAATGTTTTTCATGAAATTATGTGAATTGTACATTATATATATTCTTAGATTGTCAGATGGTACTTGCACATGATACTGATGTATGAACCTCAGATTCCTGGCAAAATTATTCTGCATAAAAATGTAAGGATGGGTTGTATAGTAAATGCGTGTATTTGTGTAAAAAATTCCTCTAGCTTTTCTTGGATTGTGTCATACACGTGTAAATGCATAAAATACTGTTCAGCAATGCAGATTTTTGTATTTTTTTTTATATTGATCTATACGCATTGCTAGTTTACGCGCCTGTGTGTACAGGCACAATAAAAACAATAGGCTGCATTTAGATCAGTAAATTAAAAAATAAAATCAAAGAATTTCCAAGCTCAACTTAAAAAAATTAAAACCATATACAGTGCTGCGCCAGAAAAAAATATAACATAAGATTGAAGATAAATAATGTATACAAGTGCTTTATGGTTTTAGTTTTTGATTGTGGAGTGAATAACACTGTTTTGTGTTAGCAGCCGGACACTGTAATATTTTGTTGCACTGCGAGAACATTATTTAATCGCACAATTTAATTTGTATTTTTCACTATTGCGCTGATAGTTTTACACTGTTATACACCAACTTAAAAAAATGCCAAAAAAATGTGTAATTTTTAGCTATCAGTGTGTACGAGGCATTAGAGGTGCATGCACATAAATTGTGATTTATAAGACTGCAGGCACACTGGATGGATTAGAGATTTCCAGGATGGTGTACACGGGATTATATGGTCGTATTTACAGAGAAAGACATATTACCGTAGATAGTAACTGGTGTCATAGGGATTTGACAGTGCAGATGGAATTGAAGGTTTTCTAGGAATTTTTAACCTTTTATTCCCTGATCATTGGCAACAGCTTTGAGACTTATAGTGACCCTGAATGGTATCTCCTTGCTTGGAAAGCCACCCAGCATTGTGCCATCCATAGAAAAGATTGATTTCTCCAGCCTGCGGAGGTAGCAGAACCCGAACACTGCTACACATAATGAAGAAAGCACATGCCCCCAGGGCCTGAGGTTATTAGCAACCGTACTCCAATATTTTATGTCATCTGCCTCTGAAGGAATGCAATGAGATAGCTAACAGAAAAATGCAACAGGAAAGCATAAAGGATACCTCTACGACAGGTTAGCTATGTAAAAATCTGCTTCATCACCGAGATGGAGTTATCTATTTGTTATTTCTAAACATCATCATGATTTTATGTGATAGATTATTAACAGAAGATTGATATAAGATGCTAAAAATTGGAATTTTCCAATTTGAATAAGGAATTTGTTTAACTGGCAGGTGACATGTTCTTCTGTTCCCTGATTAAAAGCTTGGATTCTAATGCTGGATTTCCATTCATTAATTCTATAGACTCAAGGTTCCCCTTCCCCCAGAGTTTAATTTTTATCCCCCCATCCCCCACTTCTAGTCTTCCCATAGCAATTCAGTAATGCCTCCATCACCGTTTTAGCTGACGAAGCTGAATTTACCAATTATTTGTAGAGCAATCTATATATCAGCACATTCTTGTATATCCTTAATAAATTAAAATAAAGATTGAAATTACATTTGCACTGCATGATTTTAAACGAATAATTCCTTTTTTTAAATTCTTTATTCAAGCGTCCAAGAGCAAATTTAATAAAAATGAACCTTGCCCTAATATAGATTATAGGTGGATATATAAAACTCAATAATTTTTAAGAGTTACCTTGGTGGGTAAAGCCTCCTCCTTTGCTCTGCGCTAGCATTGAGTTTTTCTCTGCTGATCAGGTATCCAGCTGCTACTGACCCAGCCCCGACCATGGCCAGGATTCCAGCCGATTTCTTGGATGTCAGGATTCTAGAGAAGGTGCTAGCCATTTTGGTGATACTGGAGCACTAGCAGAGTAGTGATGGAACAAGAGAACCAGTGGATCTGCGGAGAAACCAAGGACAAGGGAGGGAGAGAGTGTGAGAGGCTGTGTACCAGAGAGAAGAGAACGGAGGCTGTGGGGGAGGACGTGATATGAATAGAAACTGCTTTACTAAACAGGAGATTACTGCAAGATCCAGTGAGAACAGACCTGCATGAGACTCCACAGTCCAATGACAATCCTGCCAGCCCTTCAATGCCCCATCACTATGTATCACATGCAATGCAGACCGTTATGGGGCATCTGAATAACATCACAACTGACATGTACACTGCAGGAATTTAATTGGAAACCAATTACAAATGAATTATTAAATATAAAAAAAAAAAAAAAATCTAATGATAAAAAGGCCTGATGGACACTAACATACTAACATAAAAATATACAATAATTAATGGCAGTAACATGAATACATTTCATGCAGCGGGATTCGAAGAAACATCATAGCTAACTTAAAGTAGAACTATAGGTAAAACTTTTTTCATTTTGGATAGAGTTAGGGTCAACATTTTTTTCCACCATTTGTCTTTAACCACTTAAGCCCCGGAAGATTTTACCCCCTTCCTGACCAGGGATTTTTTTTTTGCGTTTTTTTACTGCGTGACTTTAACGGACAATTGCGCGGTCGTGCGACGCTGTACCTAAACGAATTTGACGTCCTTTTTTTCCCACAAACAGAGCTTTCTTTTGGTGGTATTTGATCACCTGTGCGATTGTCAATTTTGCAAAAATAACAATATTTATCACAATTTTTACATGAAATTCCCCCCAAAAAAATGTAAAAATCAACATTTTTTAACATTTTCGGCCAATTTGTTTTATGCTACCTATGTTTGGTAAGAAAAATCGCAAAAAGCGTATTTGGATTTTTTTTTGCGCAAAAGTTATCGCGTTTACTAACAAAGGGAAAGATTTTTGTCATTTTTGGTGTTTTTTTTTTAAACGAGTAATGGCGATGATCTGCGATTTTTTTTTTCGGGACTGCGACATTGCGGCGGACAGATCGGACCCTTGACTGACATTTTTGACACTTTTGGGGTTACCAGTGACATTACTGCAGTAATCAGTGCTATACATATGCACTGTTACTGTAAAAATGATACTGGCAGGGAAGGGGTTAACTGTATTGGAGAGGGAGGGGGTTAAGTGTGTCCCTAGGGGCGTGCTTCTTACTGTGATGGGACATGTCTACTATTGTAAAAACATAGTAGAACCGTCTGATCTCCATTTTTACACAGGGGAGAATGACAGGCGGCTTGTTTACATTAGCCGCCTGCCTTTCTCCCTTCCCGGCGAACGATCGCGAGTGACCGGCGGACTTCGGGTCACACGCACTGACTTCATAGGGAACGAGACTTCATACCCGATGTCCGCCGGTCACACGCACTGACTTCATAGGGAACAAGCCGCTATTGGCTCACAAGCCGGTGACAGGCTAGTGACGTACCGGTACGTCACTTTGCCTGGCCGGGACAGACCGCCACAGTATATGTACTTGCGGCAGTCGGCAAGTGGTTAATTGCAGGGATTTCCCTTCGCTTCCCGTCCCATAGTCAAACAGGAAGTGAGAGGAAATCCCTGCAAATTAAGAATATTTCTTGGGGACCCCCAGGTCACCAGAACAAGTGTCCCCATTGGAAGATTTCCCCTCCATTACTTTTTTGGGGACATCCCAAAACTTAGGATTTTTTTAAGATTTTCACTTTCAATAATAGCGGTAAACAGGACAAATAGAGAATAAATCTCCTTAAAGGGAACACAGACAGCAATAGAATCTGACAGGTGATCTAACTCTTCCTCACTCCATCCAAAATGAAAAAAAAAAGTTCTGCCTTTAGTTATACTTTAACCACTTGACCTCGGGAAGATTTACCCCCTTCATGACCAGGTCATTTTTTGCGATACGGCACTATGTTACTTTAACTGACATCTTGCAGTCTTGCAACATTGTACCCAAATAAAATAAATGTCCTATTTCTCATAAATAGAGGTATCCTTTGGTGGTATTTGATCACTTCTGCGGGGGTTTTTTGTGCTATAATGCTATAAACAAAAAAAGACAATTTAAAAAAAAACTATATTTTTTGCTTTCTACTATAAAACTCATCCAATAATAATTTAAAAAATCAAATGTCTTCATCAATTTAGGCCAATATGTATTCCGCTACATATTTTTGGTAAAAAAAAAAAACCCCAATAAGCGTATAATTGGTTTGCACAAAAGTTATAGCGTCTACAAACTATGGAATAGCTTTATTTATTTTTTACTAGTAATGGTGGCAATCATCGACCTATATAGCGGGACCTATAGCAGGACTGCAATATTGCGGCGGCCAGTCAGACACTAACTGATACACTTGATGCTTTTTGGGGACCAGTGACACTAATACAGTGATCAGTGCTAAAAATATGCACTGTCATTGTATTAATGACACTGGCTGGGAAGGAGTTAAACATCAGGTGTGATAAAAGGGTTCACTGTGTGCTTGAGCAGTGTTTTAGTGTATTGTGGGAGGTGGTTTTACTAGGGGAAGGCATAGATCCACGTCCCTGCTTTGCAGGTACACAGGATCAATGCCTGCCCTACTGACAGAACAGCGGTCTGCATTCTTTACATAGGCAGACTGCCATTCTGCCTGTGTAACAAAGAATCGTCAGGTATCGAGTCCGCAATAGCCACAGATCAGATTCTGCTGTGTTTAATCACAGTGAGAGTGGGCTGGCGGTGGCACGCGCATGCGCCCCAGATCCAGAAGTGTTGGATCACATACCAGGCACGTGAGCTGGTGCAGCAGTGTCACCTGTCCACTGATAAGTAAGTTATACAGGCAGCAAGTGGATAAAAGAGAAGTTCAGGAATACAAAAAAATGAACAATTATACTCACCTGGTTCCTAGCTGCAGCTGTCCCCCGCCAGCTCTGTCTTTGTTTTCAGTATTCAGTCTACAGAGAGCTGATGACTGTCAGCCACCGGCTCTCTGCTCTGCCCCTTCAGCGCTCAGAGGAGTGCTGGGCTGTGGAGGGGGCAGAAGCGGCTGGCTCTGTCTACCAGTGGCTTGCTGAGAGGCTGAGCCAGCTGCGGGTCCAGGCATGTGGGCAAATCCTGACTGTCAAGTTGGGATTTTTCCAGAGCCTGGACCAACTGAAAACAGGTCAGAGGAGTGCAGAATCAAGTGCACTCCTGTGACCCATAAGAGAAGTAGGGCCAAAATAGCTTTGCTATACTTCTCCTTTAAAGTGTATTTCCAGTTTTGCAGCCAAATTAGGGACCTACTTTATACTTGTGACACGTTCACATAACATAACTTTTAAAAAATTCAGTTGTAAAAATCGCAGCTTATATTTTTAGATGTTCTTTTCTGACTCATCCTGCAAGGAAAAATCCTAGGCACTTTGTTTTGTTTATGAGGAGGCTATGCAGCTGTGTTTGCCATAAATAAAGTACATTTCCAGGCAAAACCTAACTACTCTTCAAATGCTTCCTCCCCTTACTAACACCTACAGGTCCCTCTCAAAAACTAGCATATTGTGATAAAGTTCATTATTTTCTGTAATGTACTGATAAACATTAGACTTTCATATATTTTATATATACTTTCTTGCATATATTTTAGATTCATTACACACAACTGAAGTAGTGCAAGCCTTTTATTGTTTTTAATATTGATGATTTTGGCATACAGCTCATGAAAACCCAAAATTCCTATCTCAAAAAATTAGCATATTTCATCCGACCAATAAAAGAAAAGTGTTTTTAATACAAAAAAAGTCAACCTTCAAATAATTATGTTCAGTTATGCACTCAATACTTGGTCGGGAATCCTTTTGCAGAAATGACTGCTTCAATGCGGCGTGGCATGGAGGCAATCAGCCTGTGGCACTGCTGAGGTGTTATGGAGGCCCAGGATGCTTCGATAGCGGCCTTGAGCTCATCCAGAGTGTTGGGTCTTGCGTCTCTCAACTTTCTCTTCACAACATCCCACAGATTCTCTATTGGGTTCAGGTCAGGAGAGTTGGCAGGCCAATTGAGCACAGTAATACCATGGTCAGTAAACCATTTACCAGTGGTTTTGGCACAGTGAGCAGGTGCCAGGTCGTGCTGAAAAATGAAATCTTCATCTCCATAAAGCTTTTCAGCAGATGGAAGCATGAAGTGCTCCAAAATCTCCTGATAGCTAGCTGCATTGACCCTGCCCTTGATAAAACACAGTGGACCAACCCCAGCAGCTGACATGGCACCCCAGACCATCACTGACTGTGGCTACTTGACACTGGACTTCAGGCATTTTGGCATTTCCCTCTGCCCAGTCTTCCTCAGGGTCCGGTCACCTCTTCTCGTTGTGCAGCGTTTTCTGCCACACTTTTTCCTTCCCACAGACTTCCCACTGAGGTGCCTTGATACAGCACTCTGGGAACAGCCTATTCGTTCAGAAATTTCTTTCTGTGTCTTACCCTCTTGCTTGAGGGTGTCAATGATGGCCTTCTGGACAGCAGTCAGGTCGGCAGTCTTACCCATGATTGCGGTTTTGAGTAATGAACCAGGCTGGGAGTTTTTAAAAGCCTCAGGAAACCTTAGCAGGTGTTTAGAGTTAATTAGTTGATTCAGATGATTAGGTTAATAGCTCGTTTAGAGAACCTTTTCATGATATGCTAATTTTTTGAGATAGGAATTTTGGGTTTTCATGAGCTGTATGCCAAAATCATCAATATTAAAACAATAAAAGGCTTGCACTACTTCAGTTGTGTGTAATGAATCTAAAATATATGAAAGTCTAATGTTTATCAGTACATTACAGAAAATAATGAACTTTATCACAATATGCTAATTTTTTGAGAGGGACCTGTATTCTAACTAACCTGTGTAAGAAAGATTTGAATACTCACCTATTTTTGGGCTGCTCCAGTCCAGTCACCTGATCCTGTTCCCCTCTGTCAGCTAGTGCAGTGGTTCTCAACTCCGGTCCTCGGGACCCACCAACAGGCCAGGTTTGCAAGATAACTAAATTACATCACAGGTGATCCCATTTGCTGCTCAGTGATTGCAGTATTCTAGTCTGCATCTCCCCAAGGTAATACTTAAAATCTGGCCTGTTAGTGGGTCCCGAGGACCGGAATTGAGAACCACTGAGCTAGTGGCAGCTGCAGGGGTGAAGAGGGTGCAACGACAACGGATGAGTCATAGGAACCTAGGGATGACAATACTGTTTCCAGGCATTACTAGCCGTTGTCGAGTGCTCTCTCCTCTTCCCTGCAGCTGCTACTGGCTGACAAAGGGGAGATCATGTATATGGACGAAGCAGCCTGAAAATAGGTAAGTATGCAGAGCTTTCTAACATAGGTTAGTCCCAATAAGGGATAGGAGGGAGGAAGGTGCATTTTAAGAGTAGTTAGGTTTAGTCTGGAATTCAACTTTCAGTCTAGAGTCCCTGGTACCGACAGATCCCACACTAACAGAAAATTCAGTTTTGTGAACTACCATCAAAAATGTGCAATAGGTATTCTACTTTAACCCTGTCTATATCATATCTTTATTATCAATTGTAACTAGATTTGAACACTTGGGCTTCTTTCACACGGTCCGCCTCCATAGGCGGATCCGTGCTGCTCAGCAGGGGATCGTAAACACAGATCCCTGCTGAGCAGGAAGGTGACAGCTCCCTCTCCGCTATGTGTGCGCAGAGGGAGGTGTCAGAGCCCCATGCATCTCTATGGGGGAATCGGATGAGAGCGGACCGCCTGTCCACTCTCATCCGATCCCATCCGATCTCCTGGACGGATGGAAAATAGGGTTTCCATCTGTCCGGATTTCACGGACAGGATCAGATGCGGATGGCAGCGGGTGTCAGCGGACATGTCTGTGCTGACATCCGCTGCCCCATAGGGATGCATATAGCATCCGATCAGATCCGCCTAAAAAACTGACAGGGGGATCTGATCGGATCGCTCGTGTGAAAGGACCCTTAGAAATCAACACAAGTTGAATTACTAAAACTGCAGAGTGCAAAATCTGGTGCAGCTGTGCATGGTAGCCAAGCAGCTTCTAACTTCAGCTTGTTCAATTAAGATTTGATAAAAAAAAGCCTGGGAGCTGATTAGTTTCTATGCAGAGCTGCACCAGATTTTGCACTTTCCAGTGTTAGTAAATCAACCCGTGTGTCCTAATGAAGGATAAAGGTGTAGATCAGGTATCTTCAAACTATGGCCCTCCAGTTCTTCAGGAACTACAATTCCCATCATGCCTAGTCATGGCTGTGAATGTCAGAGTTTTACAATGTCTCATGGGAGGTGTAGTTCTGCAGCAGCTGGAGGGCCGTAGTTTGAGTAACCCTGGTGTAGAGGCTGGGATTCTTACATTGTATGTTAATGAGGACAGACTTGGGATAGGCTCACGCTAACATTGTCCAAACATTTTTTTGCAATCAGCCAGGACATCTACTAAGTAAGAAATATTTAAAACACATTTTTTTAGGAGTGCTATGTGAATGGGAACACATAACAAACACATGGCGGGGTTTTCTCAAATTTGACTGCAAAAGGGAAAGTACATTTTAGGAATATTATCCATCATTGCAGTTGTAGAGTGCTGTACTGTGTCAGCCATAAATGAATGCAGAAAATATATTGGCTAACTAAAAGTAGACAATACATAGATCAAAATTCAGTAGAATAGCGGTAGAATTCCAGGTTTAATTGCACTTTAAATACTTTGTTGGTCCAACCAAACTATTGCCATTACAGAATGATGCCTCTCTGCTGTGTGTGCTGTAATATACTGTAGTACAGGGATTCCCAAACTAAAGGCCCTGCAGTTGTTCAGGAACTACAATTCCCATCATGCCTAGTCATGTATGTGAATATCAGAGTTTTACAATGCCTCATGGGATGTGTAGTTCTGCAACAGCTGCAGGGCCGTAGTTTGGGAATCCCTGCTGTAGTAGCATTATCTAAATATTGTAAACGGCACTGTATTTCTGTACTGCCTGTCGGGGGCTGGAATTAAAAAGAGTCAAGCAGCATGCTTCTCAGCCATTCAAATGAAGCCTTACATTTTTATTGATAAAATATAAGGCTTCCTCTTATTGGCTGAGGTGGACATTTTGACATCATCCATCCACCTCTGCAGTGGATAAAAAAATATTTCCCATGACTGAAGCTGACTATACAGGCATCAAATTTTGGATGACTCGTGCTGAAGTGGCTGAAATTCCCTCACTGGATGGTCCTATCAGCAACACCTAGATTGACAAAATTGATCTTTAAATTAACTTTAGTCGGAGGAGTCGGGAGGAAATCCAATCAGACGCAGGCACTGTTTGAGTATTTTGACAGCTGGTGCTCCAACTGTCAGAAAACTTGCAGTGGGAGATTTATCCATCTAGGCTGTTAATGTGGATGGAGGAATCTGTACATTTTATTTTGTTCAGCCCACAGGCTAAACTAAGGAAATCTACAAATGTATGACCTAAAGCCTGGTACACATGGGCAGAATGTCCAGAGACATTGTCCGCTTCACAAATAACCGGCTTACATTGGGGCTGTGTGTACATTGGTCTGTCTGACAGATTGGCCGGCTTCTGTTGGACAAGCATGCTGGAAAACCAGCAGCCAACTGACTCCCGATTATGGCAGAGAGCCCTGATCGGAGAGTTCTGGCGGGGGGGGGGGCGTCCCCCTCTCAGAACACAACAGCTCAGCGGGGGAGATAATACAGCGGCTCTGACCGGAGCTGACAGTTAGCAGGAGCTGACTATGAGAAAAAACTCATAGTGTGTACTAGGCTTTAGGGTCAGGGTATATCTGATGTTGTGTAAAATCTGCTTTGGTAGAGCTTTTAGTCTCTTTAGGTAGACACATGTGATGGAGTTTTCCCTGTGATAACTGTAACTATAATGCTTCAGTACATCATCTGGCCTTTCATAGAAAAGTGCTTTCTTTGTAATTCAATAGCTTTTATCTTGTCTACTAAGTTACAGATGGATTGAATTTGAAATCAATTGCTCAACACACGGCATAGTGAAAAGATTGTATTTTTTTTCTTTTTACTGGTATAACATACATGATACAATTAAATAATTAAATCATGCAATATAAATGTTTTGAGCCTCACTTATGACTTGTGGCAGTGAGGGGATAACAACAGAGCTGTAAAGAAACTTCCATTCATTAAATCCCTTTTCTCTAATTTTCTGTGTGACCCATGGCCAGCCCTTCTTGTTTTACTTGTCATACTTAGCCTTAGTATTTTTAACAATAGGAAAATAAGATAATATGAGATGCCTATATTTTTGCTGATGATAGGGAAGATGCATCCATTAACTATGCAGAAAAAAAAGCTTATTCTTTGCTTCTGCAATCTATAGGCACAAGCCTTCTACAACGTACACATAATCATACATATAACCATGTCTGCATCTATCTCTTGGCTGGGTTGGAAAGAGCCTCATAGGGGTTACTGGTGGAACTTGTGTTGTTTCAAGACAGTTATGGCACTTTTCCACTGCAAGTACCGGCTAGTACCGACTCTGCTCTACTCGGCCCTGCTTGGCCCGGTTTGCTTTTCCACTGCTGGTACCGCATGGTATAGGGTCGGAACGGTTCGGTACGGTACGGTATAGGTTTGCTTTTCCACTAAAGTAGTACTAAGTTAAGTGGGTGGGACAACAACGGGGTGGGTGGGATTCTCTGACCAATCAGTGGCTAGTAGTGACTGCATGCAAAGGATTGTGGGATATGGTACCAGTTTGGTACCTGTTGGAACCACAATCGAGTAGGTACTGTTTTTTCAGAGCCGTACCGTACCGTTCGGTTCCATGCAGTGGAAAAGCAAACCTATACCGTACCGTACCGAACCGTTCCGACCCTATACCATGCGGTACCAGCAGTGGAAAAGCACAAAAGGGTGCCGAACCGGTACGGTTCCATGCAGTGGAAAAGCGCCAATAGATGTTACACCTCCAGCCATATAGTAGGTACAGTTCCCCTCTATTTTCTATCTGGATGCACAGTCAACAATAGCAGAGCTAGTGCAAGACTTTCTGATTGGAAAGCCTAGCATGCTCTGCAAACAGAAAAATATGTGCCTATGTAAAAGGCTTTTTGATTTAAAAAAAAAATGCTATAAAAATTATGACCCACTGAGTAGTTAAGTTTTTCGGGTTTGTATTTGTAAAACCCATGTTGCCAATTAAAGATCCTATTTTGTTTCCTGACATGTTTCTAGTAATGTCATGTTTTACCTTTTGAAATGTTCCAAGTATCAGTTGTGTCTAAGGCCCAGAGATGTATAGTAACTAAGTAGAACTACTTCACTACTGTACTTAAGTACCGAAAGGCGGTATCTGTACTTTCTTAGAGTATAATTTTTTTCTCTTACTTCCACTTTTACTTTACTAAATTTTTTCGATGATTTCAATACTTCTACTCCAATATTTTTTTTTTTTGTGCTGCATAGTTACTCGTTACAATTATAAAAATTACCACTGCCAGAACAGTAGATGGCAGGTTTCATGAAGCTCAAAACATGTGTATTATCAGCGCATACGAAAATAAATGCTACTGTATGTATAAATAAAAGCTGCATTTGAAATAATAAAAAACAATATGATGTTCAAACTTTTGACTTCTTTCTTTAATAACTACATAACACAGTACTTGTACTCTTACTTTCAGTACTTGAGTAGCAATTTTTTTTCAAAACTACTGGTACTTTTACTTTCAGTGCATGAGTAGCAAAATTTTTAAAAAAACTACTTGCAATACTTAAGTACAAAAAATGTTGAATACTTTAGTACTTCTACTCAAGTCACTTTTTGATCGAGCACTTCCACTTCTACTCAAGTCTCTTTTTGATCGAGCACTTGTACTTTTACTCAAGTATGGGTTTCGAGCACTTTATACAACTCTGCTAAGGCCTCTTGCACACTGCAGCTTAAAAAAGCTCAGTACAGCTTTTTTTTTTCTCTGAGCTAAAATACAGCCCATTCATTGTAATGTGCCTATACACACAGGCATGTAAATGAGCGCCGTGCATTCTTCAGTAAGAACAAAATAGAAAAATCTGCATTTTTGGACAGTAATTTACTTGTAATGCGCGCAAATACTGCATTCAATTAATCTGCATGGCTGTCGTCCCAGAAGGAAGCCTCTTCTAAAGATGATGCACAAGAAAGCCCGCAAACAGTTTAATGAAGACAAGCAGACTAACGACATGGATTACTGGAACCATGTCCTGTGGTCTGATGAGACCAAGCAGGAGCACATCTAATGCATGGGTATATAAGTACTTCACCAAAAGGCATAAAAAAATGCAGCATAAAATGTCCTCAAATGATCCCAGTTTAGTCATCCTACATTTATCTTTTTTAAGACTAGAATTGTTTTTATTTTCTGTAATTCGATGTGGTATTGACTATTGTAAAATCACAGTCACAAGGGCCAGAGTAGATGTACCCAGGATGGACTTTAGACTAAGATGAGATTTGAGTAATTGAGTTTCTATAAAATCTTCATTCCAGAACCTCAGCTATGGACAGCACCATTTGGCACTGCAGCACAAAACACTTGGCTATGTACCAGGAATCTTCACATACTGCAGACAGCAGACTGTTCCATTGTCGCACTTGAAAGCTTTGATGAACATCCTAAGAAGCTGCTATGTTTCCCCTCATGTATCTACAGAATAATATGTGAAGTGCAGTTAGTGTTTCCTTTTTATATGTTTGTAAATTAAGTTGCGCTAAGTGTGATAAATGGAGATGTAAAGTCCATAAAGTCCCAATAGTAAATGATGATGACAAAATCCTAGATGTAATCCTGGACCAGACTCCCTTAAGGGTATAGGCTTACCAGATTCAGGTAAGAGAAAAGCAGATGCTCAATGAATCTTGTCACCTTGATAGAAGATCCAGGCCCACGTGAGCGGTAGACTCAATGGTCATTGGATCATGAAAAAAATGTAAAATACGCAATAGCGTAAAACCCAACAAATAGGTAAATATCACCAATGTGACTTGAGAATAACGTGTGTAAAAATTAGACCACCACCAAAGATTCTTATTATCAGTGGGCAAGTGTATATTAAAGAAAATGGTGTGTGTTAAATACCCCTTACCAAATATAAATAAGGGTAGGTGTATATAAACCAATAAATAATTCCAGCTGAAATTGCCTCTTACCAGACGACTATAATGGATGTGCCAAAGTGAAAAAAACAATGATGAAAGATAGGTGTAGAACCATCACCAGCTAGATGAGCCTCTTACCATGTGAACGAAATCAAAATGTGTAAAATCAGATTCCAATAAGACACCAAGATTCAGTACCGAAAAGGAACCAGTAGGGGTCACCTCTTACCAGATCTTTAGATCAACCACGCTTGTATGATATTAATTGGTTAGGGGTCCGGCAACAGACTCGAGCAACTGATCCTCAGATGTTCCCAATGTTCACCATTCAAAAAGAGAGAGAGAGGCTCCCATAGCGTAAAACAGTAAAATTTATTCCAAAGATAAAAGCAAGAACACTCACAGAAACCAGGATGGAATGAGCAATTGTATACAGCCGCCGGCCGAACGGCTTCGCTCGCCCGCACTCTCTGGTCGCGATCGGATGACGTCAGTACGCCGTGCCCTGACGACGTTTCGTCACAGATGACGTTTTCAAAGGTGCGGACGGCGTACTGACGCCATCTATTTATGCGGGGAGGTAAACAGAGACCGGAAGCGAACGAGCACCGCTCCGCCATCTTGGATGGGGGAAACCAAGAACGGGACGGAAACTCATTCAATATCCAGAGATTGATACCTAAAAAACTATGTATGAAAACAGCATTGAAAGTTTCACATAGCCCGCAAATTAATTATACTAAACACATGCTAGTTAACATAATCAAATGTCGAATGGTATACATAAATAACCACATAAATGGATCGAGTATGCCGCCATCTAGAGGTTATGAATAAGTATTGCCAAGCTAAACATCATAGTCACAATATAGACACAATATCACAATATAGTCACAATAGGACAAGCACTCTTTTTAACCCTCACAATATTATAAAATTATGGAGGGAAAAATTAATGACATTGGTGAGATTTCATCTTATGTCCATTTTAAGTACAGTAAAACTCAAACATCTGTTGGTTGAAAAACTTATTCTATATGACTATCAATTGGATAAACCAGAACTGTGTAGGGCAATTAAGATACCTCAGATATTAACACTTGCATGCTAATTACATAAATTTGATACTGTTCTCTGACTGTAACAATAAAAAATATTAAGAATATTATAAATAAAAAGGGGAAAAACTAATTAGTTAAAAAAAGGAAAAAGAGAACCCTAATGGAATTGGATTGACTAAGCATTATTTATAAACGCGTTTACCTCAATATCGACATTGAGTCCAAACGGTACATAAGTTTTGACCCGGTGAATCCAGGTCATCTCTAGCTTTGAGATTCCTCTAACTAGAGGTTCACCTCTCCAGTGGGGTACAAATTTATCTATCCCAAGAAATAAGGTATTTCTGGGATTTTTATTGTGGACAAGGGCATAATGTTTGGACACTGAATGCTTAGGAAAACCTTTGAGTATATTTGATATATGTTCATTCAGTCTTACTTGTAGCGGTCTTTTGGTACGTCCTATGTATTGAAGCCCGCATGGGCACTGGAGTAGATAAACAATGCCAGTGCTCATGCAGGAGATAAATGGCTTAATGGCATGAACTCTGCCTGTACTGGTAGATTTGAATTCTTTAACTGTTCTACATTTGTTGGAACTGAAAGAACAGACTCGGCATCTGTTGCATTTGTAGAATCCAGTTAGCTGACTTAAAAAGGTGGGTTTGGGAGCAGGTGGTTCTAAAATATTAGGTGCCACTTTGTCCCTCAAAGTGGGAGCCCCTTTGAATACCACACGTGGTTTGTCAGGCAGGGTACTGCCCAAAATTGGGTCATTGCCAAGAATATGCCAATGACGACCAACTATATTTTTAACACTCATATGTTGGGTTGAGAAAGGGGTAACAAAAGGTAAATCAAATGAGGGGTCTTTGTTATCTACTCTGGACACATTGTTCAATAGTTGCGTTCTATTCAATCTGCTAACCTCCAAAAGGGTTGCATCAAGAAACGTTTTACTATATCCCTTGTCCAGGAACCTTTTAGTGAGAACAAGAGCCTGAGATTGAAACTCCTGAAATTCACTACAATTACGCCTAATACGTAGGTATTGGCCTTTGGGTATAGCCCTCAGCCATGGTGCGTAATGACAGCTATCGACAGGAATATATGAATTCCTGTCGGTTGTTTTAAAATATGTACATGTCGAGAATTGACCATCCTTGATGCTGATGGTGAGGTCAAGGAAATTGACAGAAGACTGGCTACATTCATAATTTAACTGAATACCCCGATCATTAGAGTTTAAGTGTTCCAAAAAAGCTATTAAGTCACTGTGGTGGCCATCCCAGAGGAGGAGCACATCATCTATATACCTAGCCCAAAGCAGTATCTGCGGCCTGCGATGGGAATAGATGACGTGCTCCTCCCACTGGGCCATAAATAAGTTGGCAAGTGACGGGGCATATTTAGCGCCCATGGCCACCCCAGTGACCTGTTGGTAAAATTGCCCATTGTACCAAAAGTAATTATGGTGAGTGGCGAACTCCAGTAGTTCCATAATAAAGGATATCTGAATTGTTGGTAAGTCAGAATCCCTATTAAGGTACATGTTGACTGCATTTAACCCCACATTATGTGGAATAATTGTATAAAGAGAGGAGACATCGGCAGTGACCATCCAAAGATGGTCACTGGGAGTCAAACCCATTAGGAGGCTAATGACGTGTCTCGTATCTTTAATATATGAAGGTGTGGTTTGCACCAATGGCTGCAAATAAGAGTCAATGTACTTCCCCACCCGGGACGTCACAGAGTCGATGCCACTGACAATGGGACGACCCGGGGGGGAAGTCAGACTCTTATGCAATTTAGGTAAGTAATAGATAACCGGAGTGCGAGGGCACTTAGGGATCAAGAATGCTTTTTCTTTTTTGTTTATTATATTTTGATTATATCCTCTCTCCACAATGCCCTCCAAAGTCTTTTTATAAGAAATCTTAGGGTCCTTGGAGAGTGGAACATAAGTTTGATTGTCACCCAAGATACGTTGCATCTCTCGGTTATAATCACTGCGATCAAGTACAACGATCCCACCCCCCTTGTCTGCTGGTCTGATGACCAAATCCTTATTTTCACACAAGGAATCTAATCCTGTTTGTAGGCCAGCAGACAAGGAGGTATTGTGCAGTTTGATCTTGTCAAGATCTCTTAGTACAACATCCCTAAAAACTTTTAATGCTGGAGCTAGGGATCCCGGAGGATTAAATAGTGAAGCATTTGAGAGCCCGGAGTGTTGAATTTCTGAGCTAGTCAAACGATTCTCTTTAATAGGGTTGCTTAATATATATCTTTTAATATTAAGCTTCCTCACAAACTTGTGGACATCCATGTAAGTGTGAAATTTGTCCAGGCGTTTCGGAGGAGCATATTTCAAACCCTTATCTAGTAAAAGTTTTTCAGATTCTGTTAAAACTACCTTACTGAGGTTAAAGACCCCTGCCCCAGCTAAGTTTTTACTTTTTTTAGATTGGATGCGCCTGCCTCCTCTACTTCCTCTTGAGGTTCGGCGGGGCGCTTGGTTCCTTGTGTGGCCCTGGGAAAACCCCAACCTGGATAGCTTTGGCCAGTGGAACTGTGGGGGGTTATGTTATCTGAAACAATCTCCCTAGGGGGCTGAGGTGCACCCTGATTGGGGAGGGGTTGGTTATCATTGGGACCCTCATTGTCTTTTAAAGGGTAAAATCTATTTTGCAATGGGACATTATACTGATAACTGTCCTGTCTAATATCGGATCTGTTTTGCCAGTTAGACTCTCTAATTGGACCCCTACCTCGACCTGCAGGTGGATCATACCAATGCACATCTGATCTGGAAGGGCTATGGTCATACCCGCCATAAGGAGGACGTTGATAACCATAATCCGAACCATGATCCCTATAATGATGAGGAGGTTCTGGGTAGTTATAAGGCCCCCTTCTCCACTGAGGAGTATTGGGGTAACCGGATGGATGGATATAATCTCCTTGATGGTAATTTGGAGTATTACCTTGATTTCGCCCACCATGTTGCCAGTTGGTATTATGACCTTGATTGTTAAACACATTGGTAGGCTTAGGTTGATTATGAGGTTGTTTACCCTTTTTGGGGTTCGGTCCCCTGTGGGGTGATTTGTAAGAAGGGCGTCTAGTATTCTGATGGGGACCCTTCTTTTGTGATTTTTTTGTGTTATTTGCTGTTTGTAAGGGGATAGGTATGGCTCTATTGGTTTGAGCCGTAGAAATCTCCATAACCTCTTCATCAGGATTTAATTCCGCCATCAGCCGTTTTTGCCATTCAAAAACGCTACTCGAGTGATAATCCTGGAGATCCCTATTGAACTTCTTGCGTTTTTTAATTTTCTGATCCCTTTCTTCTTTTTCAAGATTTTTCAAGAGATCAGCTGAGGAAGATTTGTACTCCTCACCTTCCTTATAGGGTGCTAATTTCTCTTTGACTAGTTTGATTTCGTCATCGAGTCTGGAAAGTTTGGCACTCTTTCTACCTGATAGAAAACGCAAGAAGTTCACCCCTGCCTCATTGAAGTATTTATACCAATCCTCCAACTCGACCTCTCCAAGTTGGGGACTTACTTCCCACCTGAGGCTCCTGGGAACCATAGTCTTCTTGATATATGTATCCAAGAAGGCTATGTCCCATTGAGTATGAATTTCTGTTACAAGTAAATTCTTAAGCCTCATGAAGAGCCCACTCACATCTGTTTCCTCAGTAGAGAGGACCTCAAAGACTCCATCTGTATTGAGTGACCTGGAGGCTCGGTATTCAAAAATATCCATTGTTATATGAATATAACTAAAAGCTGCAGTTAAAGGTCAAAAGAAAGAATAGTATATAGAGGGGGATTAACCGCGCTTAAAGAAAATAATATTGAACAGCAGCAACTTCAAGTGAGACCACACCCTGTAGAATATTTGTAAATTAAGTTGCGCTAAGTGTGATAAATGGAGATGTAAAGTCCATAAAGTCCCAATAGTAAATGATGATGACAAAATCCTAGATGTAATCCTGGACCAGACTCCCTTAAGGGTATAGGCTTACCAGATTCAGGTAAGAGAAAAGCAGATGCTCAATGAATCTTGTCACCTTGATAGAAGATCCAGGCCCACGTGAGCGGTAGACTCAATGGTCATTGGATCATGAAAAAAATGTAAAATACGCAATAGCGTAAAACCCAACAAATAGGTAAATATCACCAATGTGACTTGAGAATAACGTGTGTAAAAATTAGACCACCACCAAAGATTCTTATTATCAGTGGGCAAGTGTATATTAAAGAAAATGGTGTGTGTTAAATACCCCTTACCAAATATAAATAAGGGTAGGTGTATATAAACCAATAAATAATTCCAGCTGAAATTGCCTCTTACCAGACGACTATAATGGATGTGCCAAAGTGAAAAAAACAATGATGAAAGATAGGTGTAGAACCATCACCAGCTAGATGAGCCTCTTACCATGTGAACGAAATCAAAATGTGTAAAATCAGATTCCAATAAGACACCAAGATTCAGTACCGAAAAGGAACCAGTAGGGGTCACCTCTTACCAGATCTTTAGATCAACCACGCTTGTATGATATTAATTGGTTAGGGGTCCGGCAACAGACTCGAGCAACTGATCCTCAGATGTTCCCAATGTTCACCATTCAAAAAGAGAGAGAGAGGCTCCCATAGCGTAAAACAGTAAAATTTATTCCAAAGATAAAAGCAAGAACACTCACAGAAACCAGGATGGAATGAGCAATTGTATACAGCCGCCGGCCGAACGGCTTCGCTCGCCCGCACTCTCTGGTCGCGATCGGATGACGTCAGTACGCCGTGCCCTGACGACGTTTCGTCACAGATGACGTTTTCAAAGGTGCGGACGGCGTACTGACGCCATCTATTTATGCGGGGAGGTAAACAGAGACCGGAAGCGAACGAGCACCGCTCCGCCATCTTGGATGGGGGAAACCAAGAACGGGACGGAAACTCATTCAATATCCAGAGATTGATACCTAAAAAACTATGTATGAAAACAGCATTGAAAGTTTCACATAGCCCGCAAATTAATTATACTAAACACATGCTAGTTAACATAATCAAATGTCGAATGGTATACATAAATAACCACATAAATGGATCGAGTATGCCGCCATCTAGAGGTTATGAATAAGTATTGCCAAGCTAAACATCATAGTCACAATATAGACACAGATGTTTGAGTTTTACTGTACTTAAAATGGACATAAGATGAAATCTCACCAATGTCATTAATTTTTCCCTCCATAATTTTATAATATTGTGAGGGTTAAAAAGAGTGCTTGTCCTATTGTGACTATATTGTGATATTGTGTCTATATTGTGACTATGATGTTTAGCTTGGCAATACTTATTCATAACCTCTAGATGGCGGCATACTCGATCCATTTATGTGGTTATTTATGTATACCATTCGACATTTGATTATGTTAACTAGCATGTGTTTAGTATAATTAATTTGCGGGCTATGTGAAACTTTCAATGCTGTTTTCATACATAGTTTTTTAGGTATCAATCTCTGGATATTGAATGAGTTTCCGTCCCGTTCTTGGTTTCCCCCATCCAAGATGGCGGAGCGGTGCTCGTTCGCTTCCGGTCTCTGTTTACCTCCCCGCATAAATAGATGGCGTCAGTACGCCGTCCGCACCTTTGAAAACGTCATCTGTGACGAAACGTCGTCAGGGCACGGCGTACTGACGTCATCCGATCGCGACCAGAGAGTGCGGGCGAGCGAAGCCGTTCGGCCGGCGGCTGTATACAATTGCTCATTCCATCCTGGTTTCTGTGAGTGTTCTTGCTTTTATCTTTGGAATAAATTTTACTGTTTTACGCTATGGGAGCCTCTCTCTCTCTTTTTGAATGGTGAACATTGGGAACATCTGAGGATCAGTTGCTCGAGTCTGTTGCCGGACCCCTAACCAATTAATATCATACAAGCGTGGTTGATCTAAAGATCTGGTAAGAGGTGACCCCTACTGGTTCCTTTTCGGTACTGAATCTTGGTGTCTTATTGGAATCTGATTTTACACATTTTGATTTCGTTCACATGGTAAGAGGCTCATCTAGCTGGTGATGGTTCTACACCTATCTTTCATCATTGTTTTTTTCACTTTGGCACATCCATTATAGTCGTCTGGTAAGAGGCAATTTCAGCTGGAATTATTTATTGGTTTATATACACCTACCCTTATTTATATTTGGTAAGGGGTATTTAACACACACCATTTTCTTTAATATACACTTGCCCACTGATAATAAGAATCTTTGGTGGTGGTCTAATTTTTACACACGTTATTCTCAAGTCACATTGGTGATATTTACCTATTTGTTGGGTTTTACGCTATTGCGTATTTTACATTTTTTTCATGATCCAATGACCATTGAGTCTACCGCTCACGTGGGCCTGGATCTTCTATCAAGGTGACAAGATTCATTGAGCATCTGCTTTTCTCTTACCTGAATCTGGTAAGCCTATACCCTTAAGGGAGTCTGGTCCAGGATTACATCTAGGATTTTGTCATCATCATTTACTATTGGGACTTTATGGACTTTACATCTCCATTTATCACACTTAGCGCAACTTAATTTACAAATATTCTACAGGGTGTGGTCTCACTTGAAGTTGCTGCTGTTCAATATTATTTTCTTTAAGCGCGGTTAATCCCCCTCTATATACTATTCTTTCTTTTGACCTTTAACTGCAGCTTTTAGTTATATTCATATAACAATGGATATTTTTGAATACCGAGCCTCCAGGTCACTCAATACAGATGGAGTCTTTGAGGTCCTCTCTACTGAGGAAACAGATGTGAGTGGGCTCTTCATGAGGCTTAAGAATTTACTTGTAACAGAAATTCATACTCAATGGGACATAGCCTTCTTGGATACATATATCAAGAAGACTATGGTTCCCAGGAGCCTCAGGTGGGAAGTAAGTCCCCAACTTGGAGAGGTCGAGTTGGAGGATTGGTATAAATACTTCAATGAGGCAGGGGTGAACTTCTTGCGTTTTCTATCAGGTAGAAAGAGTGCCAAACTTTCCAGACTCGATGACGAAATCAAACTAGTCAAAGAGAAATTAGCACCCTATAAGGAAGGTGAGGAGTACAAATCTTCCTCAGCTGATCTCTTGAAAAATCTTGAAAAAGAAGAAAGGGATCAGAAAATTAAAAAACGCAAGAAGTTCAATAGGGATCTCCAGGATTATCACTCGAGTAGCGTTTTTGAATGGCAAAAACGGCTGATGGCGGAATTAAATCCTGATGAAGAGGTTATGGAGATTTCTACGGCTCAAACCAATAGAGCCATACCTATCCCCTTACAAACAGCAAATAACACAAAAAAATCACAAAAGAAGGGTCCCCATCAGAATACTAGACGCCCTTCTTACAAATCACCCCACAGGGGACCGAACCCCAAAAAGGGTAAACAACCTCATAATCAACCTAAGCCTACCAATGTGTTTAACAATCAAGGTCATAATACCAACTGGCAACATGGTGGGCGAAATCAAGGTAATACTCCAAATTACCATCAAGGAGATTATATCCATCCATCCGGTTACCCCAATACTCCTCAGTGGAGAAGGGGGCCTTATAACTACCCAGAACCTCCTCATCATTATAGGGATCATGGTTCGGATTATGGTTATCAACGTCCTCCTTATGGCGGGTATGACCATAGCCCTTCCAGATCAGATGTGCATTGGTATGATCCACCTGCAGGTCGAGGTAGGGGTCCAATTAGAGAGTCTAACTGGCAAAACAGATCCGATATTAGACAGGACAGTTATCAGTATAATGTCCCATTGCAAAATAGATTTTACCCTTTAAAAGACAATGAGGGTCCCAATGATAACCAACCCCTCCCCAATCAGGGTGCACCTCAGCCCCCTAGGGAGATTGTTTCAGATAACATAACCCCCCACAGTTCCACTGGCCAAAGCTATCCAGGTTGGGGTTTTCCCAGGGCCACACAAGGAACCAAGCGCCCCGCCGAACCTCAAGAGGAAGTAGAGGAGGCAGGCGCATCCAATCTAAAAAAAGTAAAAACTTAGCTGGGGCAGGGGTCTTTAACCTCAGTAAGGTAGTTTTAACAGAATCTGAAAAACTTTTACTAGATAAGGGTTTGAAATATGCTCCTCCGAAACGCCTGGACAAATTTCACACTTACATGGATGTCCACAAGTTTGTGAGGAAGCTTAATATTAAAAGATATATATTAAGCAACCCTATTAAAGAGAATCGTTTGACTAGCTCAGAAATTCAACACTCCGGGCTCTCAAATGCTTCACTATTTAATCCTCCGGGATCCCTAGCTCCAGCATTAAAAGTTTTTAGGGATGTTGTACTAAGAGATCTTGACAAGATCAAACTGCACAATACCTCCTTGTCTGCTGGCCTACAAACAGGATTAGATTCCTTGTGTGAAAATAAGGATTTGGTCATCAGACCAGCAGACAAGGGGGGTGGGATCGTTGTACTTGATCGCAGTGATTATAACCGAGAGATGCAACGTATCTTGGGTGACAATCAAACTTATGTTCCACTCTCCAAGGACCCTAAGATTTCTTATAAAAAGACTTTGGAGGGCATTGTGGAGAGAGGATATAATCAAAATATAATAAACAAAAAAGAAAAAGCATTCTTGATCCCTAAGTGCCCTCGCACTCCGGTTATCTATTACTTACCTAAATTGCATAAGAGTCTGACTTCCCCCCCGGGTCGTCCCATTGTCAGTGGCATCGACTCTGTGACGTCCCGGGTGGGGAAGTACATTGACTCTTATTTGCAGCCATTGGTGCAAACCACACCTTCATATATTAAAGATACGAGACACGTCATTAGCCTCCTAATGGGTTTGACTCCCAGTGACCATCTTTGGATGGTCACTGCCGATGTCTCCTCTCTTTATACAATTATTCCACATAATGTGGGGTTAAATGCAGTCAACATGTACCTTAATAGGGATTCTGACTTACCAACAATTCAGATATCCTTTATTATGGAACTACTGGAGTTCGCCACTCACCATAATTACTTTTGGTACAATGGGCAATTTTACCAACAGGTCACTGGGGTGGCCATGGGCGCTAAATATGCCCCGTCACTTGCCAACTTATTTATGGCCCAGTGGGAGGAGCACGTCATCTATTCCCATCGCAGGCCGCAGATACTGCTTTGGGCTAGGTATATAGATGATGTGCTCCTCCTCTGGGATGGCCACCACAGTGACTTAATAGCTTTTTTGGAACACTTAAACTCTAATGATCGGGGTATTCAGTTAAATTATGAATGTAGCCAGTCTTCTGTCAATTTCCTTGACCTCACCATCAGCATCAAGGATGGTCAATTCTCGACATGTACATATTTTAAAACAACCGACAGGAATTCATATATTCCTGTCGATAGCTGTCATTACGCACCATGGCTGAGGGCTATACCCAAAGGCCAATACCTACGTATTAGGCGTAATTGTAGTGAATTTCAGGAGTTTCAATCTCAGGCTCTTGTTCTCACTAAAAGGTTCCTGGACAAGGGATATAGTAAAACGTTTCTTGATGCAACCCTTTTGGAGGTTAGCAGATTGAATAGAACGCAACTATTGAACAATGTGTCCAGAGTAGATAACAAAGACCCCTCATTTGATTTACCTTTTGTTACCCCTTTCTCAACCCAACATATGAGTGTTAAAAATATAGTTGGTCGTCATTGGCATATTCTTGGCAATGACCCAATTTTGGGCAGTACCCTGCCTGACAAACCACGTGTGGTATTCAAAGGGGCTCCCACTTTGAGGGACAAAGTGGCACCTAATATTTTAGAACCACCTGCTCCCAAACCCACCTTTTTAAGTCAGCTAACTGGATTCTACAAATGCAACAGATGCCGAGTCTGTTCTTTCAGTTCCAACAAATGTAGAACAGTTAAAGAATTCAAATCTACCAGTACAGGCAGAGTTCATGCCATTAAGCCATTTATCTCCTGCATGAGCACTGGCATTGTTTATCTACTCCAGTGCCCATGCGGGCTTCAATACATAGGACGTACCAAAAGACCGCTACAAGTAAGACTGAATGAACATATATCAAATATACTCAAAGGTTTTCCTAAGCATTCAGTGTCCAAACATTATGCCCTTGTCCACAATAAAAATCCCAGAAATACCTTATTTCTTGGGATAGATAAATTTGTACCCCACTGGAGAGGTGAACCTCTAGTTAGAGGAATCTCAAAGCTAGAGATGACCTGGATTCACCGGGTCAAAACTTATGTACCGTTTGGACTCAATGTCGATATTGAGGTAAACGCGTTTATAAATAATGCTTAGTCAATCCAATTCCATTAGGGTTCTCTTTTTCCTTTTTTTAACTAATTAGTTTTTCCCCTTTTTATTTATAATATTCTTAATATTTTTTATTGTTACAGTCAGAGAACAGTATCAAATTTATGTAATTAGCATGCAAGTGTTAATATCTGAGGTATCTTAATTGCCCTACACAGTTCTGGTTTATCCAATTGATAGTCATATAGAATAAGTTTTTCAACCAACAGATGTTTGAGTTTTACTGTACTTAAAATGGACATAAGATGAAATCTCACCAATGTCATTAATTTTTCCCTCCATAATTTTATAATATTGTGAGGGTTAAAAAGAGTGCTTGTCCTATTGTGACTATATTGTGATATTGTGTCTATATTGTGACTATGATGTTTAGCTTGGCAATACTTATTCATAACCTCTAGATGGCGGCATACTCGATCCATTTATGTGGTTATTTATGTATACCATTCGACATTTGATTATGTTAACTAGCATGTGTTTAGTATAATTAATTTGCGGGCTATGTGAAACTTTCAATGCTGTTTTCATACATAGTTTTTTAGGTATCAATCTCTGGATATTGAATGAGTTTCCGTCCCGTTCTTGGTTTCCCCCATCCAAGATGGCGGAGCGGTGCTCGTTCGCTTCCGGTCTCTGTTTACCTCCCCGCATAAATAGATGGCGTCAGTACGCCGTCCGCACCTTTGAAAACGTCATCTGTGACGAAACGTCGTCAGGGCACGGCGTACTGACGTCATCCGATCGCGACCAGAGAGTGCGGGCGAGCGAAGCCGTTCGGCCGGCGGCTGTATACAATTGCTCATTCCATCCTGGTTTCTGTGAGTGTTCTTGCTTTTATCTTTGGAATAAATTTTACTGTTTTACGCTATGGGAGCCTCTCTCTCTCTTTTTGAATGGTGAACATTGGGAACATCTGAGGATCAGTTGCTCGAGTCTGTTGCCGGACCCCTAACCAATTAATATCATACAAGCGTGGTTGATCTAAAGATCTGGTAAGAGGTGACCCCTACTGGTTCCTTTTCGGTACTGAATCTTGGTGTCTTATTGGAATCTGATTTTACACATTTTGATTTCGTTCACATGGTAAGAGGCTCATCTAGCTGGTGATGGTTCTACACCTATCTTTCATCATTGTTTTTTTCACTTTGGCACATCCATTATAGTCGTCTGGTAAGAGGCAATTTCAGCTGGAATTATTTATTGGTTTATATACACCTACCCTTATTTATATTTGGTAAGGGGTATTTAACACACACCATTTTCTTTAATATACACTTGCCCACTGATAATAAGAATCTTTGGTGGTGGTCTAATTTTTACACACGTTATTCTCAAGTCACATTGGTGATATTTACCTATTTGTTGGGTTTTACGCTATTGCGTATTTTACATTTTTTTCATGATCCAATGACCATTGAGTCTACCGCTCACGTGGGCCTGGATCTTCTATCAAGGTGACAAGATTCATTGAGCATCTGCTTTTCTCTTACCTGAATCTGGTAAGCCTATACCCTTAAGGGAGTCTGGTCCAGGATTACATCTAGGATTTTGTCATCATCATTTACTATTGGGACTTTATGGACTTTACATCTCCATTTATCACACTTAGCGCAACTTAATTTACAAATATTCTACAGGGTGTGGTCTCACTTGAAGTTGCTGCTGTTCAATATTATTTTCTTTAAGCGCGGTTAATCCCCCTCTATATACTATCCTTTTTATATGTATTCACTAGCAAAAGTATGCTGGGTCATTGAACAGGGTGGAATTCAAAAGTCCAAATACTGTGCTAGTGGTATTTATGAGACAACAACTGTATGATGATTAGAGGTATGGAATATAGTATGTACAGCACAGTGTGCAGAGTATAGTGGCATTATTATTATACAGGATTTATATAGTGCCAACAGTTTGCGCTTCACTTTACAACATGAGGGCAGACAGTACAGTTACAAAACAATTCAATACAGGAGGGATCAGAGGGCCCTGCTCATTAGAGCTTACAATCCAGGATTGTGTATAATGTATAAAGTAGAGTGATGTGAAGTATATAACAAAGTGTAGCTAATGGAATGTAGAGGTCTGGGGCATGTGATGTACAGCGCAGGGTATGGAGTATGATATTCTAGAACAGTGTTTCTCAACCTTTTTTCAGTCAAGTCACCCTTTAAAAATGATGGACAGTGTTGAGGCACCTCATTCTAAAATTTAAAAACTATTCTATTAGTTTTGCATAACACAGCAACATCCACACAAGTAGGACACCCAGTGTTTATTCTTCCAAAGCAAATACATTTGTGAAAACTGGTTCTGACTAGTGTTCCAATGTTTCTCTTCTCCCTGAATTTTTCTCTATCACTCAGCTAAGGTGCCCTTAAGAAGTTTGTAATGGTGTCCAATGAAAACCTATGGCTTTGTGTAACTAAAAGGCAGCTTTATCCACAAGCCAGCTTGTATAGAGTTTTGGGGTTCAATTTTTAGGCATTTTGCCAAGGCACCCCTGAAGAAACCTCAAGGCCCCCCAGGGTGCCTGGGCACCCTGGTTGAAAAAGGCTGTTCTAGAATTTGCAGTTTACAGCACAGTATGTGTAAAGAAAAGTACAGCATATAGGGCAGGGTGCTTCAGTGTACAAGGTACAGTGGAACATATGAAGTGTGGGATTCCGGACTATGCAATATACAGTGAGCTCATATCATACAGCACAGTGTATGGAGTGTGGTATTCAAGAGTATGCAACTTACAGTATAGTCTATGTAAAGTAAAGCACAGCATATGGGCTGTGGCGCCTCAGAGTGTGCAATGTACAGTGGAACATATGGAGTGTGGGATTCCAGGCTAAGCAATTTACAAAGAGCCTGTATCATACAGTGCAGTATGTAGAGCGTGGCTTACCAGAATAAGTAACATATAGCACAGCAAATGTAGTTTGCAGAGCATGCAGTGGAGGACATGCACCATTAAAATATTCCAGCAAAGTTGTTCCCTGGGTCCATATTGTGATAGATTGTGTAGGTCAGGGCTGTCATGATATGGAGGATAAAGGAGCCGCCTGTTCTAGTCTCGGTCTTAAAAAAAAATCCAGTGGTGTCTGATAGATTATTTACCCCCCCCCCCCCCCAAAGCATATGATCAGATGACAGGCGTTCTTACATTACATCAAATGTGTTTCTCAATATGACAGGGTGGGAAAGCCTTTAACAGGACATCCGCGTCAGTTGAGATTAACAGGAAGTGTTGACATGTTTAGGTAATGTGTGAATGATATGATACTTGATCACAGAGATCTTCCAATATCTATGAACATTTTTGTTATTTATAGCTGTAGTACCCTCCCAGTCTGTGTAGCTTGCTAACTTTTTAGCTCCTCTGTGAGCGGGAATTCATTGTTCTAGCCTGCTTAGTGTTTCATAGGCTGCTGGTCTAATTGCTTCCCCCTGCATTCTAGAGGATTCTTGAATTCCAGTGGGAGGGAGAACAGGAGAGCAGCTTGAACATTTATGGGGACCCAGCCAATCCCTGTCGAGTTGTGTCTAGAAGGTGGCTGGGGAGCCTATATATAGTCTGAAGCCTGAAGCCCGGAGAGAGAGTTCCTAGGTCGAGTCCTGCTGGGGGAGACCCCTGGGGCAGGATTGCTAGAGTTACCATCTAGAAGACATTGAGATCCCAGCTGAGGCTTTAGCTGGGGGGCTATTTGCATGGCCTAGTTCTGGAGTTTGTTTAGGTCTGGAGAAACTCCCTGGAGAGTACAAAGAGGAAGTTGAAGGAACAGTGTCCAAATACAGACTTGTATCTCCCTCACTTAGGAGTGCCTGGTGGATATTGAAAGGAGCCAACCGATGATTCTGTGGTTGTGTGAGTAGATGTCTCCAGTGCTGGAAGTTAAGGCCCGTGCACACGATAAGAAAATCTGAAGGAAAAATTGGCCCGACGACCGATCTGCCGATTTTCGGATTGTTAGTATGGTGCTTTTGACAGCCAACTCCGACTTTTCGGCTGACAAAATCCTGATGTGCAGACTATATAATTTTTGTCGTCCGTAATACAACGATCCGATTTTCGTCTCATTAGTACAGATTTCGACGGAAAAAAATCTTAAGAGCAAGACTAGGCATGCTCAGAGATTAAAGAACACATACAAAGCAATCCAACACATGACATCACTTCTGAAGTAGAATTCTGTCGCACGGGAAAATTCGTATGAAAATAACCTCTTCACTTTCCACATCAGACTAGCATGCCACAAAAAACGGACGACGTTCAATAATCTGATCGTGTGTACGGGGCTTTAGTGACTGAGTGCAGCTTTTGGTCTTTTAGGAAAGTCCTAGACACCTGTCAGCATTTGAGATTCTGTGGGATATTTTGCAGAGCCCAGCAAGATATAGAAGGAGTCCTAAAAGTGTTTGGTTCACCAGTTTTTTTCTTGGGGTGTGTGCAACTGTGCACTAATCTGGGTGTAAAGCATAATTTTGATAAGCAACTCCTTAGGGGGTATACTACATAGTTAAAAAAAGTAAGGAATGCCTAACAGTAAAGTAAGTGGTCCTTTTACCACACAGGGAGTAAAAAGCTTATTTGAGCTGAGTATAAGTTTATAAGTATAAGTCAGATTCAGGGACACAGGTCAAATCTTTTCTTCTTAATCATGAAAATCTGCCTATGCAGTCCCAGCATGAGATTTATGACAATGAATCTGTGTCCTGTGAAAATCATTAACTAACACAACTCTTTCTTGTCTGGAACTAGAAGTATGATAAGATATTAAGCACAAGCATGATCCATACTTTTTATTTTTACCGCTATCAAGCTGTAAAGGCTTTGAACCTACTGGTGTCAAAAGGGACCTCTGGGTGCACAAGTGCCTCCCCCCTCCCAGTTTTAGTCCTGACAGTATATAACATACAGTATATAACATGCTAAGAAACCCACATCAGCATGCGCACTGCCTGCAGATTCTTGGGAGAGCTTTATGCTGCCAGCCTGATTGTTCACATTTCTCCTACAGCAACCAGATTGTTCCAGTGCTAGAATAAAATGTGTTTTCATTGCTTTTTTACAGGTTTTTATTGCTTTGTAAAAAAATAACTCTGTGGGAATTAAAGCCGGCCAAGTGGATTCTCACATCACATCCCTTAATGTTTAGGCCTTGTTCACAAGGGCATACTCGTGCACATCCGTGCGGGGTGCAGGGGCCATGCTTGACTGCACAGGATGCAGAGGTGTTCCATGCATCATCCACATCCTGAGTGCAATCAAGTCAATCGGAAACGCAGCGCGTGGACATAGCCGCTGCTCCCAATTTGACACCTGTGTGGGTGTGGCTGCACAGCCCAAATGTAGACAGTTTGAGTATCTGTGCATCTCGTGCAGTCAAAACATAGCCCTCACCAGTGTTGCCAATTGTCAGTCATTTTTCTGGCAGCCAGTAAAATACAGGCACTTTTCTACTGCCAGTAAATGCCAGTGACAGGAAAAGGTTGGCAGTAAAAGAATATGTCTGTGATGCTCAGCTCAAATCTGCGAATGCGCATTTCTGGTCCGAAGCTTCCCAAGACCATCTGAGTTATTGCTACAGTGTGTTTAGGCAAAGCTGGCGGGGGGAGGATGGGGTTGGCGGAGTCTGTGCCTGAGAGTGTTAAGTAATGTCATTGCGCAGGGGAGCCAAATGGAGTGGACGGAACCTCGTGTGCAGGACCGGAGCAAGGCAAGCCGGTAGCAGAACTGTCAGTGCTGTTTGGACTAGAATGGACTGAAGGGACCACCTGGAGTGAAGAGAGACCTTCACTGTGATTCAGGAGGGGGTGTGTTGTGTCAGTGAGGTGTCATCATCATCTGTGCTGCTGCACAATGTGCCACCATGAGAGTCAATTTCATGTGTGTGCGCCTGCCCATTCTAATTTCTTGCCCTCCTGAGTCCTGTCCCTGAGCTACTCACTTACTATATCGGAAATAAAATAAGAAATGTTTTTTTGCCCTAATATCTACCTTAAATCTCATTGATAATTGCATATTGAACTTGTAACTTTTGGAAATGCCAGTACAAACATGGCTGTGCCAGTAAATACTGGGTGTCGTGTCAGTAAATTTCAATCTAGTAGGTTGGCAACACTGGCCCTCACACAGCAGTAGGCTTAAGTATACCCATGTAACGAGGCCTTATGCCCCGTACACACGTGCAGATTATCTGAAGACTTTTGTCTTCAGATTTACCTTTTCTATGTAGTGCAAGCGCCTGCCGGATTGCATACAAATTGAAAGTGTTTAGGTTTGACCTCATATTATATGGTTTTGGTAAGTCTGCAGACAAAAGTCTTCAGATAATCTGCACGTGTGTACGGGGCATAATACTGAAGATTGTAAAGCAAAATAAAGCTTGTTGGGACTTTTCAGGTGTTATATAGAAATATTTCCATACACCTTGTATCTTAAAAGCTAAGTTCACCTTTCAGAAAAAAATATAAAAAAATAAAATAAAAACAGGTAAAAAAAAAATGTGCATTTCTAACTTTTTTTAAATTTTTTTAAGGGAGCCTGCAGAGCATTGCACCCGCAATTAGTGGTTCGCAGGTTCCATGTCTGGCTTCTGCAAAGTCTTCCTCTAGCTTTGTGCCCATATCCCTATATAAGCTGTTGGGGATATAAACTGTCCCCATATACCCATGTAACCGAGGCCTTTACTGAAGATATAAAGCAAATAAAAGCTTGCTGGGACTTTTCAGGTGTTATATAGATATATTTCCATACACCTTGTATCTTAAAAGCTAAGTTCACCTTTCAGAAAACAAAAATAAATAAAAACATATTTTCTCAGGTAAAAGAATTTGCATTTATAACTTTTTTAAGGGAGCCTGCAGAACATTGCACCCGCAATTAGTGGATCACAGGTGCCATGTCTGGCTCCTGCAAAGTCTTCTTCTAGCTTTGTGCCCATATCCCCATATAAGCTATTACAAAGCTAGAGGAAGAATGAAGGAACTACAAGCATGTGGAGCAGCGCGTTCACAGCCCATTCAAAGCCGTAGTGGCAGATGGTACTTGTAGTTTCTTTATTCACAGATATCTGTGAATGAATGATGCACCAGGGTGGGCGGAGCCCTGCACAACGGCACTGTTTTCAGAAAGTGACAGTGGGTGTGAGGAGAAGATCCCCCAACCGCTGTCACAGAGATGGAAGTGCTGGCAGTAGATGCATAGGAGAATACATCTCTTATAATTACTGCACAATAATACATAATCCCCACTTATATATCACTGACAGGTACACTGAACAGTCAATAGAATGTCTCTGCCATTGCTGTTCATGTGATTTGGACAGTGACATGTTAATCAAGTTTTTTTCCCTGTATGATTTCATTAATTCTACAAAGAGTTAAATTCACGAGACAGGGCAATCATATAATATGGATGAGCAGAAGCATTCTACTGCACTGGACATGATAACTTTCATGTGCAGCACTATAGACATTTTCAATGATAAGATAATTGTACTATCTACATCATCCCTGTACTTTGTTCTCATTTATAGCTGCTACTTCTCCTAGGAAGTGATTTCATATTACAAAGCTGATATAGACCATAACCCATAACTGTCTGCCATTAAAGCCTAAGGTTATTTTTTTAAAGGGACAGTACTTACATTCAACAAGATGTGTCCCTTGTACTGGTGGCTGCTGTCTTAGTTGAAATCTTCTGTCCTCTGCCCCCCCCCCCCCCCCCATTACCATTGCGGCAGTAATCTTCTGGTGTTGCATGGTTTAATATAGCTGCTGGATCTGTCAAAGACACTCATCCAGAGTGTTGACTCCAAAGACACTCATCCAGAGTGTTGACTCCAAAGACACTCATCCAGTGTGTTGACTCCAAAGACACTCATCCAGAGTGTTGACTCTACCTGCCTTTTCTGTCCCCCTCCTCCATTTACAGAAGCTGTACTATCACGTTCATCGATGAAATGCACTTTATGAGTGGAGGAGGCAGGCCTTTCATTCATCTGCCCATTCTCCATTCATAAAGCACTTTTCGTTACTGGGAACTATAGTAGAGCTTCTATGAATGTCGAAGGAGGGGCGGAAAGGGCAGCCATAGTCATCATTCTTGACGAGTGCCTATGACAGGTCCAGCAGCTGCATTAACCCCTGTAACACCAGAGGATGATTGTTGGGGGGCAGAGGATTTCAGACTCCTACAAGGACAGTCAGCAAGATGCACAGCATGAAGGACACTCCTCAATGAATGTGAGTACTGTCCCTTGTGCTGATTGAGAAAGAGGAAAAAACTAAACTTAGGTTTTGATGAATATGTTTAAAGCCAAAACATTTATTTATTTATTTTCTGATAGGGAATGGTTAAAATATCTCTTTTTTTTTCCAACTTCCCATTTGGAGGACATTGCCCTTTGCTTCATTTTAAGTAGGTACAACCTGAAGTTAAAGGAGACCTCTCTAACTGAGAGCAATTTTTTCTTAGGCCCCTTTCAGAAGAGGTGAAGCGTTTTTGAAATGTTTTCCATTTTTTGGGTTGGTGTTGTGATTGACGATGGATTTACATAGAGGGACACTATTTTTATTTTTATTAAAGGACTTGTCAAAAACTGTTTCCCGTGGTTTTTCCTTTTTTTTTACACTTTTTGGTGAATGGGTAGGGGTACGATGTACTTGATACCCATTCACATGGGGGGGGATTTGGGGGCCTCCTTGTTAAAGGGGGTGTTCAGATTCTGATAAGCCCCCCCACATGCAGACCCTCACAACCACAGCCCAGGTTTGTCGGGAAGAGGCCTTTGTCCCCATCAACATGAGGACAAGGTGCTTTGGGGGTGGGGGCACCCCAAAGCACCCTCCCCATGTGGAGGGCAAGTGGCCTGGTGTGGGGGGCGCTCACATGGCTGCATGCTAGGATAAGGGTCTGGTATGGATTTTGGGCGGAACCCCACACCGTTTTTTTTTTTTTCAATTTTGGCGCGGAGTTCCCCCCAAAATCTGTACCAGACCCAAAGTGCTTGGTATGGATTTTGGGGGGGGGGGGGGGCCCATGTCATGTTTTTTTTTTTTTTAATTTTGGCGTGGAGTTCCCATTAAAATCTATACCAGACCCAAACGGCGAACACACGAACAGCTGATGTTTGAGCTGAAATTGCGTTCGATTCAAACATAAAGCCCATCCCTAGCTGCTACTAATACAATGACTGGCTTTTTCTTATATTAATAACTGAGCAACCTATAAAAAATGGTAGTGTACGTTATTAAAATACAGAACAAACCAACAGAAAATGCAAATTCTTTCAAACTCCTATTTGAGCTTCTATTTTCTTGGAATCAAATTTACATAAATACAATAAATAATACAATTAAATAAATACAATAAATACAATGGACTATAGATGTGGACGTTGTATATATAATTTTTGCATTGTGTAGTCTGATTTGCATCCCTTTTTCAAAATTTGAGTTTGTTTTGAAGTGCAATAGGGCTTTATATATACAGTATAGTGTGCCTTCATAGCTTTGTGTTACATGTACTACTCTCAGTGGTCAAGAAATACTGACTCAGACATATGACCTTACTGAAGAATAATAGATTGCATAGTACTGTAGCTGGTAATATTTCCAACTGTAAACCTGTTATAGGGAGACAGTTTGGTTGTTTTGTTAATTATTAACTTGGCACACCTTTGTCTGGAACTTTCTCCAGCCAGTTAGCATTATAGGGAACTGTAAATAAAAAAAAAAAAGTTTTATATTTTGACACCCTCCTATAAAAAAAAAAAAAAATCTAAAGTTAAGTTGTAGAAGAGTAAGGGTCCTTTCACACGGGCGGTGCATCCGATGGACTCCCGTTTTGCTCAGTGGGGATCGATCCGCCGATCCCCACTGAGCAGGCGGATGACAGCTCCGTCTCCGCTTACTTTGCAGAGACAGAGCTGTCAGATCCCCGCTCTCCTCTATGGGAGAAGTAGTGGCAGTACATGTGTGTTCATGACATTGCTGCTGTGCACTTCCTACTAAAATAGGTGCAATGGGAGAGACTACAGGGAGCAAGCATATAAGGGTGACAACACTGTTGCTTTATTGCATGACAGTGTGAATGTCACCCCACCTACACTATGTATACTCAATGGGTGGATAGAAATGTAAGACTGTTAATGCAATTCTTTACAAGATTATGCAAGATAACTTTATTGTGATGTGAGCAAGCATATACGGTATTTATAAATTATGTTTTTTGGGTTGACATACACTTTAACTGCAAATAATGTTTTTTAATCATCATTTGCTAAACTATATATTTTATAGGGATGTAACGATATAAAAATCTCACGGTACGATACAATTTCGATATTGACCTCACGGTACGATATTTATTGCGATATTGTGGAAAAGCTCATGGTTTTGTTAAATAGCTCATGATAGTGTTTGTGATGATAATAGCGAAAAAATACCGACATTTATTCTGCTTTTGCCAGTCAACAAGCAATTTATTGTTGTATTTATGGATCCATGACAACATAAAACACTGATCACATAGTGCTTTTAAAGTGCAAGTTGTAGTCAGGAACATCAATATTCTGTATAGTAATATTTGGTTGCATATCTGATTCTTCTGTGCAATGTTCAAGTTAAGAAGCAGCAAGAACAATTGTAAACAAACAATAGGCAATTCCCTTTAAGTGCAAACAAAGATCAAGTTAAGTCAGGTTTAAATGTGCAAGGCAAATAAAGGCAGCCTTTTTAGGCTCCTTTCACACGGCCCCTCCGTGTGTCCGCAAATCATCCCATCCGTTTGCGGATGATTTGCGGACATAATGTAAGTGAATGGCACTGCGGGTGTCAGCAGAATACCATCCGCTGACATCCGATTTTCCTCCTTTCAGTTCTGTTCCGTTTTTACAAATGGAACAGAACCCCATTTTTCCTTCCGTGTAAAAAACGGAAAGGAAGGAAAATCGGATGTCAGCGGTGTCATCCGCTGACATCCGCAGTGCCATATACTTACATTATGTCCGCATATCATCCGCAAACGGATGGGATGATATGCGGGCACACGGAGCGGATGACAGAAATGTCATCCGCTCCGTGGAAGAAAAAAAAAAAAAAGTCCCGCAGCGGACCTTTCACACGGAGCGGCCGTGTGAAAGGAGCCTAAAACTGGTATTTAGGAACATAACTTAAACTTAAATAAAATAGTCAGTCAAAAAGCCTTTAAAAAAAACACTGACCTATCATTTAGCTTATGTTCACGTTTTTCATCAGAAAGATCAAAATATCTACATTGCAAGAAAAAAAAAAAACAGTAAAAAAAATCCTTAAACTCTGGTCTATGTAGTTAACAATGATTTGTTCCGCGGGACTGTGTTTATTCCTCTTGCTTTTTGACGGACACCTGTCCTTTTAATATTGTAACCCAACCACGACGATATCGAGACACGACCACGACGATACGATATTGCGATATCTTCGATATCGTTACATCCCTAATATTTTATAGAGTTTGTACATTCTGAAACAGACTGTTGCACCTGATTCTTTTTGCAGAAATTAAGCTTTAAAATGATGCAATTATATAAAAAATGCACACTCCATTATTCATAAATACGTATACCCGTATGCTTCCCCTTACAATTGAGATATACTGTTATTACTATTATTTTTTAGAGCACTTGTATATTATGCAGTGCTAAACATTAAACACAATTTCAGCATGCTCTACACTCAGCACATTTCATTTTAAATTAAATTAGGCAATGCTATTTTGTTATAACTGGATTCAAGTGTCCCTCTGGCCACATGCATTTTTACCTACATTTCTTTTAATGTACTGATAAACCGAAATTTACTTTATTAATTAAGTATAATACATTGCAAGCCCTTAAATGTGATAAACAGTTAAGAAGGTTAATGAAGTTAAGAAGTTAAGAAGGAAAAGTAATAAAGTAAAAAGAAAAAAATATATATGTATATATATATATATATATATATATATATATATATATATATATATATATAAACCAAAAACGAAGAGCCAAAAAAGAGAGCGTTACTCACACTGCAGTTTCTGCTGTGCACCCGGGCCCATTCTTTGGATATTCATTGGATATTGTGTGTGTGTATATATATATATATATATGTTTTTTTTTTTTAAACAAATAAAGTGCTAAAATGTACAAAGTATAATCACTGACTTTTGTGACAACAATGCCAAAAGTGCCCATAAATGTGTGGTGCATATAGGGAGAAAGCTAATTTATATGTAATCCTTGTTAATAGTTGGAACCTGTAAAGATTTTCTCTGACCACCTGAGGATTATGGGTTCAGGCATAATTCATTTGGGATGGAAGATGTGATTTTATTTTAGAATTGCATTGGTGATTATATGTGGTTGTCCTACAAATGTTTCTATTGTACGCCAAATAATAAATTACCCATTTTCTTTACATTTTATCAGTACTGCTGATGGCCAGATTTCCATACTTAGCTAAAGTACTAGAAATCTTGGGCTGTTTGCTCTACCTGTGTATTACCAGATTCAATCTTCAGGAATGCCAAATGTCCATTCCAACATTTCTATTGACCAGCCTATAATATGTGCCTATTTATTCTTCCATCCTCAGTGCCTGTAGAAGGTGCACAGTGCAGTTCAGCCCCCTGTGTGATGAAGTGCTGTACCTGGTGCCGGTGATGTGGGTCTGGATGGTGGCTCTCCTGTTCGGCAGGCTGGCTCAGTGCTATGTACTGAACTGAAAAGTCACCTATAAATACATTGCCTAGACCTTTCCTGAAGGAGCTCTATAAACCCGCCCATTACACACATTGTATGAGCTTATCACTACTACTAACAACTGTGAGCTTCCACCTTTGGACCCGCCTAATATTAGTTCATTGATTTATCAGATGACTTGCAGAGTACCCACTAGCTTTTTCCATTTTTATTTCCTTTTATGTAAATGCTCTTTATATTCTCTGTAAATCACATGCTTCTTTTTCCTTGTTATGTTGCTTCCTAGGAAATATTAAACATGGACAGGTTATCATGTTTTTTATCCTTGTGTGTAAGGACTAGAAATCTTAAGCCACTATTAACCACTTCACCCCCTTCCTGCCCCGGCCCGATTTTCAGCTTTTAGCACTGTCACACTTTGAATGACAATTGTTTCGTCATGCAACACTGTACCCAAATGATATTTAATTCATTGTTTTAAGACAGATAAAGCTTTATTTTGGTGGTATTTAATCCCCATTGGATTTTTTATTTTTTGCTAAACAAATAAAAAAAGAGAAAATTTGGGGAACAAAATGTTTTTTTCTTAGTTTCTGTTAAAATATTTTGCAAATAAGTAGTTTTTCTTCTTCATTGATGTGCGCTGATGAGGCTGAACTGATGGGCACTGGTGAGCAGGCGCTGATGTGCACTTACGAGGCTGCACTGATGGGCACTGGTGAGGAGGCAGTGATTGGTAGTGACGGGCACTAATGAAGCCGCACTAATGGACACTGATAAGCTGAACTGATGGGCACGGATGAGGCTGCACTGATGGGCATTGATGAGGAGGCACTGATGTGCACTAATGAGGCTGCACTGATGGGCACTGGTGAAGAGGCAGTAATGGGCACTGCTGAGGAGGCAGTAATGGGCACAGGTGAGGAGGCAGTGATGGGCACTGCTGAGGAGGCAGTAATGGGCACAGATGAGGCCAGACTGATGGGCACTGATAAGCTGCACTGATGGGCACTGGTGAGGAGGCAGTGATGAGGCCACACTGATGGGCAGTGATAAGCTGCACCAATGGGCACTGATGAGGCTGCACCGATGGGCACTGATGAGGAGGCACTGATGTGCACTAATGAGGCTGCATTGATATGCACTAATGAGGCTGCATTGATGTGCACTAATGAGGCTGCATTGATGGGCAATGGTGAGGAGGCAGTGATGGGCAATGCTGAGGAGGCAGTAATGGGTGCAGATGAGGCCACATTGATAGACACTGATATGCTGCACTGATGGACACTAATAAGCTGCACTGATGGGCACTGAGGAGGCTGCACTGATAGATGGCACTGATGCCCAATACGCGCACGGGGGAGGACATTCATGGACGCCCTCTCAGAACTAGAAAAACGGCTACAGCGCGGGCAGGAAGGGGTTATTAGTCTTGCACGAATTTCTGAAGTGATCAAACTTCATAACAATATTTCACATTTGGGACAAAGTGACAAATTCACTTGATAAACTTCTGCCTCCTGCTTTTACTCACCTTAGTCACATTTTCCTGCAAGCTCTGTTGATCTGTTCAGGTGCTCGAAAATACCTGATTTTTTCCCTTCCACAAATGATGCACTGGTCTGTTTCGAATGCTGGTTTATGCATTGACCTACCTCCATAGACCTAGTCTGGCCAGACAGTATGATCACCAGATGACTTGGCAGTATTCACAGTCAGCTTAACTCTTCAATAAGACACCGAAGTTGAATCCAATGCAATTTTACTTTCGGTAATTGCAGTACAGAGGATAGAAGAGAATAACTTTTTTAAGCTCTGTCTCTGCAATGAACTAACACTGACTGAGGGAACATGGAAAAAAACAGGCAATGTCTAGCTCAGACTGAACTAACTAGCATTAAATAGAAGGAGAGGACAGAAGGATATACCAAATCACATAAGTAAACAAGTTGAAGTTGTTCTGAACCACCACTTTATGTCAGCATCAGAACAATAGCAACTTCATACAATGCAATACAGCAACAGAAAAAATATATACAAGGAGCTGACAATGCAGTGTTAGGTGCTGAGCAGTCAATTGCCAAGTTTGTTACTGTTAAATCTATTACAGGGTATTTAATTATAAACATAACAATAAAAGCCTAAAAAACATAAATCTCGGTCTGTCTCTGAGTCTGGAAAAAAAATTGCAATACATTGTAAATTTTTTGTTAGTAAAGAAGCAGAAGGCCAATCAATTTGTAACTATAGAGACTAATTTACAGTTTTGCTTGTGGGTTGGTAAAAACATGTGGTTGAGCTTTTCAACCACACCCCCCTAGGCTTCAAAGGCAGCAGTGCGGAGTGTGCATTTGCCACAGCCGCAATGGTTTGCATCATGGAGCAGTAAAATGTATCCCTGCTGTTGTGTTCAGCGGGCAATTTTACACCTCCTCTCCGCCTGTCAAATGCCCTCTGAAGAGCAATCTGAATGCATCACATGCCTGACGAAGGGGTCCTGCGTGACTCCGAAACATTGCACCTATTCTGATGTGATCCTTTTGCAATAAAAAGTTTCTTCGGACTGCTGTGCAAGATCCTTGGTGTGCTGGCGAATATGTATACAGTAAACCCCCGCTGCATCGCGGTTCAGTTTTTGCGGTCCCGGTATATTGCGTTTTTTTCTGTAATGTTATTTTTCTATATAAATCATTGAAAATGAAATATTTTTGTGTTTTCCATTGCTCTTGCTCTGTCTCTCAGTATCTTTTATGTGTTTAAATTAGTTTCTATTGTTTTAAAAGTGTGTTTAAAGACCTTTAGGCTGCATTCACGTGTCAGCTTATAATCGCGGGCAGAACCGCCGCGGTTCCGCCCGCGATTCGGAGATTTATTGCAAATCGCGGGACGCCTAGCGTTGCCCGTTGATTTGCAATAGCCCCCCAAACGCCGAGCGATGTTGCCGCGATTTACGCCCGCCGAATCGCGGCAACATCGCGCAAACAAAATTGCGGGACGCAATACGCTCCAAAAAAGTACAAGAGCTTCTTTGGAGCGTATTGCGTCCCGCGATTTTGTTTGCGCGATGTTGCCGCGATTCGGCGGGCGTAAATCACGGCAACATCGCTCAGCGTTTGGGGGGCTATTGCAAATCAACGGGCAACGCTAGGCGTCCCGCGATTTGCAATAAATCTCCGAATCGCGGGCGGAACCGCGGCGGTTCTGCCCGCGATTATAAGCTGACATGTGAATGCAGCCTAAAATGCTTTTAAAAGTACAGTGACTGTAAAAAAAACATGCCTACAATGCATTTTAATAGGGTTTTTCTATTTCGCAGATTTTCACTTTCGTGGGTGGGTCCGGAACGTAACCCCCTCGATGGAGGGGGGGTTTACTGTATATCAATCTGAATGCAGATCGCTCCTCAGAGGGAACAACGTGTGTTAACAAGCCCTGAGTGGTGGATGGCTGTAATTTCTCCTTTTTTCAATCATTCACGTTGGTTGAATTTTATACTAATGTGTGAACATTGCATACTTCTATCACTGTACATAGGGATCCTTTTACTAATGGCAACTAGGCAGTTCACTTTGCAAGGGCATTTGCATTGTACAAGGGAATTCTCCCCTGAGCTTAGTAAATCTGGTGCAATTTTACGTTGCAAAACATACTGTACCTGATCACATGTTAGAACATTTTTAAAAAAAACTGTATTTTTACTTGCACATGATTGGATGATGGTAGTCAGTAGAGCTTCACCTCATTTCCTAAGATCTGGGACAAATCTCCCTGCAAAGTGCAACTTCCTTTGTAAAGTGATCAGTTTATTTTCCTTTAGTAAATCAATCCCATGATGTCCAGAGTGCATCTGTGCAGAACGGACTAAGTTTGCAATAAATGTCAATGACCTATGCCCAATATGAATAACTTCTTGATAACATGCCAATTCTACAGATTGTCACTGCCCTCACCCATTTAATTCCATTTACTACCCCATATAAAATAGATTACCCTTACAGAAAGGACTACCTTCAAAAAGGACTTCTTATGTGCCTCCAGTATAAAGGGCTTTTAGAAGTTGAGCGACTGTACGGTTGTTTTTGGTGCTATAAATTAATACTTTAAACAGCAAGGAGCTAATGGGAATACTTTACTTTATACCCAAAATTCAACTTTGTTTTTTATTCCTTTAAATAAAAAAATAAGGTGTAAAAATTGCATGGGAAAAATATTTTTTTTACTTTTCGGTAGAATAATTTGCTTTCATTTGTTCAAGAACATCAGTTACAAAAAATAGTAATATACAAAATTATAGGTATTATGTTTTAGATAACATTGGTGCATTTTTTGCACATTATTAGATCGCATGTTTGTATTTAAATGTGATTTTTTTATAATATTTTATTGCAGTTTATTATTTTTTATAAATTATGTGGAATAGCACATATTTGTAGTCCATTTGGAGCAAATTATAAATAAATATTTACAGTGTACTGTGAGTTTAGCCACTTATGTAGACAAAAAAGCCTTAAGCCGGCCATACATCGATCGAAAATCGGCCAGTTCAGCAGGTACCAGCCAAAGTTCAATCCATCTACGGGCAGGCTGGTTGTACACGTCAATCTATCAATCGACTTGTGTACAACCAGACTGTTGGATTTTTCCCAAACAATCCATGTTGCTGATCACTGTATTCTGCCAGGGAAGGTTCCCCCCTGTCAGAATACAATATCACAGTGGGAAGGATTTTCCCATCCACATTGAATGTGTCGATGGGGGAATCAAAGCATTTTTTTTTTCTATCAACCTACTGGTTGAAAGAAAAAAAAAAGTGCATATTGTTTGGGCTGTCTGAGAGTTTTTGAAGCACACAAATGAATGGCTATCCCTTATTTTCTCACTTTGTTGAGTCAGCCGCTATTGCTATTCATTATTATTTATCAAACCCTAAGGCCTCTTTCACACGGAGCAGACTGCATTGCGATCCGCTCCGGCACTTTTTTTTTTTTTTTTTACGGACACGGATGATACTTGTGTCATCCGGTCCGTATGTCCGCATATCATCCCATCCGTTTGCGGATGATATACGGACATAATGTACAGTGGGTACGGAAAGTATTCAGACCCCCTTAAATTTTTCACTCTTTGTTATATTGCAGCCATTTGCTAAAATCATTTAAGTTCATTCTTCTTCCTCATGAATGTACACATAGCACCCCATACTGACAGAGAAACACAGAATTGTTGACATTGTTGCAGATTTATTAAAAAAGAAAAACTGAAATATCACATGGTCCTAAGTATTCAGACCCTTTGCTGTGACACTCATATATTTAACTCAGGTGCTTTCCATTTCTTCTGATCATCCTTGAGATGGTTCTACACCTTCATTTGAGTCCAGCTGTGTTTGATTATACTGATTGGACTTGATTAGCAAAGCCACACACCTGTCTATATAAGACCTTCCAGATCACAATGCATGTCAGAGCAAATGAGAATCATGAGGTCAAAGGAACTGCATGAAGAGCTCAGAGACAGAATTGTGGCAAGGCACAGATCTGGCCAAGGTTGCAAAAAGATTTCTGCTGCACTTAAGGTTCCTAAGAGCACAGAGGCCTCCATAATCCTCAAATGGAAGACATTTGGAACGACCAGAACCCTTCCTAGAGCTGGCCGTCCGGCCAAACTGAGCTATCGGGGGAGAAGAGCCTTGGTGAGAGAGGTAAAGAAGAACCCAAAGATCACTGTGGCTGAGCTCCAGAGATGCAGTCAGGAGATGGGAGAAAGTTGTAGAAAGTCAACCATCACTGCAGCCCTCCACCAGTCGGGGCTTTATGGCAGAGTGGCCCGACGGAAGCCTCTCCTCAGTGTAAGACACATGAAAGCCCGCATGGAGTTTGCTAGAATACACCTGAAGGACTCCAAGATGGTGAGAAATAAGATTCTCTAGTCTGATGAGACCAAAATAGAATTTGTTGGCCTTAATTCTAAGCGGTATGTGTGGAGAAAACCAGGCACTGCTCATCACCTGTCCAATACAGTCCTAACAGTGAAGCATGGTGGTGGCAGCATCATGCTGTGGGGGTGTTTTTCAGCTGCAGGGACAGGACGACTGGTTGCAATCGAGGGAAAGATGAATGCGGCCAAGTACAGGGATATCCTGGACAAAAACCTTCTCCAGAGTGCTCTGGACCTCAGACTGGGCCGAAGGTTTACCTTCCAACAAGACAATGACCCTAAGCACACAGCTAAAATAACGAAGGAGTGGCTTCACAACAACTCTGTGACTGTTCTTGAATGGCCCAGCCAGAGCCCTGACTTAAACCCAATTGAGCATCTCTGGAGAGACCTAAAAATGGCTGTCCACCAACGTTTACCATCCAACCTGACAGAACTGGAGAGGATCTGCAAGGAGGAATGGCAGAGGATCCCCAAATCCAGGTGTGAAAGACTTGTTGCATCTTTCCCAAAAAGACTCCTGGCTGTATTAGATCAAAAGGGGGCTTCTACTAAATACTGAGCAAAGGGTCTGAATACTTAGGACCATGTGATATTTCAGTTTTTCTTTTTTAATAAATCTGCAACAATGTCAACAATTCTGTGTTTTTCTGTCAGTATGGGGTGCTATGTGTACATTCATGAGGAAGAAGAATGAACCTAAATTAATTTTAGCAAATGGCTGCAATATAACAAAGAGTGAAAAATTTAAGGGGGTCTGAATACTTTCCGTACCCACTGTATGTCTATGGGATTGCGGATGTCAGCGGATAAAACTGATGACATCCGATTTTGCATCCTTTCCGTTTTTTAAAACGGAAGAAAAAACGGAATTTTTGTAAAATCTTACCTGTAAAATTCCTTTCTCTGAGTCCTCCGATAGTCGCCGCCTCTTCATATTCGTCACATATGGGGTATTAGACTTTGCTCCGAAGGAGTAGCTAGGCAACAGAATATGTTAACAATAAAGCTTTAACATATCCCACCCTCAAGGGGTGGTCCCCTCAGTCAATACCCTCCTACTTCCTGCAACCATATCTCAGTTTTAGTGGAATAGCAGTAGAGTATACATTCAAACCCCAAAAGAGGGGCGGGGGCGGCGACTGTCGGAGGACTCAGAGAAAGGAATTTTACAGGTAAGATTTTACAAAAATTCCGTTTTCTCTTACGTCCTCCGACAGTCGCCGCCTCTTCATATTCGTCACATATGGGGACGTCCCAAAGCAGTGCAAACATGAGGGGTGGGAAACGCATCCGCGCCGAAAGGCAACGCAGTCTCCACATCAAAGAAAGGAACCTTACCATAGGAAGGAAACCAGCTGGGCAACAGCAAAAATAAGTGCTCAACAGGAGCAACAACCCAGGAAAAGACAAAAAAACCCAGGGGATACAAAAAACTATCCCAACAGCCAGGAGTCCCCAACAAGGGACCCTAGGGAACAGCCGCACTAAGAACCTTGCGGCCAAAGGAAGCATCCGCCGATGCCTGAACATCTACTTTGTAGAATTTTGTGAAAGTGTGCACGGTCGACCAAGTCGCCGCCTTACACACCTGGGCTACAGAAGCCCCATGACGGCAGGCCCAAGACGTACTCAGAGATCTAGTAGAGTGCGCCTTCACAGGCACAGGGGGAACCTTCCCCTGCAAGGCATAGGCCTGTTCAATGGTCTGCCTGATCCATTTGGCGATGGTAGAGGCCGAAGCCGCCATGCCCTTCCGAGGACCCTCTGGAAGAACAAACAAGGAGTCCGTCTTACGAAAAGACTCAGTCGATTTAAGGTAAACCCTTATCGCCCGAACAACATCCAGAGAGTGCAATCTCATCTCCTTTGGATGTTTAGGCTTCGTGCACAACGAAGGCAAAACAATATCCTCGTTAAGATGGAATTCCGAAACTCGTTTCGGCAGAAAAGAAGGATTAGGTCGCAAGACCACCTTATCCAAATGAACAACCAGGTACGGAGACTTGCAGGACAAAGCCGCCAGTTCCGACACTCTGCGAGCCGAAGTGATCGCCACCAAAAAGGCGACCTTTTTGGACAACATAGACAACGAGATCTCCCTGATCTGTTCAAAAGGAGCACGTTGTAACACAGATAGAACGAGATTCAAGTCCCAAGGGGGCAAAGGATCCCTCCTAGGAGGAACCAGATGCCGCACACCCTGAATAAAGGTGCCAACCAAGGAGTTGGAAGCCACGGGACGTTGAAACAGAACGGCCAGCGCAGACACCTGACCCTTTATCGTAGCCAGCGCCAAACGCTGATCGACACCCGTCTGAAGGAAAGACAGCACACGGGAAACCGAGTACGTGCGGGGTGAAAACCCCCTGGACTCACACCAGGCAAAATAGGCCTTCCAAGTACGGTAATAAACCTTTCCCGAGGAAGACTTCCTCGCGTTGATCAAAGTATGAACGACCTCTGGAGAGAGACCCTTCTCCTTCAGGACCTCGGTCTCAACAGCCAGGCCGTCAAAGCCAGCGACTGTAAAGCAGGATGGTAAATCGGTCCTTGAGACAGTAGATCGTCTCGAAGAGGCAGACGCCAAGGGGCGTCGACCGCCAGATTCACGAGGTCTGCGTACCAGGACCGGCGAGGCCAGTCCGGTGCCACAAGAATCACCGTGCTGCGTTCCGAGTGTAACCTGCGAAGGAACCTGGACAGCAACTGAATCGGTGGAAACGCGTACATCAGCCTGTACTGATGCCACGGGGCCACTAACGCGTCCGACGCGTCTGCCCGAGGGTCGCGCGTCCTTGCCACGAACCTCTTCACCTTGTAGTTGAGGTGAGACGCGAACAGGTCCACATCTGGAAGACCCCACTTCGCGCACAACATCTGGAAGACAGCCGGGTGGAGAGACCATTCCCCCTGATCCAGGGTCTGGCAACTCAGATAGTCCGCCTGCCAGTTCTCCACTCCCGGAATGTGAACCGCCGTTATCGCCGGGACATGAGTCTCGGCCCAAGATAGAATGTTGGCCACTTCTCGAGCCGCTCGGGCACTCCTGGTGCCCCCTTGGTGGTTGATGTAGGCCACCGCCGTGGCATTGTCCGTCTGCACCCGAACCGGGCAGCCCTGCAGCCGGTCCGTCCAGCGATGAAGACAGAGCCTTATCGCACGCAATTCCAGAATGTTGATCGGGAGGGAAGACTCCCCCTCCGACCAGGTCCCCTGGGCGGACAGAACGCCCAGAACACCACCCCAGCCCGACAGGCTGGCATCCGTGGTGATTACCGTCCACGAGATCGGACGAAACGACTTGCCCCCGGACACCAACGGGGACTGGAGCCACCACAGAAGGCTTTCCCTGGTGCGATGACTCAACGAGATCTGAAGATCCAGAGATTGAGGTCGCCCGTCCCACCTGGACAGGATCTCCGCTTGGAGACCCCGCGTGTGAAACTGCGCGAAAGGAATCGCCTCGAAGGCCGAGACCATCAATCCCAGACATCTCATACACGTCCGCAGAGACGAGTGTGGAACGTCCCTGAGGGACCTGACTTCCTCCTGAAGAGTCCTGAGTTTGTCTTCCGGCAGGAAGACCTTCGCCTGCACCGAGTCCAGTATCATTCCCAGATAGGGGAGACGAACCGACGGACTCAGTGTCGACTTTGGAACATTTATCGTCCAACCAAACTCCTGCAGAGTTTGCATTGTGACAGACAGGTCCTCCTCCAGACCCTGTCTGGTCGCAGACCGAACCAGAATGTCGTCCAGATACCCCAGGACAGAAATGCCCTGGGCCCTCAATAATGCCAGAACCGGTGCAAGCACCTTGGTGAAGACCCGCGGAGCCGAGGCGAGACCAAAGGGCAACGCCACGAACTGGTAGTGATCCTCCGCAATGGCAAATCGAAGGTATCTCTGATGACCCTCGAATATGGGGATGTGAAGGTACGCATCCTTCAAATCGATGGAGGCCATGAATTCCCCCGGAACGAGGGCAGCCACCACCGAGCGCAGGGATTCCATGCGGAACTTGCGAACCCGCACAGAGCGGTTCAGAGCCTTCAAGTCCAGAATCGGACGAACCTTGCCCTCCTTCCTGGGCACGGTGAACAGATTGGAATAAAACCCCCGAAATCTGTCCCGATGAGGCACCGGAACCACCACTCCCTGAGCCCTCAGGTCCCGCACCGCCAGGTGCAGATCCCGCAGGCGCTCTGGAGACAGTTGAAGATTTGAGGGAAAAAATCTGCTCTCCGGCCGAGAGAGAAACTCGATCTTGTAACCAGATCGAACGATTTCCAGAACCCATCTGTCCCGCACACGGGCCAACCAGGGCTGAAGAAAACCGAGCAAGCGTCCCCCCACCCCAAAACTGGGTGAGGGCGCCCCTTCAGGCCGAACTGTTATGGGCTGCAGGTCCGGATTGGCCGGACTTCTGTTTCCCAGACCAGGGCTTCTTCTGAGAGCCTTGGCCTTTGAACGGTTTGCCCTTGTAGTGCGGCCGAAAGGCACGAAAGGACCCCTGAGGGGGCCGAAAATTAGCATGCTTCTTCCCAGAAGCCCCCTTAGCCTTGGGGAAATGGGGCAAGAGAGTGCTCTTACCCCCGGTGATCCCCTTAATCAACACATCCAGGGACTCCCCAAAAAGGCGAGACCCATCATAAGGCAGATTGGCTAAGGTCTTACGTGAAGATTGGTCCACCGACCAACATTTCAACCAAACCAGGCGGCGAGACAACACCGCCACGCTGTGCACACGTGCAGCCAACGGAATCAGGTCCAGGTCCGCATCACACAGATACATGACACCCTGGTGGATCTGATCCACCATATCCAGGGTCGCCGCCGAGGCCGAATCGGCCACTAGGACGCGCCTAAGCATCTGCGTCCAACTTGCGATCGCCTGGGCCGCCATGAGAGAAGCAAACAGAGCCTTAAGCATAGAACCCGTAACAGAATAAGTATGACGGGCAAGAGACTCCAGTCTCCTATCCGTGGCATCACGGAAAACAGGGGAACCCTCTGCAGGAATCGCAGTGGCTTTGTTCAAAACCGCAATTGCATGATCCACTGGCGGAGGCACACACCACCGTTCATCAGTGGCAGGCGAGAAAGGATAACGCAGCTTGAATTTACTTGGTACCGCAAAAGGCTTGCGCAGATCGCGCCATTGATCCTTAACAGCGCGCTGAAAATCAACATTGCAGGGAAAAACCTGCGGCGTCCTGCGTTTCCTCTGCGTCCCATAAGCCGCCAAGGCAGCGGGGGGACACACTTCGTCCTGCAAACGTAGCGTCTGCTTAATGGAAGCAATCAACTCATCCATGATTGCAAGCTCTTCAGGCGAGCCAGGGGGAGAATTATCAACCCCCTCAACTTCAGCCTCTACCTCAGACCCCACTAGATCAAGAGAGGAGCGGGACCCCGATAAGGAGGTCCCTGCCAGAACAGCCCCATCACCTTCACCCTCAGAATCAGAGGACAGAGCAACTCTGGGCCGTTTAGTAGATTGAGCAGCCACCAGCATTTGCACCTGGGCAGCAAGGCCAGCCACAATAGTGGCTAAATCCCCCCCTGGGGGGGAAACAGCGGTCCCCTGGCTTTCCACCAATACTGTAGGAAACTTGCCCTCCTGAGAATCCATTGCCCCTGTAATGCCAGACAACCAAGGGTTAACTGCCCCCTTTTAGCAAGCGCGGCAAGCGCAGCCCACCGCACCACACTCAGGCACAATGAGACCCCCACAGGGAATATACAAACTGAATACAGGCAATGGATAGCAAGAACAGAAGGATAAAACCTGAGGAGACCCCGCTGCTGCTGCTGCCTCGATCGGTGTTCCTGGAAAGAGGAAGTGATGCTGCCAGGGCGCTCTATGTAAGCCTATGGAGGCTACAAGAAAATGGCCGCCGTGCATGTAAACCATGCGGCCGGAGCGGGCGCCGGTAAAATGGCGTCGTTTGGCGCCGAAAACGCCGCTCCACAGTGCATAAAAACACACGCATTACATCCCAATATAAGGATACATGTTAGATCGCCGCAGCGATCGCTGTATATGCCCAAACATGCCAAGAAAAAACATGCCCCACAGAACACAGCTTCTCACACTGCCCAGCCTGACACACACAGTGTCATACAGCTCCCCCCCCCCCCCCCTTGCAGCCCACAGCATGCAGCCGAGAGATAGGGAGACAAGCAGTGTGATTAAAGGCAGGTTACACAGTCCCAGACTGAGACCCCCCCAGACAGACAGGTCCCCACATAAATACACTTACCTCACATGGCGTGGGGAACCCGCACAGGCGAACAAGCCGCTGCACATGAGGCAGGGAGAGTCGCAATTCAAGACGCACACAATGGAGGTTAAGAAACCGCACAGCGTCCGGTGAGGTAGCCACCTCACCAATCATCCCTGCACCGAACAGGGATGGGTCGTTCACTGTGCCAGGAGCGTTACCTGGCTGAACGCTCGATGGCAGACTGGGAAGCCACTGACCCACGACCTGCGACCAGGGGGATCAGCCCGAGACCCAGTCCGCATGATCCTCTTCGTCCGAAGGACTAACTAATGCTGACAAAAATAACAGCTAAGTAAAGATAGAGAGAAAACTCAAACAAAATATTAAAAAGAAGAAAGAGTCTGGGACAGAAAGTCCCAGCACAGAAAGAGCCAGCCACTCCTGACAAGCTAGACATTAAAACTGAGATATGGTTGCAGGAAGTAGGAGGGTATTGACTGAGGGGACCACCCCTTGAGGGTGGGATATGTTAAAGCTTTATTGTTAACATATTCTGTTGCCTAGCTACTCCTTCGGAGCAAAGTCTAATACCCCATATGTGACGAATATGAAGAGGCGGCGACTGTCGGAGGACGTAAGAGAAATAGGGTTCTCTTCTGTTCGAAAAAATGGAACAGAACTGAAAGGACGCAAATCGGATGTCAGCGGATGGTCATCCGCTGACATCCGCAATCCCATTGACATGCATTATGTCCGTATATCACCCGCAAACGGATGGGGGGATATATGGACATACGGAACGCCCGTGTGAAAGAGGCCTAAGGCTCCATTCACACCTAGGTGGTCTGAATCACGGGCGGAATCGCCATTCCCGAATTGCTGCAAAACACAGGACGTGTTTGCGATCCCGTTGCTTTCAATGACACCCCAGTTGTGTTGCGATTTTGCCGGGATTGTCGCCCGACAAATCGTGGGAAAATCGTACAAACAAAATCATGAGATGCCTGTCATCCAAAAGAGGTTCCAGAACAAAAGAATTCCTGTTCAACAGATTTTGATTGTTTGATTGATTCTGTGGAAAAAAAATTTCCCCGATCAGCAGCTGCAGCCGCTGATCAATGTATTGTGACAGCGTTGGTTCCCAGAAAACAATGTCCAGTGAGGGGGATTTCTCCAACCACCTTGTTTGTTTGGATGTAAGAATCTGTTAGTTTTACACTAACAGTGCATGGCAACCTTAACCACTTAAGCCCCGGAGGATTTGGCTGCTCAAAGACCAGGGCCTATTTTGCGATTCGGCACTGCATGACTTTAATGGACAATTGCGCGGTCGTGCAATGCTATGCCAAAATGAAATTGATGTCCTTTTTTCCCCACAAACAGAGCTTTCTTTTGGTGGTATTTGATCACCTGTACGATTTTTACTTTTTGCGTTATAAACAAAAAAAGAGCGACAATTTTAAAAAAAATAACAATATTTTTCATTTTTATATGAAATTTTCAAAAAAAAATGTAACATTTTAGGCCAATTTGTTTTCAGCTACATATTTTAGGTAAAATAAATCGCAATAAGCAGATTTTGATTGGTTTGCGCAAAAGTTATTGCTTTTACTAACTACGGGAAATATTTATGTAATTTTTAATGTTTTTTTTTTTAACTAGTAATGGCGGTGATCTGCGATTTTTTTCGCGGGAATGCGACATTGCGGCGGACAGATCGGACCCCTGACTGACATTTTTTACACTTTTGGGGGTACCAGTGACATTACTACAGTAATCAGTGCTATAAATATGCACTGTTACTGTAAAAATGACACTGGCAGGGAAGGGGTTAACTTTATTAGTGATCAAGGGGTTAAGTGTGTCCCTAGGGGCGTGATTCTAACTGTCAAGGGGCGTGGCTTGTGATATAACCACAGAGACATATGATCCTACATAGCAGGATCGTATAGTCTCTGCAGTTACACCAGGGAGAATGACAGACGGCTGTGTTTACATTAACCGCCTGCTTTTCTCCCTCTCCAGCGGGGGATTGCGAGTGGCCGGCGGACATCGGAGCCCTAGAGGCTCGTGGGCGAACGACGTACCGGTACGTCGCTTTTCCCAGGAGCGCCAGACTGCCACAGTATATGTACTTGCGACGGTCGGCAAGTGGTTAAAGTGGTTGTAAAGGTAAAAGTTTTTTTTACCCCCCTAAATACTCATCTAAACCTGATCTCAGTCCAGCACTGTGCACTCTGCAGTAGCTCTTCTCCCCTCTCCCAGCTCTCCTAGGATTGGCTGAGAGCAACGGGAGCCATTGCCTCCTGCTGCTGTCGGTCATAACCTGTGAGAAGAGAGCAGGGCCGAGCCGGGCTGTGTGTCTGAATAGATGCAAACAGTCCGACTCGGGAGCAAGCCCACATGAGTGCCTCCCTGGTAGGGAGGAGCCAGGAGCAACAGTGGGGATCCTGAATAAAGAATCAAGGCTGCTCTGTGCAAAACCATTGCCATGGTTATTTGAACCTTTAACACAACTTTAACTCACAATGGACACATTGACAAACTAAAACTAGGTCAAGAGAAATGATATTCAAAACCTAAGAAAACTATTATTGCAAATTAATTATTGTCCATTAGTGACCACATAGTGTTGGCTGCTTGACAACTAAAACTAATTCAGCATTAGAAGCAACACAACTACGGCTCTAACCAGCATTGCTAAAGTGCTATCATCACAGAATGATAAAGAATAAGAAGCAATGTGGCTAGCAGTGACTAGCCAAGTCACCAACCTATTGTTGGTGTAGTCTTTTGCAAATCTATAAACCAGAATATGTTTGGGGAAATAAAAAAATGAGAAAGGGAGAAGGATGTTTAACCACTTGCCTACCGTGCACTTTCACCCCCTTCCCATCCAGGTCAATTTTCAGCTTTCAGCGCTCTCACACTTTGAATGACAATTGCGTGGTCATGCTACACTATACCCATATGAAATTTTTATCATTTTTTTCACACAAATAGAGCTTTCTTTTGGTGGTATTTAATCACCACTGGGTTTTTTTTTTCTTACAAAAAAAAAAAGAAAAAAGACAGAAAATTTTGAAAAAAAAAAGTTTTTCGTATTTTCTGCGAGTAAATTTTGAAAATAAATACATTTTTCTCCTTCACTGATGTGCGCTGATGAGGCGGCACTGATGGGCACTGATAGGCTGCACTGATGGGCACTGATGAGGTGGCACTTATGGGCACTGATGAGGAGGTACTAATATGCTGCACTGATGAGCACTGATAGGCGGAACTGATAGGTGGCACTGATGAGCACTGATAGGTGGTACTGATGAGCACTGATAGGCGGCACTGATGAGCACTGATAGGCGGCACTGATGAGCACTGATAGGTGGCACTGCTGGGCACTGAGAGGTGGAACTGCTGGGCACTGAGAGACGGCACTGACGGGCGGCACTGATGGGCACTGCTGGACACTGATGGGTGGCACTGATGGACACTGACGGGTGGCACTGACGGACACTGACGGGTGGCACTGATGAGCACTGATGGGCGGCACTGATGAGCAGCACCATCAGTGCCCACAGTGCTGCCAGTCAGTGCTCATCAGTGCCTAGATGAGCAGGCACTGATGGGCACTGACTGGCAGCACTGTGGGCACTGATGGGGGCACTGATGGAGGGCACTGATGGTGGGCACATTTTATTTTATTTACCTTTGTTGTAATCAGGGCACTGGTGATCAGTGCCCTGATTACATTTTTCTTTGTCCCCGAACGACTAATCGGCTCTCCCCTTCCTCACACTGCAGTCTCTGTGTGAAGAAGGAGCGCTGGCGATGAGAGATGATCTCATATGTTTACATATGAGATCATCTCTCATTGCATGGGCTGATCACGTGGTAAATGGCCGCTGTGATTGGCCATTTACCACGATCTGTGATTGGCTGTGTCCAAGGGACACGGCCGACACAGATTTTCCCCAATGCGCGCTCGCGGGAGCGCGCGTGGAGCCTGTCTCTGGGAGGCCGTATAAAGACGGCCTCCCGGAAATGTGAGTCCGCGCTGTAGCCGTACTTCGGCTATATCGCGGATATGATGAAGTTACGGGTAAATGTGGTTAATGCCTGCCCAAGTGCCCATCCACTTTAAAAGCTTTCAGTTGGCTTAAAGCAGAGTTTCTCAACCAGAGTTCCCCTAGAGGGGTTCCATGAGCAAATTCTGCCTCTCAGATAAGTTCCCACTGACACTGTTGATCTTTTTAGCTATCTGTAAGGGGGTCATTCTTTCTAATGGCCACAAGTGTAAGGAGCATTCTTCCCACTGACCATCATGGTAATGTATCATGAGTTGTAGGTATAGTAAATTTTAGTAGGGGTTCCCTGAGACCTAATAGATATTTCAAGGGCTCCTCTGTGTTGAAAAGGTTAAGTAAGGCAGGCGTATTTCGACTTAATTATTCACTTGAAGATCTCCTTTGTTTTGTTATCAGTAATACTGAGCTTCAAGGAGACTACTCAAGGTTCTATAGTATCTATATCAATATTTAAAGAGACTGCAAACAGTGAAGTTTACTCATCCAAGAACCACAGAATTCACCTTTTCTTTTGCATTGTTTTAATGCAAACCTTTGTAGAACATTGTAAAATATCCATCTAAACCTTGACAAGTTTCTGTTGTTTGAGACTGTGGAGAGAAGATAGTTGTGTTTGTAAATGGTAGATACCTTAAAGGACTGAAAACAAGAGATGATCATTGTCCGGTTCAACAAATCTGGCCAGATCAGTTGTGGCCTCTATCTGTACATTCAGATGTGGACATCCTTTCCTTCTCAGAGGAAAATTTATTGGTTGGGTTTTCCAAGATGACCTCTTTCTGTTGCCCCAGAGTTAGGCTCTCATATATGGAGCCTGCTTAATGCGTAAACAGGCATACTTAGGCATTATGAGCATATATTTTAATACATATGTATATTTTTCATTTTTGTAAAAATAACACAAATGAACAAAAGTACAAATATAAAACCGATCTGAAAAAATGTGAATCCCATAAAAAGATCAAAGTCAATTATGTCAGAAACGCTCAGTGTTTTTTTTTTTTTTCCCCCAATAGTATTTAATACATACAGTTTGAGTGTATATCTTCCTTTCTGTAGAATGTCCTCCATGATAACATCCATAGCCTCAGTGGCTCCAAGCCATGGTATGCCCAACTTTGAAGTGCTTTTCCCAGAGGGGCTTCCCAAAATAAGCAACAAGGATAAATAGACCTGCAATATCTGTCCCATACTACTAATGAGAAATTCCTATGATCCACTGTAACCTGAAGTTAGGAAGTAAACTGCCCAGAAAAAGAAGGCAGGGGGCAAAGGTTTGGTAACTAGTGTTGTCTGTGGGTTCTCCTGCAGCTAAACCTTCCCCCATTACTAGCTTACCCTGCCTTGTTCTGCACTGTGTCTCTGTGTGGTGGTGGCCATCCTGGTAAAGTCAGGACTTTTCTCATGTCTCCTATCCAAGCTTCCAGCAAGGAGAACAGTGAACAGCACAGTAGTGACATTACCACATTACTCTAAAGCTAGGCATACACTTAAGCAGCTGTTTTAGGGCACCAGGATGATGGGGGGGGGTGCAAAAAATTTTGAATCCCCAGCAAGTGATTTTTACAGTGCGGCAGACATGTTTTTTTACACACTCCATAATGATTTAGCGACAGGGAGTGTGTGTTCTTTACTAAAAGTTGATACATATTCGCCAGCAGGCCCGGACTCATAGGCGTGCGCACAGGGTGTGCCGGATGTGCCTAGGCACACCCTAATCACCTAGGGCACATAGCATTATCACTCTGTTTGCCAGTGAGGAGATGGGAAAGATCTCCCTCGGACCTGCTCTGCTCTATTTCTCTTTGCCAGCAGGGAGAGTAATGTATCGGGGCCATGTACATGTAGGCAAACACACGCATGTGTATTTCAACTTTGGGGTGCACACCCTAATGCAATAGGCTGCGCACACCTATGCCCGGACTGGGACAAAAAATAGGCCCCGGCATTTTGGACTGAGCAGCACGCAAGGGGGGTGACTGACCTGGCACTGGCAGGCATAGTACTAGACTAGTACTATGCCTGGCTGCCAGTGCCAGGCCAGACTATTTGCAAAAGAAATCCTAATTTGAATTAAATTGTTGCTGCCAGTGCCAGCCTATTTGCAGAAAAAATCCTGATTTCTTTGAATAAAATTGTTGCTGAGTGCCAGCCCAGCCTATCTGCAAAAGAAATCCCTAAGTAGAAGTCACTCCTCTCTCCAGTCCTCCACTTACCTTGGGTGTGCTGTGCGGTGTGGCTGCAGAGTGTTCCCGCTGGACATAGAACAGGAGATGGTCAGAGACTGCAAACATGATACAAGAGATGGTCAGAGACTACGGACCTGATACAAGAGATGGTCAAAGACTTAGGACATGATACAGGAGATGGTCAAAGACTTAGGACATGATACAGGAGATGGTCAGAGAGTGAGGACATGATACATGAGATGGTCAGAGACTGAGGACATGATACAGGAGATGGTCAGAGACTGAGGACGTGATAAAGGAGATTGTCAGAGACTGAGGACATGATACAGGAGATGGTCAGAGACTGAGGACATGATACAGGAGATGGTCAGAGACTGAGGACATGATACAGGAGATGGTCAGAGACTGAGGACATGATACAGGAGATGGTCAGAGACAATACAAGAGATGGTCAGAGACTGCAGACGTGATGCAAGAGCTGGTCAGAGACTGCAGACGTGATACAAGAGATGGCCAGAGACTGCAGACGTGATACAAGAGATGGTCAGAGACTGCAGACGTGATACAAGAGATGGTCAGAGACTGCAGACATGATATAAGAGATGGTCAGAGACTGCAGACATGATACAAGAGATGGTCAGAGACTGCAGACATGATACAAGAGATGGTCAGAGACTGCAGACGTGATACAAGAGATGGTCAGAGACTGCAGACGTGATACAAGAGATGGTCAGAGACTGCAGACGTGATACAAGAGATGGTCAGAGACTGCAGATGTGATACAAGAGATGGTCAGAGACTGCGGACATGATACAGGAGATGGTCAGAGACTGCAGACATGATACAGGAGATGGTCAGAGACTGCAGATGTGATACAAGAGATGGTCAGAGACTGCGGATATGATCCAGGAGACGGTCAGAGACTGCAGACATGATACAGGAGATGGTCAGAGACTGCAGACGTGATACAAGAGATGGTCAGAGACTGCAGACGTGATACAAGAGATGGTCAGAGACTGCAGATGTGATACAAGAGATGGTCAGAGACTGCGGACATGATACAGGAGATGGTTAGAGACTGCAGACATGATACAGGAGATGGTCAGAGACTGCAGACATGATACAAGAGATGGTCAGAGACTGCAGACATGATACAAGAGATGGTCAGAGACTGCAGACGTGATACAAGAGATGGTCAGAGACTGCAGACGTGATAAAAGAGATGGTCAGAGACTGCAGATGTGATACAAGAGATGGTCAGAGACTGCAGATGTGATACAAGAGATGGTCAGAGACTGCGGACATGATACAGGAGATGGTCAGAGACTGCAGACATGATACAGGAGATGGTCAGAGACTGCAGATGTGATACAAGAGATGGTCAGAGACTGCAGACGTGATACAAGAGATGGTCAGAGACTGCAGATGTGATACAAGAGATCGTCAGAGACTGCGGACATGATACAGGAGATGGTCAGAGACTGCAGACATGATACAGGAGATGGTCAGAGACTGCAGACATGATACAAGAGATGGTCAGAGACTGCAGACATGATACAAGAGATGGTCAGAGATTGCAGACATGATACAGGAGATGGTCAGAGACTGCAGACATAGTACAGGAGATGGTCAAGAGACTGCGGATGTGATACAGGAGAAGGTCAGAGACTGCAGACATGATAGAAGATAGAAGGACACTAGGGGGGCCGGAGAGCACAGGGAAAGCAGATAACACTGAAGGAGCTGAAGGGCAAGGGGGGGGGGAGGGACTGGAGAGAATTAAGGGGGGGTTTGGAAAGAATTGCAGGGGGGTTGGAAGGCGCAGGGTGTGGATAGCACTGGGGGGGGCAGGGAAAACCAGGGGGATGGAGAGCATGGGGGGGGGGGAACTGGAGAGCACTGGGGGGGAACTGGAAATCACTTAGGGGGGAGCCAGGGAGAACAGGGGAGTGGAGAGCACTGGGGGAGCCAGAGAGCATAGGGGGAGATGAAAATCACTGTGGGGACTTGAAAAGCACGGGGGGCTAAGGAGCATAGGGGAGCTAAAGAGCACAGGGGGGTTAGCACTGGGGGGGGGGGTTAAGAGCACTGGGGGAGTGGGGCTAAGATCACTGGGGGGGGCAGTAAAATAAGTTGTATAGGAGGGGGATGGGACAGCTGCATATAGAGAAATTGACCTTTCCATATTTCTCCTGCAGCCGCAGAATGCCTGCAGAAGGAAGGAGGAGAATCAGGCATCCATCCAGCGGCAGCAGGAGCTGGAATAGGGAAACATCAAATCCTCTATATGAAGCTGCCCCATCCCCCTCCTATTCAGTACACACGGGCCGGCCGGGGGGGCTGCACAGCACTGCAGGCACTGGAGTGAGGAGTCGCACTGCCACTTACCTTCTCTCCCCGGCCCGCCGCCACCCCCCGCGAGCAGCCCAGAGTCGCTTCGGAGCTGCCGAATGCAGCTGCTTGGATGCCGAATCTGCCGATGCTGAGTGCAGGCTGGGCTGCTGGCCGCGCCGGGCAGGACACCAGCGCGGCGGGAAGGAACACACTGTGTCTAGTACTACTGTTTTGACTTCCGGCTCCGTGGCCAATCAGCCTTCTGCTCAGGGGGGTGTGACTCACACCCCCCCTGAGCAGAAGGCTGATTGGCCACGGAGCCGCTGTAGCTAGCAAGTACACCGGCCGGCGGCGGCCGCAGTGAGGGAATCGTCTGTCTGACTTCTACTGTGAGTGAGGAGTCTGTCGGACTGTGTGAGAGCCGGCGCCGCAGCTCACCGGGAATATGTCCGGTCTGCCCGATGGCCAGTCCGGGCCTGTCCGCCAGCACACCAAGGATCTTGCAAAGGCAGTCCAAAAAAACTTTATTCAAGATAAGATCACATCAGAAAAATATAGTGCAACGTTTCGGAGCCGCACAGGACCCCTTCGTCAGGCATGCCTGACGAAGGGGTCCTGTGCGGCTCCGAAACGTTGCACTATATTTTTCTGATGTGATCTTATCTTGAATAAAGTTTTTTTGGACTCCCTTTGCAAGATCCTTGGTGTGCTGGCGAATATGTATCTACTTGTAACTAATCCAGTTGCCAACTGCTGATCGCTTCAGCACCCAGTACACACGAGCCTACAAACCAGGAAGGTGTGCGATAGGAATATGAACTATACTGTTCTTTACTAAAGTCAGCTTTTGGCTTTCATGTGGAAGTAATACAAGCGGCTGCGAAGCCACCTATATCTTCCACCACTGCCGCAATGTGCCTGCTGACTTCCCCCCCTGCCATGTTTACCAGGCTCCTCTGTCCCACCTGTGGGCCCGGTACTTTCATGGCGTCGCTGGGTCATGTAAGTTAAAAAAGTAGGAGTACCAACATTTTATTCTCTAGGGTGCCTACTTTCCAAAAAATAAAAAAAACATTTTTGGGGGGTTTTAAGTAATTTTCAGGCCTAAAAGTATTTTTAAAACATATTTATAAAATAAAATGTGCTGGCAAGTGCAAAAAAAGCCACTGGCAAAGATACAGTCAGATACACTGTACTATCAAACATAAAAACATAATTTTTGCCATGCGAATAGTATTCTGGTGCTACCAGTAATGCACCTCCATCCCTAATGTCATACAAATAAAAATGAGAATTTGCCCTGGGGTCTTTGAATGAGGTGTACCACTGAATACAAAATAAATTAAACATGATTGATAAATGTATTGAAAAGTAAATAAAAGAATCATCATATTGTTTAACATCCAAAACAGATACTGTATGATAATACCAAGCCGATAAAAAAGTTTCAGATATAAATACATGATTGAAAAAATGGCATCCTATATACTCAACGTGTTTCGCAAGCCACTGCTCGCTTCATCAGGAGTGGACGCACATCCCGAGGAAGCGAGCAGTGGCATTGGAATTGGTAGGTTGGACTCTTACAGGAATTAGTAGACAATATTACGCAGTCAATTTAGCCTGAAACAAGTATCCTGTTATTAGATGCTGGGCCCATATAGTTTGATCAGATCCTCATGGTGACTCAGTTTCACCAGTGGCATGTTAAATATACATAACAATGATAATGATGCAGGATAATGATGCATTGAAATTGGACTTTTATTTTTACCTTTATTTTTCATCTATATTTTTGCAGGGCAGTCAAGTTCCTCCACCCGAACTCACTCATCCATGTCTTTATGGACCTTGCTTTGTGCACTGGTGCGCAGTCATGTTGGAACAGAAAGGGGCCATCCCCAAACTGTTCCCACAAATTTAGGAGTATGAAATTGTCTAAAATGTCTTGGTATGCTGACGCCTTAAGAGTTCCCTTCACTGAACGAAGGGGCCAAGCCCAACCCCTGAAAAACAACTCCACTCCATAATCCCTCCTCCACCAAATGATTTGGACCAGTGCACAAAGCAAGGTCCATAAAGACATGGATGATCGAGTTTGAGGTGGAGGAACTTGACTGGCCTGCACAGAGTCCTGACCTCAACCCGATAGAACACATTTGGGATGAATTAGAGCAGAGATGGCGAGTCAGGCCTTCTCGTCCAACATCAGTGCCTGACCTCACAAATGCGCTTCTGGAAGAATGGTCAAACAATCCCATAGACACAATCCTAAACCTTGTGGACAGCCTTTCCATGCAGAAGAGTTGAAGCTGTTATAGCTGCAAAGGGTGGGCCAACTCAATATTAAACCCTACGGACTAAGACTGGGAATGCTATTAAAGTTTATGTGCGTGTAAAGTCAGGCGTCCCAATACTTTTGACAATATAGTGTATGTGAACCTAGCCTTATATAGCACTTACACAGTGCTTTACTTTCAGTACATTCTCATCAGCCCTTGCCCTCAAGGAAATAAATTCTAAGGTGGTACACACACATCTATCTTACACACAAGCCAGCTTAGACAGCAGCCAATTAACCTACTTGTATTTTGGAGAGTAAATCTTAATGGAAACACAGACAGCAATAAAAACCTAACCGAGAATTAAAATCCATATCATTCTTTTCAAATCTAAATAAAACATTTTGCCTTTTATCCTCAGGCATTTTAATTCATCCTCTGCAATTATTATTTGCTTATTAAAAGGTTTGTCTATTACACATACTAGGGCCATCACAGAGAGGAGCCAATTTACCTACCAGCGTCTTTGGAGTGTGGAAGAAAACCTGGGGGAAACCTACGCAAGGACATACAAACTCCAAGCAGATGATGTCCTGGCCAGGATGTCACTATTGGGTTTATTTGTGCCCAGGAAACAATTTTGAAAGGGTCCATTTACACCCCTGGGCTGGCATAATGCATGTTATGTGTATTGTTGGGCAGTGTTGCCATTCATTGAGAACGACACCCCGGTGCAGCTTAAAAATGCATGCATGCCATTTTCATATGCATTTTAGCCTATTAAATTTTTATGGATTTTTATTGCACCATAGCACAATGCATGTCAATTTATGACAAAGTATGTGTTGCGGCATTGGAATGTATTTTACACAGAATATTTTTTCCTGCATATGTGGCAATGTAATGCCAAAATAGGAAAAAAGCTACTAAATTAAAATACGAACTTTTACTTTACGTTTTATCATTCACATATGTTGCAAAAAACGAACAAAAAAAAAACAAATGTATGTTATATGCTTTTATTCAGAACGTTGCTGATTATACAGTATTTTGCGGGTAAATACAGTATGTTTTTGATTTTTGGAAAAATGGCAGGGGAATGCCCTTTTTTTTCCAAATTTTCGCTATTTCTTTCTGAAAGGAAAGGAAATGATATGTATCTAAATCGAATCCAAAGGAAAGTCTAATCTGTTCCAAATATAAAAAAGATTGATGTATAATTTTATAGGACAGGCTACTAAAGGTATGGAACCAAAACTGTTCCAAAAGTGAAAAAATAAATACTCTGGGAATGTATTTACTCTCATTAAGGGCCCACTCACACCATGTAAGGTGACTGTATTTCTGCACCTGATTAACGCCAGTCACCACAAGGGCAAAAACAATTGTTTCCCTATGTGCCCAGTCCACACAGAAAAGCTGGTATGATATGTTGGTTGGGGGGGATGCAGAAATGCTGCATTTTTTCTCAGTGCATTGGATGGCATTGCAGGTCACTGCTCCGTAGCATAGTGTGTTGTGCTGCAGCGCGGAAAAACCTAAATGGAGTCCAGTGGCGGCTGGTGCTCCATGGGCGGGGGGGGGGCGGCAGACGGACCGCACTTTACACCCCCCCCCCCCGGACCAGTGCTGTATTTTGGCCTAGGACAACAAGGCCCAGGCCTAGGGCGGCACTTTGCAGGGGGGCAGCAAAAAAGCCGCCCCCCCTCCACCTGAGACTCTTTTGGCCACTGGTTGCTAGAGCCACCATTCACCCTCCCCTCTCTCTCTCTCTCTCTCACTCACCCCCTCTCACTCACCCCCTCTCTCTCGCTCTCTCTCTCATCCTCCCTCCCTCTCTCTCTCTCTCTCATCCCACTCTCTCACCCTCCCTCTCTCTCATCCCCCCTCTCTCATCCTCCCTCTCTCTCTCTCATCCCCCTCTTCAACCTCCCTCTCTCTAGTCCCCCCCCACTCTCCTCCCATCTTTCTCTCTCTCATCCCCCCTCTCTCTCTCACCCCCCTCTTATCCTCTCTCACATCCCCCCTCTCTCTCTCTCACCCCCTCTCTCTTTCATCCCCCCTCTCTCTCTCCCTTCCTCCCTCATCCACCCGCTCTCTCTCTTCCTCCCTCACCCTCCCCTATCTGTCTCTCCCATCCCCTCTCGTGAGATCTCATGCTGGGACTTGTAGTCCTTCAATTTTGGAGGGAGTCACATCTGTTAAAAAAGGAGTGGGGTAAATTGACATAGGAGGGGGGTGAGGGGACGCCCAATTTTACTCTTGCCTAGGGCAGCACAAAACCAAAATGCACCACTGCCCCGGACCACACCAGGCCGCACACCCCCGGACCAGAGCAGGACAGGACAGGACCCCCAGGACAGGACCCCCAGGACACTACCGACAGGACAGGATCAATCACCCTGCCTGGACATCAGTGACGGCAACAGCGATGGCAGCAGCGGCTTCTTCCCCCTGTCTTCTGCGTCTCCTCCCTCCTCCTCCTCCATGCCCAATGGCATGGCTTCTCCTTTCGGCCAGTCGGGAAATAGGTCTCAGAACCCGCTTCCTGATTGGCCAGGAGGAGGATCTGTGTGACAATAGCAAATTTTTATTTGCTATTGTCACACAACTGGGTGGGCTCGGGGCACAGTGCTCTGCGCCCCGAGCCCACCCTTTTTTTTTAGCCTGTGAGAGCCTCTGGCTCTAATCACATGGTTAAAAAAGAAAAACCCTATTGAACTCCATGCGTCCGGCGCCCTACATGTAGATTAGGGGCCCGGCTGTATGGATAGGGGGGGCGGCGCCCCTGCGCCCAATATACACCAGCCGCCACTGATGGAGTCTAACTTTGTACACTCTAAATAAAGTTAAAAAATTGTAACCAGTCTAGACTCTCAGATCTATATTCTTTGCTTCAGGACACTAGACAGGAACTTTCAAAATTGAAGACTTACTATCTCTACTGGTCTGGCCGCTTAGCAGCATTCAAAATAATAATCCTTCCCAAAATTATTTATCTCTTCAGAACTATTCCCATCTCGCTACCTAAATCATTCTTTTCAAACATGCAATCTCTAATTTATAATTTTGTATGGGCGGGTAAGAGACCTAGGTGTCAAGCTACCTTACTGATTAAAAAGAAACAGGTGGGGGGAATGTGTCTCCCATATTTAAAAGACTATTATACAGCATCCCTATTAGATCAATTACGATGTTGACTCCACCCTTCTCAAGACAGACCATGGTTGTCCCTGGGAAGCGATGTGGTATATCCTAATTCTCTACGGAACCTTTTGCTGTTCGCTCCACACCTACCCACACATAAATTTAAAGACCAACCAACCATCTTCGCTTCGTTGGAAGCTTGGACGCCCCTTATTTCTCAACCTACCTCCCCACCTTGCCTCCAAACTATTCCCATTCCCCTCTTATCCCTGTCTTATCTCACAGAAGACCTAGATGTATCCCTTTGGATTCAATCCAGTGTTCTTCATGCTACTGACCTATACCCCATGGGCAAGCTCCTTTCATTTGAGGACATGATTCTCTCCCACCCACGGTTGACAAACGAGAAGTTTACGTATCTAAGACTAAGGGTCCTTTCACACAAACGATCCTATCAGATCTGCCTGTCAGTTTTTCAGGTGGACTTGATGGATCCTCCATGCATCCCTATGGGGCAGCAGATGTCAGCGGTGACATGTCCACTGACACCCGCTGCCATCCGCATCCGATCCTGTCCGTGAAATCCGGATGGATGGAAACCCTATTTTCCATCCGTCCAGGGGATCGGATCGGATCGGATAAGAACAGACAGGTGGTCTGTTCTCATGCGATTCCCCCATAGAGAGCAGCGGGGCTCTAGCACCTCCCTCTCCGCACACAGTGCGGAGATAGAGATGTCATCTGCCTGCTCAGCGGGGATCGGTGGATCGATCCCCGCTGAGCAGAGAATGGTCTGCACCGGACAGTGGACCGTATGAAAGGAGCCTTAGTTACCTAGCTCAGCATTATCGTCCTACTAACCTGGATGTATCATCCCAAGCCTGGGCCTGTCTGACCGCAGATACACCCAGGCGCAAATGTATTTCTTTGTTCTACACCTTACTGCAGTCTAAGTCGACCTTCACCAAAACCCCCTATATGGTAAAGTGGGAAAGAGACTTTAACACATCCTTTAAGAAAAAAGCTATATACTGCAACTACAAATACACTAAGTGCATTACCCACGGAGAAATTGCCCAAAAACTCCACCAGAGATGGTATTATACCCCTTATTTGTTGGCCAAATTCCCAAACCCAGCTGGGAGGACATCAGGCCAGTGTTGGAGAGGATGCAATCATGTTGGCACCGTGCTCCACATGGTCTGGTCCTGTCTCCACCTTTGCAGCTTCTGGGTGAGAAATTAGAAAGCTAAGGAGGCCCCTGAGATTAGAGACGTAATTAGACTTGTAAATGAGATGTATGTTTTTGAGAATCTTCTGGCGGTCAAAGATGGCCATATATCCAAATTCTCTCAAGACTGGATGCCTTGGTGCTCATACTTTCAACTAGACAAAAAGTTATTGGAAACTATATCTCTCTTTTTGGTAATTCTGGTACACTCCTTATAACCCTTTGTATTATGGATGTTTTCTTCTTTACCCCATCATAATTTTGTGGCTACTTTGACATGCAAAGCATTTACCATTTGTAATTTCACCGATTTTATATTGTGATGCACTCCTGTATGGTTGTTTATTGTGCAACTCCACTTTGCTTTTTCTTCATTCATTGACTTGTATTTACCTTTGAAAATTAATAAAAATATTTAAAAAAAAAAAAGGTAACCAGTGCAACACCCTGAAACATTTTAGCATGTGGCTCAGTCGAATGGGCCATTAGGGAGTAAAAGGCTCTGGGATTCAAAGGGCCAGTTCACACTGCAATGTCTAATAAATCGCAGAGCAGCCAGAAGGATTCAGCGCTCCGGCTGCTCTGCGTTGCCGGCTGGCTATGACACAATGTGGTGCACGATTTAGCGCATAGTCCCTTTTTTACCAGCTTTATTTGAAGTGTAAAAAACGTACACTTTTATCACTGCAATGTCTGGCGGCATGATGTGCTGCCTTACACTGCAGTGCATTTTGGGCTGGTGCGCTGCAATATTATGCAGCATATCTGCATTTTATCGTAGCACGCTGCAGTGCAGCTCTAGGCTGTGTTGCAGTGTGAATGGGACAAAGAGGAAACAATTGTTTCCTGTGTCTTCCTGCAGTGACAGATGTTTGGTTTTTGCACAGAGCAGCCCAGATCCTCCTCTTCTGGGGTCCCCTGCCAGTGCTCCTGGCTCCTGAAACCTTTGGACAGCAGCACTGTCAGTCTGAGGGGAGGGGAGTGTTAGATTTACTAGCAGATTTAGATACACTAAACAAACTGAAGCCAAACTCCAACTAAAGGGCTGTACACATGGGGCAGTCCCCCTGTCAGAACACAAAAGCTCAGCGGGGGAGATCACTGTACTAACATTGCATAGTTAGTACAGCGGCTCCTCCCAAGCTCTTCAGTTTTCTTTTTTGTTCAGCCCGCTGGGTTGAACAAAAAAAAAAAATTGAGTATACTAGACTTAACACTTTTTAAGAAGTTACAACAACATTCTGTGTGCTGCTCCACCCACAGCCCCCCCCCCCATATTCACCTGAGCCCCTCCCGATCCAGCAATGTCCATGGGAGCCTCGGCTATCCTGGGTCTCTCTCACCTCATTCGCTGGTATACAATCAAAAGCCAGTGAGCCAATGAGTAGAGAGCAGGGGGCGGGCCTGAGCTGCGGCTGTATTTGTCTTATGGACGCAAAGAACAGGGCTTGGGAACAAGCATGCAAAAGTGCCCCCAAAGCAAACGGCTAGCTATTGGGGGCACTGGTCAGGTGGTGGTGGGGGGGGAGCCAGGAGGCTAGGAGCCTAAGAAAAAGAGGATTGGGGCTGCTTTGTGCAAAAAAATTGCACAGAGCAGGTAAGTATGACATTTTTGTTATAAAAATAAAAAATAAAAACAAAAAAAGAAACGGTAATATTACTTTATTTTCAATTTTTATTAAAAAAAGGTGGATGTAGAGAAAAATAAATGTAGGAGGGAACTGCAGTTGTAAATGGGAAGTAGGGGAAAGCACAAGGGGATGGGGGAAAAAGTACAACTGGTGTGTTAGGTTATGGGAAGTTGGGAGGGGGTAGGTGGGTAGTGCAGGACTGGGGGGTAAAAGGAAAGAGCACAAGGAAGGGGAGCATGCCACAGAGGAGAAGAAGCCAAGATGGGAAAAGCAGGAAAGTGGGGGGGGGGGGGGGGGGTTGTGGACAATTAGGGTGGGAAAGAGCACGGAAAACATAAGACAGAGTTTTGACTACAGATAGCTGGTCAGGGATAGATTGCGTAGGACTACCAAGAAGTTGTTTGTGTTGTTCCATGAAAAAGAAACCTAACCAATAGAACTGCATGGCTCAGAACTATAGTTTGTCCATTTGAAGGAGCTGGTCGGGCTTCCATGAATTTGATATCTCATACCAGACAGAGCCATTGGTGACCTGATGGAGGGGAAGTAGAGAATGCAGGGCTACATGAGCATGCAGCATTGACCAAATGTAATATCACTGAGTTTTTGTATGTCTTAAAAGGATAATGTTGTGATGGGAAAACGCTTGGTCCATCAGAATTGGGCATTCTGTGAATTTTTGGACAAGTGTATTTGCTTGTGTCCTGATGGCTTGTATGGCTGGGCCAAGCAGGGCCGAGAGGTGTGTTGAAATAAGGTCCATTGTATTTGGTGAATCGCCTGTGCTACTACTTTGGTAGGACTTGTGAAGCATTGAGAAACAGTTTAGGGTTTTTTTTCTGTATTAGTTAGAGTTTTATTTTCCTAGATTGGGGTATTTTTTTTTAAAAAAAAACTCTGTATTGTTGTTGTTTTTTTTTAATATAACACTCAATAAATATATTGTTAAAAGGTTAGGTGTGTAGAAAATGTGGAGGTATGAAGTTTCATTTACTGTATTTTACACATTGCTCACTAAGTAATAAATGTTCAATTGCACTCAACACGTTTTTTAAAAGGAAAATACTTGCAGTATTACTAGATTTCCGATATGTGTGATCTTTTCTTTTACCTAGTGTGTATCACAAATGATCTTGTTCCATTATTTCTGTGTGTCTAGTAGTTCATAGTTCATGTAATACTGAGGCAATTTATTACCTTGCACTGTTTCGAAAATTGATAAAGGCTCACAAAAGATAGTGACCTACCCAGCTTGTGGCATCAGCAAATTTAAGATACAAAGAATAAAAAATACAATTGACCGCCGGCCATGGGAAAACGCAAAATGTGGCAAAATTGCACCACAATTTTATTGCAATTTTTCCATGTTCAGGAGAGGGAGGTTGAGGCTCCCCTAACCGCAGAAACTTCTAAACTCTGCTAAAAGCCTGTGTGTACATTGACACATAGGATTTTATTGAATTACGTTTAGGAGCTTTGGCAAAAAAATGCCAAAAGCTCCAAAAGCAACAATTATTTTTTTCAGATCCTCACAAGGTTCGTTGCCATGAGGTGCCATGTTGAACTTCCAGTGATCAGTATGAGAGAGTGAGAGCGATAACACCAAATTTAGCACACCTGCTCCCCTTTCACACCTGAGACCTTGTAACACTAACGAGTCACATGACACCGGGGTGGGAAAATGGCTAATTGGGCCCAATTTGGACATATTCACTTAGGAGTGTACTCACTTTTGTTGCCAGCGGTTTAGACATTAATGGCTGTGTGTTGAGTTTCTTTGAGGGGACAGCAAATTTACTCTGTTATACAAGCTGTACACTCACTACTTTACATTGTAGCAAAGTGTAATTTCTTCAGTGTTGTCACATGAAAAGATAGAATAAAATATTTACAAAAATGTGAGGGGTGTACTCACTTTTGTGAGATACTGTATATATATATATATATATCATCAAAAAATTGGAGATGCAATCTCAATAATTGTACGTTTTTTTTTTCTTTACTGCATTTCTTCCTGCATATAATAAGTTTACAAGCAAGCGACTACACAGTTTCAGACATACACATGTCCTTCATCAAGCTACATGTATAGCACTGATTTTTTTTGAATTACCTTTATATTCCCTCTCACTAAGCTTCTTTCACACGGTCCGCCTCCGTAGGCGGATCCATGCTGCTCAGCAGGGGATCGTAAACACAGATCCCCGCTGAGCAGGCAGGTGACAGCTCCCTCTCCGCTCTGTGTGCAGAGAGGGAGGTGTCAGAGCCCCATGCATCTCTATGGGGGAATCGGATGAGAGTGGACCGCCTGCCTGATCTCATCCGATTTGATCCCCTGGACGGATGGAAAAAAGGATTTCACGGACAGGATCGCATGCGGGTGTCAGCGGACATGTCTGCGCTGACATCCGCTGCCTCATAGGGACGCACGGAGCATCCAATCAGATCCGCCTAAAAAACTGACCGGTGGATCTGATCGGAGCACTCATGTGAAAGGACCCAAAGAGTGTAGGCATCAACACAGGTGTATCCCCTCACCAATACTTCAATGAATCCGTGAATTAACCTATTCTTGTCTTATCCATTTCTACATTAACACAGTCTCTAGAGATTCATATACCGTATACATATACAACTATCTCCCTTCTTCCCTATTTTAAATATATCAAAAATAATATAACTACCTCCCATACTATTAAGTATTCACCAAATAGCGTTTCTAATAGGGAATTTGTAAAATACAAGTATAAACATACAAGGATACAAAGTAACACATAAAATTATATGGCTTTGCATAGCATTAACCCCTACAGATCAGCGTAAAAATATATATCCATATTGATTTGGAATACCATTGGCACAATGTTTCAGGAGATCTCTTGATTCTTCCTTTTCTACAAAAAAATCACATATAAAACGTACGTCATTAGTATTACTAGTCCATAATTGTCACTACAAAATATTCTATTTTTCCAAAACAAATATAGATTGTAATCTTTGTTCAAACCGTATAAATACAAAGAATTTAATTGTTTTGTACACCATACTTCTCTTTGCCTAAGTTTAAGGATCCTATTTCCTCCCCTTTTACCTTTCTTTACTCCTTCTAAGATCTTAAACTGTAAGTCTGTATCTTTATGGCCATATTGCATGCAGTGCTTTGGAACTGGTAAACCTGGCTGTTCCTGATTGATGACTGATGGTGTGACATGCGGTCCTTCATTCTTTGGGTTGTCTCAACGACATATATTAATCCACACGGACAGATCGGTGTGTAAATCATATATGATGTCTGGCACATGTGGAAACCATGGATTTCATATTTCTTTCCACTAGTAGAATGTACAAAGCTCATTAATCTGCGTCGCACACAGTTGAGACATGGATACTATCCCTTTCTCCTACTTCCTAGAAAAGTCCTTTTTTCTGTATTTTTTTGTTCAGAATGCACTAGCACAGGGGTATTGAATTAAAATTCATGGAGGTCCGAATAGTAAAAATTTTTTCCAGCAGAGGTCCAAATCGCATTTTTGTGCTTTGACTCCGATTCTTTACATCACCGCCCAGGTGTGCAGGCACGACAGCCCATTCATTTGAATGGGCTGCTGTGCCTGTGATTTCTGCTGGGAAAAGGCCCTGCCACCTTTTTCAAAATGCAGCCACATAGAAACTCCATGGTGCATTTGTACCATGCAATTTCCATGTGCGGGAAACTGCACCTTGTATTTCAGTGCATTTAAGAGCCAGTGGTACCCCTGCACATTTTCCGTGCAGCACCTCATTTTGTGTGCAGCTGCTTGTCCCCCTTCACATCTTCCTCACCACAGCACTGCCCCCCCTTCACATATCATCCCCACAGCACTGCCCCTTTCACTTCCACCGCACAGCACTGTCTCCCTTCACATATTATCCCCGCAGCACTGCCCCCTTCACAACCCCCCACAGCACTGCCCCCTTCACATCCCCCCCATTGCACTGCCCCCTTCACATCCCCCCCACAGCACTGCCCCCTTCACAACCCCCCACAGCACTGCCCCCTTCACATCCCCCAATAGCACTGCCCCCTTCACATCCCCCAATAGCACAGCCCCCTTCACATCCCCCAATAGCACAGCCCCCTTCACATCCCCCCATGCACTGCCCCTTCACATTCCCCCCACAGCACTGTCCCCTTCACATCTCTCCCTCACAGCACTGCCCCCTTCACATCCCTCCCCCACAGAACTGCCCCCTTCACATCCCTCCCCCACAGAACTGCCCCCTTCACATCCCTCCCCCATAGCACTGCCCCTTCACATCCCCCCGCAGCACAGCCCCCTTCACATCCCCCCATTGCACTGCCCCTTCACATCCCCCCACAGCACTGCCCCCTTCACCTCCCTCCCCCACAGCACTGCCCCCTTCATATCCCTCCTCCACAGAACTGCCCCCTTCACATCCCTCCCCCACAGCACTGCCCCCTTCACATTCCCCCCACAGCACTGCCCCCTTCACCCCCATCCATTGCACTGCCCCCTTCACATTCCCCCACAGCACTGCTCCTTCACAACCCCCCATAGCACTGCCCCCTTCACATCCCCCCCACAGCACTGTCCACCCTCACATCCCCCGCACAACACTGTCCCCCCTTTCACATCCCCCCCACAACAATGTCTCCCTTCACATGTCACCCCCCCCACAGCACTGCCCCCTTCACATGCCCCCCAGCACTGCCCTCTTCACATTCCCCCCCCCCCCCCTCAGCACTGCCCCCTCTACATCAGGGCTTGACAAATTTCCTTTGAATCTAGGAGCCAGCTAAAAAAGTTAGGAGCAAGTTTTTCAAATTGGCTGCCCAGGGCCCAGAAAAGCAAGAAAGAAATAAAAGGGGACGAAATCAAAATAAGAGAAAAAAAAAGAAAAAGAGAGGAGGAAAGACAGGGGAGGGGATAGGGGAGAGAGGGAGATAGAGGGTAAGATAGAGTGAAAGTCTCAGGCAGATGTGTATATGTACAGTGAGGTCCCCTCAGCTTTATGGTGTGTACAGAGGAATCCTCCAGAAGCATGGCACTCCCTCACCTCCACCTTCCTCACATACACCCAGAAAATGGCCTTCTCTGCTTCCCTACACATGTGTCTATGGGGGGGGGGGAGCCTTCTACACCTGGCCAATTAAAGGTAATCTGTGCCCCCCAACAATTTGTAGGTGGTGCTCTATCCTTAGCCACAGCAGGATGGGCTCAGTCTGCATTCCCACCTCCACCAGGGGCTGAGGAAGCAGTGACACACAGGCAGATTGGAGCAGTGGGATGGGGAGCGGCTGACACATGAAATTCTATGCAGAGCCCAGGCCTGGCCCACCATGCTCCCACCTCACACACCGCTCAGCCGCGGACCTAGCACTCTTACCCGATGTCAGATAGATGTGTGTCCCGGGTGACCGCAATAAGGAGGGCTGACAGTGGCAGAAGTTGAGCAGTGCATCCTATGGATGTGCTGAAAGTGGAGATGAGGCAGCTGGTTCTGATTGGTCAGGGCCGTCCATGTGACGGTGCTGACCAATTAGAATGCCTCTTGTCGGTACACTCAGAAGTATTGGATAGGAGTCGCGGGGATTTCAAATCTCTGCATTAGCGAAGCGGCGTTCCGATGCCGCACAGCAGATGGCTGAAATCCTAGGCGCCCGGACTCAGTTTCTAGTCGCCAATGCGACCTGGCGCCTGGGAATTGTCGAGCCCTGCTCTACATGACTCCCCCTCCTCCCACACACAGCACTACCCCCTTTACATGACACTGCATCCCATCCTTCACAAGTTCACAGCCATGTAATTTCTTCCCTTCACTCTCCTACCTTACACAGAGCTGATAGGAGGAGGTGGGACAATCCTGAACTGAAGGCAGAGGCACAACAGCACTGGATGGGGTGTGGCAGCTGCCGGGTTAACCTTTCATATTAGCAAGCTGGTGATTGGTTGCTAGGACTGCCTCCTAGCAGCCAATCACCTCCTGGTTAATGTGAAAAGTTAATTCGGGCAGCTGCCTCTCTCCAGGCAGTGCTGGTCCCGCCCCCAGTTCAGAATTGTCCCGCTTCCTGTCGTCCACTCTGCTCTGTAATGACAGCGGCAGAGGATGGGGACAAAATCATCAGCTAAATGGTGCGGTCGCGGCGGTCCAGATAGAGCAATAGCTCGGGCCGGACGTGGACCATGAAGGCACAAACCGCCATTTAGTGATGCCCGCACTAGCATATCCCTTATTGTTCTGTTTCTTCTATATGCTTTTAATGGTATTTGTTGGAAGTAATCTATCTCAGGGTATTCACGTTGCAGGAGACTCCAATGTGTTTATATGATTTTAAATATTTGCTCGCTATAGCTATGGTACGGCATGGAGAAAGGAAGACGTTTCATATTAGCTTTTTTATTTCTTTTAGGAGTTCTCACTGTGTTTAAGTCTTCCCAATTCCCGCTGTACCATATTTGTCGGAAAACCTCAACCCGATAGAACACCTTTGGGATGAATTAGAGGGGAGACTGCGAGCAAGGCCTTCTCGTTCAACATCAGTGCCTGACCTCACAAATGCGCTTTTGGAAGAATGGTGAAACATTCCAATAGACACACTCCTAAACCTTGTGGACAGCCTTCCCAGAAGAGTTAAAGCTTTTATAGTTGTAAAGGGTCGGCCAACTCAATACTGAACCCTACAGACTAAGAATGGGATGCCATTAAAGTTCATGTGTGTGTAAAGGTAGGCATCCCAATATTTTTGACAATATAGTGTGTGTGTGTGTGTGTATATATATACATATATATATATATATATATATATATATATATATATATATATATATATATATATATACACACACACACACACAAACACATGCACACACACATATATGTATACAATTGACAATTAAATTAAATAATTAAAAGAAATAAAAAAAAAAACACAATATAACTGGACAGTTTGGGTATATATTATGCATATAGAAAAGTGTTTAGTTTATCAGTATTCTTGACACACAAAGGCCTTTTATAGCAGGGTGTAATTGCTGCTATCCACTGGACAAGATACAATACTCTGTGCCTGCTGTTGTGTCTGGTAGTTCAGAAGGCAGATCTTTTTAAAGCATCCCATTTAGTTGCATTTTATGGCAGTGTGCATCTTTTGCATGGCATGAAGCAGAATTTGCAATGTCCTGTGTTGAGCCTACCCTGAAGTTGTACTTGTTCAGTGTATGTGCAGGACCCAATAATGCAGCTCCAGGCCCTGTCTTTAAGATAGGCCCAGCCCAGTGGTTTGAGTGAGTTACTAATGCCACCCAGCCCTGCTCTGTGTGCCCTGCTCTGTGTGATTGATATGTAAATTGTGGCGACATTGATATTAAAATCACGGGTGACATTGTTATGTAAATCGCGGACGGCACTGATATGTAAATTGTTGGTATGTCAAACTGAGCCCTGGTCCATCATCACCTTTGCTGAATGCTGCCGACATTGGAGATGTACAACAAGCCCTGCCTGCCACAGTCCTCGAGCCTGCCATCAGCCTGTACTGCAAAGGTGAGCAAATTGAGGGGGGGGGGGGTGTCCAGCGGTAAACAGAGAAGGGATTACAGTTTGGGGTGAAAACATGACAAAAGAGAGGGTGTGCAGGGGGGCTGGGGTGCAAAGATAAGCAGAGACATGTGGAGTTAAGAAGAGGTGAGGGGGTGCAGGGGTGCAGAGGCTAGCAGGGGGATTTATAATGCACAGATGTACTGAGGGGAGGTGGATAAAGATGCAGAGTTTAGCAGAGTGGTAGGGAAGGGTCTGTCATAGTAAATACCCCTGTTACAGAGTTGTTAAGAGTAAGGCTTCATTCACATCATGCAGATGTGACAGAGCGTGCACATTCCCATGCATCGCATGCAGGGCAGACCCTCCCATGCTTACTGCAATGTGGCTCCACCAACAGTTTGCGGTGGCACACTATTCGCACCCCATTACTACCCTACTAAGACTACCAAAGGCACCCTCTCTCTATCACCCCCTCCCTCTCTCACCCCCTTCTCTCTTTCATCCCTCCCTCTCTCATCCTCTCTCCTTCACTCTCAACCTCTCTTTCACCCCCTCTCTTCTTGTTCAGCACCCATATTTGCTTTAGGCAAAAATCATCTATTAATACAGTGAGACCAGTAGGTACGTTCTCCCGATTAGCAACAAGTATGTAATTTTGAAATCTAAGCAGTAAAAGGCATTGCATACTCATCAGGATATGAATAAAAATCTGCAGGTTCCTCTAGAGCAGTGGTCTCCAAACTGCAACCTGTAGGATGGATGCGGCCCTTTGCTTGCCTTTATCTGGCCCTTGGGGTACTATTTCCCTCTGATTTGAGGTACTGCTCCTTCTCCTGACACCAACATAGGGCATAAATCCTGCAACTGACACTAATGATGGGTCACTTTTCCTCCCACTGACACCAATGATAAGGTACAATTCCTTCTACTGACCACAGGCTCTGTGTAACTGACTAACCCTGAAGCAATGTTTATTTTCACTAAAGCCTGGGTCGGAGCACCTGTATTAACAATCTGACAGCTCCCCGCCAGAACACTCTGGAGCCAGTCGGACCAGTTGCCATACACAGGGGCCAAATGTCGGCCATTTTATTTTGAACTGGCCGATGTCGCCCGACATTCGGCCCGTGTATACTAGGCTTAATGCTGGGCCCATTACATTTTCTTTCCCCCACTGGCTACAATCCGCCCCCCTAAAGTCTGAAGGATACAGAAAATGCCCCCTAAGGAGTGGGACTATGTGGGCAACATGACATCCAAATGATACCCAAGTATATAGTTTTAGATAAAATTAATTTTATTTATACAACATGTGTGGCACTGCCCTCTTGAGGACTGCTGGATTGTTCACTTTTCAGATCCCCCTGGGTTACCGTTAGCAACTGCATGCAGAACTTAACACTTAACTTTTCTGGCTCAGTCAATGAACAGTCTAGGGCAGTGATGGCGAACCTTGGCACCCCAGATGTTTTGGAACTACATTTACCATGATGCTCATGCATTCTGCAGTGTAAATGAGCATAATGGGAAATGTAGTTCCAAAACATCTGGGGTGCCAAGGTTCGCCATCACTGGTCTAGGGGTTTTGGTTGTTTTTGTTGTTTTATTATAAATAGGGATGGGAGAAGGGAAGAGTGGGATACTCCCGAACTTCAACTATTCACAATCTTGAAGACTTCTATCTGGAGATGCAGCCAGGCTGCAAATTTCACCTTGCCACTAGATGAATTGTAAATACTGAGTCTGAACAACAGACTTGGTTGCACACTATCTTCAGGGTACTCGCCTAGCACCCCCTTTCACTCCACCAGCTGACACCCGTCCTCTGACTACTCTACTCCAGGGTGCCCCCCTTCCTGGTTAGGCCCTTAGACACGATCCCCTGTACTCACGATAATGTTTTTCCAGGATCTCCAGTGTCTCAACCCCTCTAGTCAGTTCTCCTGGACCTCTGGGTTCAGCTCCTTCCTTCTGGCTCACCAGGCCGACTGCCTGTGACCATACACCAACTGCTGCAGAAGACAAGGCAGCCGCCATCCTCCTTCCAGGACTTTGCTCACCAGCCAAAGACCCCGAGCACATGTGCTCCTGGCATTTATACCACACCCCAAAATGTACAGAGACAACCAGTCTGTGCCAATCACTGGGGCTGTATCAAAGCCTGTGTACCCATTGGCCAGGTTTCCTCCACTGTCCAACATGCCTCCCTATTGGACCAGTGAGGACACTCCCCAGACCAGATGAATCACACACTGAGCACCATGAGCAGACCTAACTCACAGATCCTGCTCTCTGTTAAGCAGAAAGCACTATAGAATTTGCCTGCTGCTCCTCTGATAGGCAGACAGTGCCAAAACTATACTCGCTTTCTAGCACCTACCTAGGAGGATGCTACAAATGTAAAATATATAGGGAGAATGTATGTCTCTATATGACATGAAATAGTTAAAAGGTTATATTCACGGCTTACAACAAGAGGTCTGTCAGGGATACCACATGCAGGCATCCAGCAAGGGTGATCAGATCAGTTGCCTGCACCATGAATCAGGACCCAGATGGATAAAGGTGTAAATAAGTTTATTAAGCAAAATGACACACTCCAATACCAACACCAGTAGACCATAAACAAGTAAACAAATTATAAATGATAACAGTACAAAACCCCAATATAACCTAACAGACTATATAAAAAAGGATGGAGCAAACAATAGCAGGACAGGACAGGGACAGGAGACAAGGAAAGCAGGACACCAGGTACAGGAAGCAGGATACAGGGAACAGGACTCAGGATCAGAATACAGCTTTCAGGATCAGGCTCAGACAGGGATACGGCTAGCAGAGAAAATACTGAAGCACTGAGCCTCAGTGAAGGGCGGGCTTTATATTCCCTCAGCAGTCCTCCTCAGGTGCAACTTGATTAAAAGTACAGTCCAGCTGCTGGGAGACACCCGCTAGTGGGCCCTGGAACTGCACCCCTCAGTTCCAGGAACAACTGTCAACAGCAGGTGACCCACGTAATGACACTGATCCTGACAGTTCCCCCCCTTTGAGGAGCAGCCTCTAGACGCTCCATTGTGCTTCTACCCCGAAAGTCCAGAAAGGTCTCCCCTCCATGTCTGTAGACTTCCTTGCACTCTCCAGGATAAAGTCTTTTAACTTGCTGGCAGGCGTGCCACCAGAGTCCAGTAATTGATCATGCACCCCACCACCAGGGTCTGGAAGCCGTCTAGGTACCCCACAGATCAAATTCCTGAAGAGGCGTAACATTAGGAATATACATTCCCTCAATGCAGCACATGTCCCAATGCTGGGACCGAAAACTAGCTGGGCATCAGGCAGGGAAGCACTAGCGGCAAGCTAGACATCAGGCAGAGAACCCCCTAGCAGCATGCTGGGCATCAGGTGAAGGATCGTCAGGCTGGACGGGGGCTGAGGACCATCAGGCTGGGCAGCAGGCAGTGGCACATCAGGCTGGGCAGCGGGCAGTGGCACATCAGGCTGGGCAACGGGCAGTGGCACATCAGGCTGGGCAACGGGCAGTGGCACATCAGGCTGGGCAACAGGCAGTGGCACATCAGGCTGGGCAATGGGCAGTGGCACATCAGGCTGGGCAGCGGGCAGTGGCACATCAGGCTGGGCAGCGGGCAGTGGCACATCAGGCTGGGCAGTGGCACATGAGGCTGGGCAGCGGGCAGTGGCGCATCAAACTGGGCAGCGGGCAGTGGCACATCAAGCTGGGCAGCAGGCACTGGATCAGCAGGCTGGGTAGCGGGCACCGGATCAGCAGGCTGAGTAGCAGGCACTGGATCAGCAGGCACTGGAACAGCAGGCTGAGTCGCAGGCACCAGAACAGCAGGCACTGGAACAGCAGGCACTGGAACAGCAGGCTCACTATGAAATACTTACCTTAAAATGAAGCCTCGACACAGACCCCCGGACACCGCTGTGGAAGCGGACATGATCCCTCGGCGGCTCTTCCGGGTTCGGCGACTCCGGCGCTGTAAGTGGCCGGAGCAGCAATGACGTCACCCCGCGCATGCGCGCAGGGTTTTAACTTTCCGGCAACTTCCCGGCAAGGAACTCTGAAGGTCCGCCGGACCTTCAGAGCGCATGCGCCGCTAGCGTCAGCGGCTGTATGCAGTGCAAATATCTCCTAAACCGTGCAGGTTTAGGAGATATTAATTGTACCTATAGGTAAACCTTATTATAGGCTTACCTGTAGATAAAAGTAAAAAAAATCGGTATACTACCACTTTAAAAGTACAGTCCAGCTGCTGGGAGACACCCGCTGGTGGGCCCTGGAACTGCACCCCTCAGTTCCAGGAACAACAGTGCCACCAGCAGGTGACCCACGTAATGACACTGATCCTGACAAGGTCATACAAGAAAATGGCGACTAGGAGAGTGGCAAGTGTTCCAGGGAGACCCAAATGTTTGAAGGACAGTAAACTGGCTCTTTGATTGAAGAGTTTGGAGACCCTTGGTCTAGAGATAGAAGAGACATTCTCGTCACAAATTCTGTTGTGTCTTGTTGCCTGGCAGGCAGAGCAGTTATAAAATACTCAGGCATCTACAAAATACGTTCAGCCTTCTGCGGTATATTATACCATGAACAGGAACTATATGAAACTTGTACAGAGTATAGAAAGTATTATAGATGTAACTACTGTAAATAGTGACATCTTAAGGCCAGAGGTATGAACACCACACCTGATATTCATAAACGTAGGCTGCAGTGTGGAGCCTGCAGTGTTTCATGAAATGCTTTCTGCATAACCATGATTGAAGGTGAGGCCAGTCATGTGACCTTGAGCAGTACCTAGACTAGAAGAACCTTTGTTTCTTTCAAAGTCACACCGCAATTGAAGAGCTAAACACATTTGTAAAGTACACAGATGTTCTTACCAATTGTACAATTTTTTAAAAGTCACATTGCTGCTTTATAATCTCTTAATAAACTGATGTTTCCATAATCTGATCAGACTTAAAATTTTATTTCTTTAAGAATATAGATTGACTTTCTCAACAAAAAAAATGATACTCATCTAGCTGTATGCAACATTGATCTAATGCTGCATCTGTCCGCCGTCGGCTCTAAGACCAATTACTGAGCAATCAAGATAGCTATTCGCTCAATTCTTGGCCTTCAGCTACAGAGAGCTGTCAGGCAGCGGCTCTCTGCCCTGGCACTCCAGCACTCACTGAAGCATTGGTGAGGCTGGCTCAGACTGTCGAAGGCTCACTGAGAGGCTGAGCCAGCTGTCAGGCCATATATCTGGGTGGATCATCAGCCGACAGTGGGCTTTAGCCTGCTGTCGACTAAAAACAGGTCAGAGGAGTGCAGAACGAACTGCACTCCTGTGATCCATAAGAGAAGTACAGCTAAAAAAGCTTTGGCCATACTTCTCCTTTAAGTATTGCATTTTTTTATAGAGATCTACATATTTGTCCAAATTGAGGGCCAACTGAGAAGTGAAGAAAGACATACTGGGAATTTGGTATCCAAAAGAGGGACAGTCCCTCTAAATCAAACTATGGCCCTCTAGTTTTTCAGGAACTACAATTCATATCATGCCTAGTCATGTCTGTGAATGTTAGAGTTTTACAATGCCTCAAGGGATGTGTAGTTCCGCAACAGCTGGAGGGCCATAGTTTGAGGACCCCTGCTCTAAATGATGGGAGGCATGCACAACTGTCCCCCAACCACGTTTAATGCAACTGTTTGTGCAGGCTGTGCATACCACCTTTCAAAAGTTTAAATGAGCCATGAAGAGGTAAAATACCAAGTTCTGTGTTGTTTGACATAAATGCAATGGATTCTAAGGTCTGTGGGGACATTAATTATTCCAAAACTGCTTAATTAAAATAATGCAATATAAAAACTTAAATGTGATATGGCTGTGTGTCACACACCTATGCATGGTTCGTATACATAAGTACATATAAATACCATGCTTTAATTATATGGGCATGCCTAATCACCAGTAGGTAGGTTAGTAAGAGTTAAATGCATGTCATATTTTTACTTAAAAGCACAAAGGAAATATCACTCCACCCGTTGTTGCCTTAGTAACAATCACTAATGTTAATTTACTCACCTTAAGCAGTACCAAAGGTCACAGGTATAGTACTGCTACGTGAAGACCTGCACTCACTAAACGCCCAACAAATCTCTTCTGGAGAAGTAGCTTGGTAATGTATACAGTATATCAGAAACACATAATAAAAGAAATCATGTAATAGGAGCGGGTATTTGTGCAGAAATACATCACACAACTTGCATACAGCACTAGACAATCATTCTAGTTTTGCACACACAGTAAAAGCATCCTTTTCTTAAGGAGTAGAGATGACTCAACCATCTTGCATAGCCCATTCCACATGTATCACCCTCCTAGGTAGGTGCTAGTGAGAGAGTATAGTTTTTGGCTCTGTCTGCCTATCAGAGGAGCAGCAGGCAAATCTGTATTGTTCTCTGCTTATTGGAGAGCACGATCTGTTAGGTCTGCTCATTGTGCTCGGTATGCGATTTATTATGTCTAGAGAGTGTTTCACACTGGTCCAATAGGGAGGCATGTTGGACAGTGGGAGGAAACCTGACAAATGGATGCATAGGCTTTGGAACAGTCCTGATGATTGGCAGGGGCAGGTCACCACATTGCATTCTGGGATACTGAATAAAAGCCAGGAGCACATTGCTGCGGGGTCTTTGGCTGGAGAGCAGAGTCCCGAAGGGAGGCTGGCGGCTGCCTCCTCCTCTGTAGCAGTGGCATGTGGCCTCAGGAGAGTCGTCCTGAGGGCCTGAGTGTAATGTTCTGGTACCTTTGGGTACCCTAATTACTCTTTCATAAGTGTATGCGCCCCACCATTCTCTTTTGGTAAGGTGCGCATACACCTTTAAGACTGATGCTGTCATCACTGAGCGCCGGACTGGATGGCTATTTAGATCGCCGGCTCTCACTCACATGTGTTCGGTCAAACTGCTTTGTGCCTTGATGCTAACCTGTCTTGAAGCTCTCGTGCTTGCAAGCATACCTCGCTGTCGGAAACCACGCTGCGCTGATCCCTGTATCCCGCTACCGGATCATCCGCTCTTGCCGAACCTCTCCTCTGCTACATTGCTATTAGTGATAAGTACCCCACAGGGGAAACCTCTATAACCTTAATACTAAAGCTTACACTATCTAGCTCTGCATACTAAGGACTATTACTACATCTGCATTATCTAAGATTGCTAGCTCTTGAGCCTACTACCACCTGTTCTTGCACTGGGTTGATCTCTCTTGTATGTCCACCTGCTACTCTGTCATCTGCTACCATACATGATTGCTAAACCTATCTGCATCCCATCTGCTACTATCTTACTTTCAAGAACATTTCCTTTCAAGTGTCTGTCATCTACCATCTCTACCCAACCTGTCTCTTCAGCCTATCATCACTGTGTTACTATATACATAAGTCCCTCTAGGAAACATCTTATTGAGTGTGTGTATTTACTTGCTGAATTGAGATCATCCACACATGATGAGTCATTGGGAGTTGGGATTGGTGTCTCAGCGTTTCTCTACATGACTACTGAAGTGGAATATTTCTGCAGCTGAAAATCCACATCATACATAAAACGCAGGAGCGTTACAGATTGAACGAACCCCAAATGGATTCAGCAGAAATAACCACTCAGATGACACAATTAAAACAGCAAGTAACTGCGTTAATACACGCACTTGCTGAATTAAAAGAAGACAATCAGGCTCTGTCGCAGCAGGTAATTAGACTGACACAACTTACCACTGCTCAGTCCCCTGAACCCAAAATAAATCCTCCTTTGGTATTTACAGGCGATCGCAAAAAATTTCGCGAATTTAAAAACGCATGTGAGTTACTTTTCTTGCTAAAACCCCGTACCTACCTTACTGATCACATTAAGGTTTGTATTATTATTTCTTACCTAACAGGCGATCCTCGGGCCTGGGCAGACTCTCTTTTTGAGAAAAGCGACCAGCTTCTCAACTCCTATGCCTTGTTCCTAGCAGAACTCACTAGCCTATATGATGATCCCAATAGGCAGAGTACCTTCAATTAAGATCCTTGAAACAAGGTGGGAGACCTGTAGAAGACTTTGTCGCAGAATTCAAGAGATGGACCCTTGATTCAGAATGGAATGATGCATCTCTGAAAACCCAATTTAGGCTTGGCCTATTAGAGGCCGTTAAAGACGAGCTCGCCCGAGCGGATCTGCCAAAAACCCTGGATGCATTGATACAACTCAGTATCACCATAGATAGAAGACTACGAGAAAGAAAGGCTGAGAAAATGGGAATGCCATTATCCAGTTCTTCTCGGATTTCGGCCGTTGACCCCGTTCCTATGGAGGTAGGAACCATACGCCCACCTCTATCAACTATGGAAAGAGCCAGAAGACGATCTGGTAATCTCTGCTTGTACTGTGCATCCCCGGATCACAAGATAAACGTCTGTCCCCTAGTCTACAAAAAGAAGGGTGAGTGTTCACATGTCCTCCTAGGGGGATTGACAACTTCAATCACTAACCCTTACCTTTCTGTTTGCTTAACATTACAGTGGGACCAGAACAGGATTACTACTAAGGCCATGATTGACACAGGATCTTGTGGAAATTATATTGACATTCGTTTTGCTGCTTTAAATAAAGTTCATATTATTTCTAAACTTAAACCTGTCTCAGTGAGTCTTATTAACGGTGTTCCTTTATCCTCTGGTCCGATCACTGATCAGACACAGGCACTCCTAGTCACTACTAACGGGTCTCATATGGAGACCACTACCTTCGATCTAATACCTTCACCCCACTTTCCCATTGTGTTGGGACTTCCCTGGTTGCACACACATCAACCAACCATAGATTGGAAGGAACGGACCCTGGCCTTCCTCTCTTGCTATTGCGAGGGTACGTGTAACCTCCCGTCTTTCGGGAAGATCCTGTCTGTGGTGACAGATGAGATTGCACCACTATGTTATCAGGATCTCTCTGAGGTTTTTCTTGAGAAAAATGCTCAAGCACTACCTCCCCATCGAGACTATGATTGTAGCATTGATCTACTCCCAAATAGCAAATTGCCGTTCGGTCATGTTTATCCTCTTTCACAGGATGAACTTTCCTATCTCAAAGACTATTTGGATGAGAATTTGAAGAAAGGTTTTATTAGACCTTCCACTTCTTCCACAGCAGCAGGACTCTTTTTTGTCCGCAATAAGGACTCAAGTCTCAGGCCTATCATCGACTATAGGCAATTGAATGCTATTACAATAAAAGATCGCTATCCTCTACCGCTTATCCCTGAGCTCATTGAGCAGGTGCGTGGAGCTACCTATTTTTCAAAATTGGACCTGAAAGGAGCATACAATCTCATTCGAATCCGTGCTGGACACGAGTGGAAGACTGCATTCAGAACCAGATACGGATTGTTCGAATATCTTGTAATGCCATTCAGGCTATGCAACGCCCCTGCAGTTTTTCAACGATTTATAAACTATATTTTCAGAGACTTACTAGATGTCTGTGTTGTGGTATATCTGGACGATATACTTATATATTCACGATCCCTGTCTGAACACATAAGACATGTAAGACTTGTATTATCGAGATTGTTTGCACACAACCTTTATGTGAAACTGAAAAAATGCTTGTTTCATAAAGAAGAGGTACTGTTTCTAGGCTACATCATATCCAAAACAGGAATCGAGATGGACATGAGTAAGATATCCTGCATTCAGGATTGGCCTACACCAACCACACGCAAGGCGCTACAGCGATTCCTTGGATTTTCGAATTTCTACAGGAAGTTCATCAGAAACTTCTCTGCCATTGTGAGACCCCTCACACAGCTCACTAGCATTAAAACCATTCAAATGGTCAGATGAAGCAAATAAAGCTTTTCACCTGTTAAAGACAAGGTTTACTTCTGCTCCCATATTACGCCATCCAGACCCATCCCTCCAATACATTCTGGAAGTAGATGCGTCAAACATGGCAGTAGGAGCAATACTCTCCCAACGACCAAGTCACACTTCACCACTTCATCCAGTCGCCTTTTTTTCTAAATCCCTAAGCAGTCCAGAGATAAATTACCCCGTGGGTGAAAAGGAACTGCTTGCTATAAAATTGGCTCTGGAGAATTGGCGACATCTACTCGAAGGCACCCAATTACCAATACTTATATACACGCACCATAAAAATCTCCAATATCTTCAGACTAACAAAACTCTCTCTCACCGACAGGTACGATGGTCACTATTCTTTCTAAGGTTTAACTTCCTAGTGACCTACACACCTGCAGATAAGAACAAAAAGGCGGATGCACTATCACGACTAACTGAAGAAAACTACTTTGAAATCCCTTCCGTTCCTATAATACCTCACAAACGCATTATTGGAGTTGTCCGTTCCTTGAAGGAAGAGGTTTTGCATGGTATAAGTTTGGATTCACCCCCACCACAACTAAATACTGATGCAGAAGGCTTCCTCTACTACAACGACAAACTTTACATACCACCTACCATACGCACCAAGATCTTGGAATTATCGCATGATGTGCCTATGGCAGGACATATGGGTATGACAAAGACTCTTAATCTGATTACCAGTCAATTCTGGTGGCCTGACATGAAAACATCTATACAAAAATTCGTCTCTTCATGCAATGTCTGTGCCAGGTCCAAAATTGACACTACGAGACCATCCGGTCTACTATGCAGTCTACCAATACCCCAAACTCCATGGGAAGTTGTGTCCTTGGACTTTATAGTGGAATTGCCTCCTTCCAAAGGATTTAATACCATCTTAGTGTCAGTGGACCATCTGACAAAAATGGCACATTTCATTGCTATTCGCAGACTACCTTCGTCCAAACAAACGGCAGAACTCCTGATGAAACATGTCTTTAAGTTACATGGTATCCCAAAAACTCTTCTGTCTGACCGTGGATCACAATTTATTTCCAAGTTCTGGCAAGAACTATGTCACATACTACGGATGGAGCGGAAGCTCACTTCTCCTTACCATCCGCAGACCAACGGACAGACTGAAAGAGTTAACCAATGCATCGAGCAATATTTACGTTGTTACACTTCTTACCAAGAGGATGATTGGGTGGATCTTCTCCCTCTGGCAGAATTTGCCTACAACAACGCAACCCACAGTACGACTAAGCAGAGTCCGTTCTACTTGAACTATGGGTTTCATCCCTCTATTCTTCCACCCCGCATCCTTCCTTCAAATAACCCAGTAGCCTCAGACTATCTTACCCAAATAAAGGACTCTCTGGGTTTGCTTAATACTACCATTGCACACGCTCATAGTCAACAAAAGAAGTACTATGATCTTCGCAGAAGACCTTCTCCTCAGTACGCTATCGGGGACCTCGTTTGGCTCTCAACAAAAAATTTAAGACTGAAAATCCCTAGCAAAAAGCTTGGACCTCTGTTCTTGGGACCTTTCCCAATCAAGAAACTTATTGGAAAAGCTGCAGTACAGCTTACATTGCCAATAGACCTCAAAATACATCCCATTTTCCATGTGTCACTACTGAAGCCCCATGTTCCTGACCAAGGAATAAGGCCTACTATCCCACCTCCTCCTCCTGTACAAGTTGAAGGTGGAGAAGAATATGAGATAAAAGAGATTCTGGATTCTCGTATCCACAGAAGAAGACTTCAGTACTTGGTTCGATGGAAGAACTATGGGCCCCAAGACGACACCTGGCTAAACACCTCTGACATACATGCCTCTAGATTAATCCGCAATTTTCATGCGAAGTACCCAGACAACCAGCTCCAGAGGCCTTCAGGAGCCGGCCTTAAGGGGGGGGTACTGTAATGTTCTGGTACCTTTGGGTACCCTAATTACTCTTTCATAAGTGTATGCGCCCCACCATTCTCTTTTGGTAAGGTGCGCATACACCTTTAAGACTGATGCTGTCATCACTGAGCGCCGGACTGGATGGCTATTTAGATCGCCGGCTCTCACTCACATGTGTTCGTTCAAACTGCTTTGTGCCTTGATGCTAACCTGTCTTGAAGCTCTCGTGCTTGCAAGCATACCTCGCTGTCGGAACCACGCTGCGCTGATCCCTGTATCCCGCTACCGGATCATCCGCTCTTGCCGAACCTCTCCTCTGCTACATTGCTATTAGTGATAAGTACCCCACAGGGGAAACCTCTATAACCTTAATACTAAAGCTTACACTATCTAGCTCTGCATACTAAGGACTAGTACTACATCTGCATTATCTAAGATTGCTAGCTCTTGAGCCTACTACCACCTGTTCTTGCACTGGGTTGATCTCTCTTGTATGTCCACCTGCTACTCTGTCATCTGCTACCATACATGATTGCTAAACCTATCTGCATCCCATCTGCTACTATCTTACTTTCAAGAACATTTCCTTTCAAGTGTCTGTCATCTACCATCTCTACCCAACCTGTCTCTTCAGCCTATCATCACTGTGTTACTATATACATAAGTCACTCTAGGAAACATCTTATTGAGTGTGTGTATTTACTTGCTGAATTGAGATCATCCACACATGATGAGTCATTGGGAGTTGGGATTGGTGTCTCAGCGTTTCTCTACATGACTACTGAAGTGGAATATTTCTGCAGCTGAAAATCCACATCATACATAAAACGCAGGAGCGTTACACTGAGGAACGGAGCTGAACCCTGAGGTCCAGGAGAGCTGACTGAGGGGGAGACACTGGAGACCCTAGAAAAACAGTGTCGTGAGTACAGGGGCTCATGTCGAGAGGCAGTCCGTGGATGGGTGTCGGCAGTCAAGAAAGAGGATACTGAGCAGCAGTGGTGTATTTAGGTTTTGTGCTGCCCTAGGCCTGACTAAACATGTGCCCCCCCTAATTTACATATGACCCACCCCTTCCTGTAAAGGCCACACCCTTTACTGTTTACGACCCGCCCTGTCATCTGTGAACCACAGACCACAAGTCTATCAGTGCCCATCAGCGTAGCCTCATCAGTTCCCATACGTTCAGCCTCATTAGTGCCCATCTGTGCAACCTTGTCAGTGCCGCCTCATTACTGCCCATCAGTGCAGCCTCATCACTAACCGCTTTATGGGGGTGCCAGACCGATTTGCCTCCTGGACTCTGCCCTCTGGCCCAATTCACCCCATAAGACTGGCACTATATTAAAAGTGTAGCGCAAGCCGGCAGAGACCCTTTTCGTGCGGGACCCGAGAGGAAGCTGTTTTTAATTTTGTGCAGGGTGCAGCTTTTTTGCTGCCCCCCTGCAAAGTGCCGCCCTAGGCCTGGGCCTTGTTGGCCTAGGCCAAGATACAGCACTGCTGAGGAGAGTGTCCTGAAGATAACCTTAGTTCATCAAGTCATCCTAGGAAAGAGACTTAAATCTAAATTCACCTCAGTGGCAAGATGGATCAAAAGCCTGGCTGCACCAAAAAATAGAAGTCCTCCAGTATTGTGAATAGTTAATTCGGAGTATCCCACTATTCCCTTCTCCCAACCCTAATTCATAATAAAATCCAAAAACAACTACATACCACTGGACTGATTACTGGACGAACCAAAGAGGAAAAGTGAGAGACTGTGTATGTCAAGGTTGCTAATGGTAACTCAGGGGGATCTGTAAGTGTGAAATCTGGCAGTCCTCAAGGGGGCAGTGCTACACATACCTTCATCAGGCGCTACAACCCCAATAGCAGCTTCACTTAGCAGCTAAACTTCCAGTACACCACCAGGAAGTCTGTCCGCCCCTCCTCTCTTATCATACATTCACAGAATGCTTTGTATTCTGTGAACCCATCCAAAAAATGTAAAGCCCAACTCTGGAAAACTTTAAAAGAGAAGTATGGGCTTTAGTTTTTGTTCAGATTCATACTTACCTAGCTGGATGCAGCATTGGTCTGATGCTGCATCTGTCTCCAGCCGGCTCTAACACTGAGAACCAATCAATCAAACACGGCCAATCTCTCGGTTCTTAGAGCTCCCTGAGCAGAGAGCTGGGGATCCATGTGGGTGGATCCTGACTTGATTTTTGCGATCTTGCCACAACCTGCATCGGCTCGGTGACATCAGCCAGGGTTGGGCTTTTGCCTGCTGTCTGCTGAAAACTGGTTACAGGAGTGCAGAACAAACTTCACTCCTGTGATCCACAGAAGAAATACAGCCAAACGCGCTTTGGCTGTACTTCTCCTTTAAACTTACCCCTTCAAGTGGGGCTGTGCCTGCACTGCACAGGTTAACTGCTTGTTTTTTCAAGGGGAGAGAAAAAGTACTTTAACTTACCTGATCCTCTGTTCCCCCTGCAGGCGGTGCTCTCTCCATGCTCTAGTGGTTGACTCTCCCTCGGCATAATGGGAGAGAAGACACTGCAGGGGGGCTGGTTTAGAATTGCACAGAAGCTGAGGACTGGGTGAGTAAATCTTCTTTTCTTTGCCCCCTAGACTTAAGCAAATCAATTAACCCATTGCAATGTGGTCTCAGCCCCACTGCAAGGGAAAATGTAAACATTTCCTGGTGTAGAGCTTTAGAGCAATGCATCCCTGTGCGATTCACATGTAGTACTGTGCAGTGCGATTTCAGTCCATTCATTTTTGAATGGGCTGAAATCGCACTGCACCACACCAAAAGTAGTGCATGCACTACTTTTGGAAACTCACTGCAACCAGATTGCATGGTACTCCTGTACCATGTGATCCAGTGCAGGCAAATGCACTTCATTTGCGACCTGTGATTGGGGTGTCAATAACTTAGTATTGACAACTGTTGCAGATCACAACTGCAGTGTATTTAGAATGTGGTGCGGGAAACGCTCATAGAATGTGGGTTTCCCAAACCGCGTTCTGGTGGGAACAGGCCAAAAAGCGTTCTTTCAATAGACCAGGGAGAAGAGGGAGGACAGGACAGGTGCTGTGTTGGAGATCCGTAAATAACAGCTGACAATCGTGGCTTTGAATTTTGCATTGTTATTGGTGAGTATAATTTCAGCACTGGTCATGTCAGTCTACGAGACTGGAGACATTGCGTAACGCAATGTCATTTTAGACTTTTTAGATTTTGAAGTCCTGATAGATGTTTAAATGATAACTTTGCTTTTATGGAAAAAAAAGTTAGCAAATTAAAAATTATAGTATATACAGTACAAAATGCTACACAAGGCATGTGATAAAAATTACCTTTTCTTTTCAGTCTGCAGGGCTGTCATTTTCTGTAAAATTCAATACAATATGTCAGCCTTGTGCTGTACAGAATGTCCCCAGAAATGTAATTTCCTACTTGTGTGATTGTCTCACTGATTTTCCCAGCAGTCTGCACTAAGATACAAGTAACAATGTAAACACTCCTTGCAATAGTAATTTCAGTTTTGATGAGAAAATATCCAAGGCTTAAATATTTCTAAAGGGATGCAGACATTGCAGCTTTTCAAATTAGAACACTGAGGCTGGGTTCACATATAGTTAGTCAGGTTGAAAAAAGACACAGGTCCATCTGGTTCAACCAACAAATAGAAAAAAAAAAACAGTATTGGAAACCCAACCATACAATCCCATATACACAATCCTATACCCGCAGTTGATCCAGAGGAAGGCGAAAAAAAAAATCCCAGCAAAGCATGATCCAATTTGCTACAGCAGGGGAAAAAAATTCCTTCCTGACCCCCCGAGATGCAATCGGATATTCCCTGGATCAACTTTACCTAAAAAAAAAAAAAATGTTAGTACCCAGTTATATTATGTACACTAAGGAAAGAATCCAGACCTTTTTTAAAGCAATCTAGTGAGCTAGCCAAAACCACCTCTGGAGGGAGTCTATTCCACATTTTCACAGCTCTTACAGTAAAGAAACCTTTCCGTATTTGGAGACGAAATCTGTTTTCCTCTAGACGTAAAGAGTGCCCCCTTGTCCTCTGTGTTGACCTTAAAGTGATCAACTCAACACCAAGTTCACTATATGGACCCCTTATGTATTTATACATGTTGATCATATCCCCCCTTACTCTCCTCTTCTCAAGAGAGAATAAATTCAGTTCCTCTAATCTTTTCTCATAGCCGAGCTCTTCCATGCCTCTTATCAGTTTGGTTGCCCTTCTCTGCACTTTCTCCAGTTCCCCGATGTCCTTTTTAAGAACTGGTGCCCAAAACTGAACTGCATATTCCAGATGAGGTCGTACTAATGATTTGTACAGGGGCAAAATGATATCTCTCTCTCTGGAGTTCATGCCTCTGTTAATACAAGAAAGGACTTTGCTTGCTTTGGAAACCGCAGCTTGGCATTGCATGCTATTATTAAGCTTATGATCTACCAGAACACCCAGATCCTTCTCCGCTATGGATTCCCTCAGTTCTACTCCCCCTAGTACGTATGCTGCATGCATATTCCTAGCCCCCAAGTGCATAACTTTACATTTATCAACATTAAACCTCATTTGTCACATAGTTGCCCAATGAAACAGTGCATTGAGGTCAGCTTGTAAGTTGGAGACATCCTGTAAGGAAGTTATTCCACTGCAAAGCTTGGTGTCATCTGCAAAGACTGAAATGGTACTTTTAATCCCAGACCCTATATCATTTATAAGGATATTAAAAGTAAGGGTCCCAACACTGAACCTTGGGGTACACCACTTAGACCAATCAGAGTAAGAATCATTAACCACTACTCTCTGAATTCTATATTTTAGCCAATTTTCTATCTAATTACAAACCGATCTTTCCAAGCCAGTAGACTTTACCTTACACATTAGCCGTGTGTGAGGAACTGTGTCAAACGCTTTTGCAAAATCCAAGTATACTACGTCCACAGCCACCCCTCTGTCTAAGGTTTTACTTACCTCCTCATAAAAATAAATCAGGTTTGTTTGACAACTTTTGTCTTTCATGAACCCATGCTGTCTGTTACTTAAAATATTTTTTTCCAGCAAGAACTCATTTATGTGGTCTTTTATTAAACTCTCCAGTATCTTCCTGACTATAGAAGTTAAACTAACAGGTCTATAGTTACTTAGCAAAGACTTTGATCCCTTTTAAATATAGGCACCGCATTGGCCCTACGCCAATCCAGCGGTACTATTCCAGTCCTTAATGAGTCCCTTAAAATGAGAAACAAAGGCTTTGAAATTACAGCGCTCAATTCTTTTAGGATGTGTGGGTGGGTGCCATCTGGTCCAGGTGCTTTATCCACCCTTTTTCTGTCTAGATATTTCTGGACCATATCACTTTTGAGCCATTGTGGATCATTTGGGGCTGTGTCAATCCCGTCCTCATTATGATCATGAGCTCCCCCATGCTCCTTTGTATATACAGAGCTGAGGAAAGTATTTAATAAATTTGCCTTCTCTTTGTCTCCAGTCACCCACTCCTGATTATTTTGTAAAGGGCCTACCTGCTCAGACCTAACCTTTTTACTGTTAATATATTTGAAGAATTTTTTAGGGTTTGTCCTACTATCTTTTGCAATCTGTTGTTCATTTTGAAATTTTTGCTTACTTGATTTCCTTTTTACATATTCTGTTATATTCTTTGTAACAATTAAACAATGATAGTGTTCCTTCATTTTTATATTTTTTAAAAGCTCTTTTCTTTTTATCTATATCTTTTTTAACTTTGGCCCGTGAGCCACATAGGTTTTATTTTTAGCCTTTTAAACTTATTACCCATGGGAAATATACTTTTATATTCTTTTTGAAAATTTCCCATTTCTGTTCTGTGCTCATTGATGCCAATATTCCCTCCCAGTCTAATTCCTGGAGAGCAGCCCTCATCCTTGGAAAATTTGCTCTAAGTTAAGTGCTTTTGTATCTCCTGTATGCATTTTTTGCTTACAGCTAACATTAAAATAAATCATATTATGGTCACTGATACCCAGATATTCTTTTATATGAACATTATTAATAAGCTCTGCATGGTTTGAGATTACCAGGCCTAAAAGAGCATAATTTCTAGTGTGGGCCTCAATAAACTGCACCATAAAATTGTCTTGTAATAGGTTTATACATTTTTGCCCTTTAACTGTTCCAGCAGTGCCATTACTCCAGTCAATGTCTGGGTAGTTAAAATCCCCCATTATTATCACTGTCCCAGACTTTGCAGCCCTTTCTATCTATGCCAGGAACTGAGTCTCCACCTCCTCAATAATACTGGGAGGTCTATAACAAACTCCAATGATAATCCTTGTTTTCACTGCATCCAGTTCGCATGACAGGCAAGTGTGACTCGCTCTAAATGGAGCCGGTTCACACAGGTCCTGGATGGCTGCAAAACAAATTGCAAAAGGGTCCTGTGCATTTTTGGGTCCGGTTCAGGTGCGAATTCAGGCAAAAATTTGGACCTGAATCACACCTGAACCGGTGAAGAGGAATGCACTGGACCCCAGGGAGAAAACCATGGCCGCACATATGTGAACCCAGCCTAAGAGTGCACCGGGTGATTTTAGTGAACCACACCCTCCCATTAAGAATCAGTATCCAAAGCAATGTTTTTCAAACTTTTTTTCAGTGAAGGCACCCTTTAAAACTTTGGACAGCAAGGCACCCTATTCTAAAATGTAAAAAAATATTCTAATCATTTTACATAATGCGGCAGCATTGACACACGTAGAACACTCAACATTAGAGGTGATTTATTCTTCCAAAGTAATTACACTTTTGACAGTATTCCAATGTTTCTCCTCCCCCTCAGTTTCACTCCATCACTCAGCTAATGTGACCCCAGGATTGGCATAGAGGGGCAGGGGAGGGTCAAACAAGGGTGCTGTGCAGGCGATCAACACCCTTCTTATCAACACTGATGACATCTTTTGTTGTTAGGACACCGGTGGCTGGAAGGGTGAAATGGTGCACAATGAAAACCTGTGGTTTTGTGTAACTAAAAGGCAGGCTTTATCCACTTGCTGTCTTGTTTACAATTTTGGGACATTTTTAGGAGTTTTGCCAAGACACCCCTGAAGAAACCTCAAGGCATCCCAGGGGTGCCTGGGCACCCTGGTTGAAAATTACTCTAAAGGAAATGATTAAAAAAAACACAGAGCAAAGTACAGAGCAACAAAAAGTAGAAATCTGCTACAAAGGTTGTTAAGTTCCTGCAATGTACAATACATAGATCTCTTTCAGAGGGGAATATTTTTTTTCCTAACAAAAGAGGAGTTACTCTTTAAAAGTAAAAAAAATACCCAGTTAAAAGCAGTTTCTGCTTTATATAGGTTTAACAATCTATGGATACAAAGATAAAATAGTGTAAATTATATTCTTTATATCTATGGATCATCAACAAGTGATAACGTGCTGAGTCGTCAGACTCATGTTCAAAAAAAGTGAGTTCAACACCATCTAGTGCCTGAAATCATTATTGTCAAACACTCCTTACAATTATTTCATAATGGCTGAAATACATACTGTTCATTTCAGTGGACAGTTTGAAGTTTTAAACGGTTATTTTTTGTAATGGTTTTGGAAATGTACCCATCTTCTGCAATAGCCACTTGCATGATAGGGTTCCCATGTCTGTAGGTTACATCCAGAGATGTATAGTAACGAAGTAGAACTACTTAAGTACTGTACTTAAGTACCGAAATGCGGTATCTGTACTTTCCTAAAGTAGAATTTTTTTCTCCTACTTCTACTTTTACCTCACTACATTTTTTCGATGATTTCGATACTTCTACTCCGATATTTTTTTTTTGTGCTGCATCGTTACTCGTTACTTTTCTCTGCCTTTCCCTTTTTCTTTTTTGTTTGGTTTCCCTCCTTACTGCTCTCTCCTACTCTTTCAATTATCCTCCCTATTCTGCCTTCCCCCCTCCCCTCCCCTTTTCTATAGGAAGGCAAAGGTAAAGATACCCCCCTTTTTCATGGGTACCTGGTCTCTGGCCATTTGGGTAGCGTTGTTCCGCTCCAGGCTTCCGCTGGGCCGGCGTGGAGTGCTCCCACATGCGCCTCTCGGCGTTCTGACATGTGTGGCGGCCTTCGGCCACTCCGCTCCTCCCCTCCTTGTCTCCATTCGCTGACGTCTCAGCGCTGGGAGGCGGGGATTCCGGCGGCCGTGCAGTAGAGGCACGTGCGCATGCGCAGTGCGATCGAAGCACTGGTGGCCATCTTGGTTAAGGGGAACATGGGGGGGTCTCTGATGTAACTTAAGGGGGGGCTTTGTGTGGGCGGTCTCTGATGTAAGGGGGCTCTGTGTGGGGGGTCTCTGATGTAAGGGGGGTCTCTGATGTAAGGGGGGCTCTGTGTGGGAGGGCTCTGATGTAAGGGGAGCTCTGTGTGGAGGAGCTCTGATGTAGGGGGAGCTCTGTGGGGGGCTCTATGGGGGGGGGGCTCTGATGTAAGGGGGGCTCTGTGGGGATGGTCTCTGATGTAAGGGGGCTCTGTGTTGGAGTCTCTGGATGTAAGGGGGGCTTTGTGTGAGGGGTCTCTAAAGTAAGGGGGCTTTGTGTGGGGGGTCTCTGATATAAGGGGGGCTCTCTGATGTAAAGGGGGCTTTGTGTGGGGGTCTTTGATGTAAGGGGGCTCTGTGTGGGTGTCTCTGATGTAAGGGGGGCCTCTGTAGGGGGGTTTCTGTTGTAAGGGGGCTCCGTTGGGGGGTTTCTGTTGTAAGGGGGGCTCCGTTGGGGGGTCTCTGATGTAAGGGGGGTCTCTAATGTAAGGGGGGCTAAGTTTGTAGTGATCATAAAAAAGAAAAGTCAAATGAAGTGCAAAAAAAGTGCAAGAAAAAATGTGCAGGGCGCCACAGGATCAGCTCGCACAGGGCGCTTGAACACCTAAGGCCGGCCCTGGTTGGGAGGTTCTTTCCCATTAACAGCAGATATGAAATTATATTCATCTTGTTTTGTCACATATATATATTTGAAGATTCACAATATTTTGAACTTTTTATTGACTTAGATTTCATACACTCTTCCATTATTTCATTATTGGAATATATTGTTGTATATCACATTGGTTTATATATGATTTTGCGCACCAATAAGCTGTGGAGAAAAAGGAAGAGAAGGAGGGATGCTTTAAAAGGGGAAGGGAGGGACAAACTTCATCTGTTTTTTGTTTACAAAAAGTTACAGCCTAAGGAATTGTGATTGTCCTTTTAGGTTAATCATTTGAATAAATCATTTGAAATAATAAAAAACAATATGATGTTCAAACTTTTGACTTCTTTCTTTAATAACTACATAACATAGTACTTGTACTTCTACTTTCAGTACTTGAGTAGAATTTTTTTTTCAAAACTACTGGTATTTTTTACTTTTAGTACTTAAGTAGCAATTTTTTTGAAAAAACTACTTGCAATACTTAAGTAAAAAAAATGTTGAATACTTTAGTACTTCCACTTAAGTCACTTTTTGATCGAGCACTTCCACTTCTACTTAAGTCACTTTTTGATCGAGCACTTGTAATTTTACTCAAGTAGAAATTTTGAGTACTTTATACAAGTCTGGTTACATCTAGTTCTTCCAATCCATTAAACCTTAGCTCCCAATTGTCCCTAATTTCAAGGGGCTGTCTCTGATTTTAGAACAAAGTCCCTCTGCCCCTCTTTCCTCCTCATTTGTCCCTGATTTTGGTCTGATCTATATAGTTGTATATCTTTCAGAAAATGTTTCTCAGTGCTAAACCTTTCATCCAATTTCTAAATTGCTGTATTTGTAAATTTCAAAAGCCAATATAAAGGAATAGTAGTGGTAAAAAAAAGTACTTGTGGGTTTAACTAATATTCTTTATTGTTGAATTCTCCTTTAAGGGCTCTTTCACACGGGCGGTCCGATCAGATCCGCCTGTCAGTTTTTTAGGCGGATCTGATCGGATGCCCCATTCATCCCTATGGGGCAGCGGATGTCAGCGGTGACATGTCCGCTGACACCCGCTGCCATCCGCATCCGATCCTGTCCGTGAAATCCGGACGGATGGAAACCCTAGTTTCCATCCGTCCTGGGGATCGGATCGGATGGGATCGGATGAGAGCAGACAGGCGGTCCGCTCTCATCCGATTCCCCATAGAAAGCAGTGGGGGCTGTGACACCTCCCTCTCCGCACTGCAAGCGGAGACGGAGCTGTCATCCGCCGGCTCAGCGGGGATCGCAGATCGATCCCCGCTGAGCAGCACGGATCCACCTACGGAGGCGGACCGTGTGAAAGAGCCCTAAGGAGGTGTGGCATGGAGTGTGTCCTATGCCTACATACATTTGCTAATAGGTGTCCCTCATTCCCATCTCAAAAAGATGGGAGGTATGATTAAACTGACACTAGTTTTACCTTAGAAAAAAAAATGATATCAACTTTATGCAATCAATTTAGGAAAGTATACTGTGGACCTTAACTTGTTTTTACTCTGTAATACTGACAGTGCACTTGCATTCAGCGCAAAGTCACATTCAGTCACATGATGGATTCATATTGTTGGAATATAATAACAATTGGGTTAAGCAAGTCTTATCTAGTGCATAAACTTACTATAATATACTGTATATCTTAAAAACACTACATTCAGGCTAGGTTCACACTGTTGCATGTCGGAAATGCGCACAAAATCGTGCGCGTTCCTGACAATTGATGCAAATGCGCTGCTCTTTAGAATTCCTAAAGGTACCCCCATGCCTCAGCAAAATGCACCATTTTTGCATGTGCCAAACAGCATGGTGCCGCAGCACCATTTGGTTTGGTGCAGCAAAATTTTAAATAGCGGGTCGGGACTTCTTTCTCCGCATTTCTGAGTAGGGCAGCCTGTTGAAATGAAGAGGCTGCCCTACATGCAGAACCAAGCCTCAATCATACAAGTCACAATTATAATAAAACCTAAAACCATTTTAATATCATTTTATAAAACCTCACTGAGGCCACTAAGCCTGAAAGCATAAGAGAAATGACAGAAAATCAGGTTGGTTTGGCATTAGAGGTGGTTTGCTGGAAATCGCATCAGCAAAGCCAATTTGCCCAAGTGAAGTGATAAAGTGTTCCAAGAAAGCACTAACCAGTTTACTTCTGGTTCCTCTTAATAAAAAAAGTATTGTGTTTCCTTATTAGGATAACAAATATTGTCACAGAGGGTCTAAAAGATATGGTCCATTGTATCTTTCACTCTGGGAGTGGGGATCTGTGCCTTGGAGCAGTTGCTCTTTGTTGGGGTTGGGGTGGGGATTAATTTAGCTCTAGGGTGAACCAGTAAGTGGTCTTTAGATCATTTTTTCAGGTCACTGTTACACCAAGCAGAGTGAGCCCTCACCTGAGCAAAAAACAGGGTCCACCAGTAATTCAGGGGTATGTGAGATGATTATGGCCACACACACCTACACAGGTTGAACTGGATGGACTATTGTCTTTATTCAACCTCACCTACTATGTAACATGTAACTATGTAACAAAGTGGATTCACCATTATTTACTAATCTCTATATTTCCTGGTCCACAGCAATCCAAAAAAGTATAATTCCCAAGAAACTGCTGTGACCTCAATGTTTAAAAATTCCAGTTTTGGAATGGCGTCAGCAGTTGAGCTCCAGCTCCATACTTGTGTAATGGGAGGCAAATTTTCTTACTGCGTTACTTTAACAAAAATGGGAATGGTTCTATGACAGGCACAGAGAGATGGGGTTTCAGCTTAGCTGAAACTCCTGATCTCTCCCTGCCTATCTGACAGAAGACTCGCCTGCTTTGTTTACATTAGCAGGAGGGTGGGAATGGTTCTATGACAGGCACAGAAAAATGGGGTTTCAGCTTAGCTGAAACTCCTGATCTCTCCCTGCCTATCTGACAGAAGACTCGCCTGCTTTGTTTACATAAGCAGGAGGGTCTTCTGTCAGTTTCTCTGACGATTGCGGGAGGCCAGTGGCACCTCCCGCTGTGTATAAACAGACCTTGTGCACAGAATCACATAGATCTATGTGATTTTGCGCAGCTGAGCCACCCTGCTGCAGTAAATCTGCGGTGGGCGGTGGGCAAGAGGTTAATGAATATTGCTGTAAATATTTTTTACAGATACTGTAGCTGCTAATTTCTAATATAAGGACATTTACCTGTCCAGGGGTCCAGCAAAGTCCTCACCCGAGCCCATTCTTAAATTGGCTTTGGGTCCAGGTGCCGGCATCTTAGGTAAGGGAAACTGGCAGTAAAGCCTTGCAGCTTCACAGTCAGTTTCCTACTGCACATGCGCGAGCTGTGCTGCGCTGTGTTGTGTCCCAGAAGGCTGCAAGGGGAAGGAGGGGGGGCCGAACTTCTGCACAGGTCGGCGCAGTGATTTGACCAGAAGTGGGAGCGGGTACCAGTCAAAACCAGGCACCCCTTTCTCCCCCCCAAAAAAGTGCAATAATGCAGACAAGTAAACTTCCCCTTTTGGGTGAAGTTACCCTTTAATCACCAAGGATCGAAAACCCGTATGTAAGCAACACTCTGTCAGTCTAACAAAGTTGTTCAGAGTCGTGAAACACATAGACCTGTGTGTTGTGTTGTCATGCAAGGATACTATAGTTTGCTATAGCATGGTTAGTCACGTATTAATATGTAGTATTGAAATTATACTTATTATATGAATTCTGAGAACATTTTTATCTTTATGTAATGAAATCTTATTTTTGTATATTTCATCGTATGTCATTTTTGTGTAAAAAATGTGCTTCTGATGCTAGATATTAAAAGCCCATGAAACTATGAACATCCTAACTAAAGGGTTGGGCCTGATGGTCCAAAGGGAACTGAGACCCCATTTACACCGAAGCTATTTGAAGATAATTTCCTGAAACGCTTTGACGATCTTCATCAAGATTCCCATGTTATTCAGTGATTCCCACTTACAGTACATCTAAGCATCATGATGCTTGAAGCTCTATAAAGTACTGGAACTTCTTTGGGGCAGAGTCATGAGTTTCTGGACCCTATAGACTTTTATAGGAGTGCTTAAAAATGCATGTTTTCTTGCATCTCCTTCTCCCAGTAACTAGCTTTCCATTGGCATAAATAGAAACACTTGAAAAATATGTGCCCAAACTGTGATGGTAATAAAGTCTGGGGAAAGGGGGTGTCATAATTAAGATTTATATTCTGTCATCAAATTCTTAGATTGGGCATTTGCAGCTCTGCGACACTATATGCCATCTAAGGTTTGTGTGTCCTATCACAACCAGCCAGCAGTGACCCCCCCCTCCGCAGAAGAATACCATCAAAGCAAAATATACAAAGGCCTTTCACAAGCTCAAAGGATTTTTCTAAACAGGCCGAATGGGTCTTTTAGGAGAAGCCTCTTAGCAGATGTTTGGCAATCAGAGAACTAATGGCATTGTAAACAGCATTTACTATAGAAATAAGCTAATATATTGAAATAAGCTATGCCATAAAACCTCTAGAAAGCTTCACAGACCTCAATGCTGATCTTAATTGACCATCTAATTGACCATCGTAAACCATGACCAATACAAGGTTAAGTCTGGCTTTCGTTGACCCCAGATTGACCTTTTAAAACAGCCCAGTTCTCATAATATACACAATTTTCATAACTCTGACTATAATTGGGATATCTCTATAAAACATGTCTACACCACTGTATGGTAAAATAACGATAATTTTAAGACTAAACACCCCCAGCATTATAAGCAAGCTAAAGGGGCAACATTTCTCTTTCTGAGGGATCCACACATATGAGAGACCTTACAATGAGTCTCTATCAACTTGGGACCTAAAGTGGAAGTATAGGCTAATAATAAGTCATGTTAAAACTGTTGTCTCTCTCCTTCTTCTACCTATACTGCATACCGTTTATAAAAGACAGCATTATAAATACCCTGTCTTTAACCACTTTACCTCCGCTCACAGTAATATTACTGCGGCAGAGTGGCTCGTTATCGTCTGACGACGTAGTACTACGTCGTCAGACACTCCCCCTTCTGGGCGGCGCTTGCGCGCCGCCGGAAGCTCGCTCCCGCTGTTTTCATTCACAGCGGGAGTCGGGCCAGGGGAGGAGCAGCGGCGATCGCCGCTGCTCTTACCCGATCGTCGGGGATCGAGTCTGGAGATCCGCCCGCTGTGTGTAAACACAGCGGGCGGATCTCCATAGTGACAGGGAGTGACAGATCGGACTGTTCAGCATAGCTGGACATCCGATCTGTCCATGACTCACTCAGTCACCTCCCCCCCTACACGTCAGTAAGCACCAGGCATACATTAACCCCTCCCTCTCCAATAAAATTAACCCCTTCCCTGCCAGTGTAATTTTTACAGTAACAGTGCATATATATAGCACTGATTACTGCAGTAATGTCACTAGTACCCCCTAAAGTGTCAAAAATGTCAGTCAAGGGTCCGATCTGTCCACCGCAATGTCGCAGTCCCGCAAAAAAAATCGCAGATCGCCGCCATTACGCGTTAAAAAAAAAAACACCATAAATGACAGAAATCTTTCCCTTTGTTAGTAAACGCAATAACTTTTGCGCAAACCAATCAAAATACGCTTATTGCGATTTTTTTTTACCAAACATAGGTAGCAGAAAACAAATTGGCCAAAAATTTTTAAAAAATTTGGTTTTTACATCTTTTTTGGGGGGAATTTCATATAAAAAAATGTTAAAAATATTGTTATTTTTTCAAAATAAACGCTCTTTTTTTGTTTATAGCACAAAAAGTAAAAATCGCACAGGTGATCAAATACCACCAAAAGAAAGCTCTGTTTGTGGGGAAAAAAGGACGTAAATTTCGTTTGGGTACGGCGTCGCACGACCGCGCAATTGTCAGTTGAAGTCGCACAGCGCCGAATCGCAAAAAGTGGCCTGGACGGAAGACAGCAAAATCCTCCGGTGGTAAAGTGGTTAAGTTGCTTTGGTGCAGTCACATGATTCAGGAGCAGTGGCTCCCCTTGTGGCAGTGAGTGGTTTCTGCAGGGGAGGTAGCGCTGACAATGAAAGGGCAAAAGAATCTAGGGGGTGACGTCAGGAATTCAGCCTCTTTATCCAATGTGCCCCCACTGCCAGATCAAGGGGGAGTGCCGTCTGCAAGGGAAGTGGAGGATCGTATATGTAAAAGTGTTCTTACCAGCCCTTAGACTAAGCAAGCATTTTACCTTTGCAGTGCAGGAGGACTTTTAGTTGTCCCAGAGTTAATCTTTAATACGGTGTACTAATATTTTAGGTGCCTGACTGTAAAATATAGTATCTGGAAATATGAATATAACTAGAAGATTGAAACTGTGAAAGTGTCTGCTGCAATTTTATATAACATTTCTGCACTCCCACTTTTCACCCCTTAAAACATGTGATTGGTTGTTGGCAGGGTTCAGTGATACCCTCTAGAAGGTCAATAAAAAAGCTTTTTCAACTGCAGCTTGACTGCTCCATCAAAAGGGAATAAATCAGCCAAAAGTAATTTTTCTTGAGGGCCAATAACTCTGAAATCTTGATTTATTTTTAAGCTTCATTGTCTCCTATCTGCAGGAACCCACAACTTTGTTAAAGCAGATCTGACCCCCGCCCCCACCCCTTAAAAAACTGTCCACACTAGATAAAAGCATGTGGCTAAAAAACACACTAAAGTGGGTACACACTAGTAGAAAATCTACCGAAAATTCCCATCCGAGGTAAAATCGTACGATTTTCGGCTAGTGTGTACACAACTTTCAGCAGCCGATGCCGACATATTAAACGAAAAAAAAAACAGAAGGACAAACACCAAAATTTTTATCGTCCGTCCCCAGACGACCAATTTTCGTTTAATGTGTATGCAGTACGTCCGCGAAAAATCGGATACGAAAGACCGTGCATGATTTGAAGTTGCTGAAGACCCGGAATTCTAGGAACAAATGTCCCAAAAAAAAATCGGACGAGAAATTTCGTGAACATTTATGCACTGTCAACTAAAACGGTTATGACCGCTGAGCATGAGAGAGAAAAATCAGAGGATATTTCGTCCGATTTTTCGTCAAGTGTGTACGAGCCTTAACATAAGCCCATTCAGCTTTTTAAATAACGTTGGCATGTATCATGCTGCCTGTCTAGTTCCTGCTTGTGCTCTCACACCACCACTGGCCTACCAATCATGTTTGCACCTCAACTAACTATTGTAGTAGATGCCAAATGTCTTCATTAGGAGCACCTGTCATTTGCCCATGCTATAACATAGGGGGCTTGAAGGCCCCCTTATGATAGCAATAAAGCAATTTTAAAAAGTGTAAAAAAAAAAGTACAGAAAAAAAAAAAAGGAAATACCTGTTTATGACCGCGCTATACCTGAATGACAGCTACAGCGTGGTCGCACTTTGCAGGAAGGACATCATATGTCATTCTCCTGTGCTCACACTGCCTGTGCACCCCCTGATGCATGCATCGGCAGTGATCTGTGATCGATGCGTTCTTCGGATGCAGGCAGCTGATCACAGATCGTGGTAAAGAACCAATCACGGTGGCTCCTTACCACGTGATCAGCTGTGTCTAATCACAGCTGATCACAATGTAATCAGAGTTTGCCGGTTATTGGGAATCCTCTCCTCACACTGACAGCGCATGAGGAGAGCCGATAACCGGCAAATCCACACAGGGGACATCTACACTGATAATCATGGCACTGATTATTAGTATCCTGATTATCAGTGCAGCCCCAACAGTGCCCAGCAGTGCTGCCAATCAGTGACCATTAGTGATGCTTGTCAGTGCCACAAATCGGTGCCTCCTCATTAGTGCACATCAATGAAGGAGAAAAATTACTTATTTACAAAATTTTATGAGAGAAACTAAGAAAAACATTTTTTTTAAATTTTACATTTCTGTTGTTTTTCGTTTGTTTAGGTCAGTAGTGATTAAATACCACCAAAAGAAAGCTCTATCTGTCTCTATCTGACATGTTTGGTATCCATTTACTTAACGCATCCTATCTTTAATATTTTACCAAAATATTGGGTATAATATTGTGCTTGTTTGCACTAGAATTAATTTTAGTGTATTTTTTCCTGAAAATATGCATTTAATAAATAACTGAACAAATATTGTGCAACATAAAAAAATTGCAACTACCACCATTTTGTTCTCCAGGGTCTCTGCTTTCAGAAAATAAAAGGGGGTTTTTAGGGGGAAGATAAAGGGGGATTTGGGGGAGGAATAAAGGATTAGGGGGGGGGCGGGGTAATGGGGGATTTGGGTGGGTTTACACAAATTTCTTGCAAAAATGCAGATGTTAATGTGTGCAAAAAAGGAAAAACTTACCCTGGTAGACAAGTGGTTAACCACTTGCCGACCCCAGCCCCCCCCCGACCTACATATAGTGGGGGCGGCGGCTCTTCTGCGTAAAATTATGTACCTGTCATTTTGTGCTTCTGGGTCTGCGGCATGCACGTGCGACCCGCTTCCGCTGTGATTGGACTCAGGGGGAGCAAATCAGCGGGTCCGGCGGATCCAATGTCCACCGGACCTGCCGATCGTTTCCGAGAGAGGCAGAACGGCAGGTCTGCCTATATAAACAAGGCAGATAGCCGTTCTGCTATTAGGGGAGACAGAGATTCTGTGTTTCTGCTAAGCAGGAACATGGATCTCTTCTTCTAAAGCACCCCCACACAGTTAGAAAGCACTCCCAAGGAGCACATTTAACCCTTTGATTGCTCCTGATGGTAACACTTTCCCAGCCAGTGTCATTAGTACAGTCACACTGCATTTTTTTTTTTTTTGCACTGATCACTGTATTAGTGTCACTGGTCCCCAAAAAGTGTCAGTTGGTGTCAGATTTGTGTGCTGCAATATCGCAGTCCCATTAAAAATCGCTGATTGCCGCCATTACTAGTAATATAAAAAAATTCTATAAAAATATCTTATAGTTTGTAGATGCTATAACTTTTGCGCAAACCAATCAATTTACGCCTATTGGGAATGATTATTTTTTTTTACCAAAAACATAGCAGAATACATATTGGTCTAAATTTATAAAGAAATTCGATTTTTTACATTTTTTTATTGTATATGTTTTATAGAAGTAAAAAATATTATTATTTTTTTTTTTTCAAATTATCTGTATATTTTTGTTGATAGTGCAAAAAATAAAAACGCAGAGGTGATCGAATACCACCAAAAGAAAGCTTTGTGTTTGTGGAAAAAAAAGGACATAAATTTTATTTGTGTACGTTGTCGCACGACTGTCTGTTAAAATAAACCTTCCAGAACTGAAGTGGTTGAACACCTTATTTTTGATTTATTGCCGTCTTTTTAGGCTCCATTCACATCTAGGCATTGTGATTTTTACGGCGTTTTTTTGGCATTTTTATAGCATTTTTGCAGCGTTTTTGTGCAGGCATTTTGAGTTGACAAGTGACCAATAAAAAACAGTAAAACGCCTGTAATCTGCCAAAAAAAAAAGCTTATGTGCTTTTTAGAGCGACGGGCAATTTTCTTAAGGGGACAGAACGCTCAAATGTGAATAGGGGCCAGTGTAATGAATATGATTGGTTTTGTTGGGATTTGTTTTTGTTCACCTAGATGTGAATGGAGGCTGTCTGGTAATGAAATATACACCAAAGTGCGAACAAGTTAGTGACTCCTTACTTGGCCAGGGTTACCAGACATCCCTGGACTGAGGACACTGTTCCAGGAGCCAGTCTGTCCCTGGATTTGTCTGCAGATTGCAGGGGAAGCGCTTGGTTCAGGCCGGATCCTGAGCGGGTGTGGAGGCAGAGGAGGGGTCCCGAAGCCAGTGGCAGGGGCGTAACTACAGGGGTTGCAATCGCTACCGGGCCCCATGCTCCAGGGGGCCCGGTAGCAAACCTGTGGGTGAACTTCCAGGATCGCAAAGGTCACACTTGCGACCGGACCCTGGCATTGCACCACTGTGGGGAGGCCCCAAGATTGCAGGAAGGGGGCCCACAAGATTGCAGGAAGGGGGCCCACTGCAGAACTTGTGAAAGAATCCTGCTGCGGGACCATAATAAAAGGCCATGCAACGCGTGTAAAGAGCCCCAGGATTAGTGGGAAGAGCCCTGGGTTTGAAGGTAAGGGCCCTGGCCAGGGGTCTGGGGGGCCCTTCATGGTTTCTTGCATCAGGGCCCTGAAGGTTCTAGTTACGCCTCTGGCCAGTGGTATACCAACGGGGTCCGCCCTGAGTGCCACACACTGGGGGTGTCATGCCGGCGACGCCTGCTGTGTCAGTTTTAATTTGAATTGCCGGATTCCTGCTGCCACACAAAGTCCCGTCTCCTGGTTTGGCTCCTTTGATAGACAGCACACTTGTCCAATGCTGGGACATGTGCTGTTCATCATAGGTAGGAGACGAGGCGGGACTTTGTGTGTCGGCGGGCACCCGGCGATTCAAATTAAAGCTGAAACAGTGGAAGACACTGGGCGGTGTGTGTTGATCTGGCCGGCTCTCCTCTCTGATTGCCTGCACTGGTGAGGCTGCATTGGATGGGCACTGGTCAGGCTGCATTGGATGGGCACTGGTCAGGCTGCTTTGGATGGGCACTAATGAGGCAGCAATGGATGGGCACTGGTGAGGCTGCATTATTGGGCACTGGTGAGGCTGCATAGATGGGCACTGCTGAGGCTGTTTTGCTGGTCACTGGTAAGGCTGCATTGGAAGGGCACTGGTGAAGCTGCACTGGATGGGCACTGGTGAGGCTGCATAGATGGGCACTGGTGAGGCTGCATTGGATGGGCACTGGTGAGGCTACATAGATGGGCACTGGTGAGGCTGCATGGATGGGCACTGGTGAGGCTGCATTGGATGGGCACTGGTCAAGCTGCATTGCTGGGCACTGATGAGGCTGCATTGGATGGGCACTGGTGAGGCTGCATTGCTGGGCACTGGTGAGGCATTGGATGGGCACTGGTAAGGCTGCATTGCATGGGCACTGGTGAGGCTGCATTGCTGGGCACTGGTGAGGCATTGGATGTGCACTGGTAAGGCTGCATTGCATGGGCACTGGTGAGGCTGCATTGCTGGGCACAGGTAAGGCTGCATTGCTGGGCACTGGTGAGGCATTGGATGGGCACTGGTAAGGCTGCATTGGATGGGCACTGGTGAGGCTGCATTGGATGGGCACTGGTGAGGCGGCATTGCTGGGCACTGGTGAGGCTGCATTGCTGGGCACTGGTGAGGCTGCATTGCTGGGCACTGGTGAGGCTGCATTGGATGGGCACTGGTGAGGCTGCATTGGATGGGCACTGGTAAGGCTGCATTGCTGGGCACTGGTGAGGCTGCATTGCTAGGCACAGGTAAGGCTGCATTGCTGGGCACTGGTGCTGCATTGGATGGGCACTGGTGAGGCTGCATTGGATGGGCACTGGTGAGGCGGCATTGCTGGGCACTGGTGAGGCTGCATTGCTGGGCACTGGTGAGGCTGCATTGGATGGGCACTGGTGAGGCTGCATTGGATGGGCACTGGTAAGGCTGCATTGCTGGGCACTGGTGAGGCTGCATTGGATGGGCACTGGTGAGGCTGCATTGGATGGGCACTGGTGAGGCTGCATTGGATGGGCACTGGTGAGGCTGCATTGGATGGGCACTGGTAAGGCTGCATTGCTGGGCACTGGTGAGGCTGCATTGCTAGGCACAGGTAAGGCTGCATTGCTGGGCACTGGTGCTGCATTGGATGGGCACTGGTGAGGCTGCATTGGATGGGCACTGGTGAGGCGGCATTGCTGGGCACTGGTGAGGCTGCATTGCTGGGCACTGGTGAGGCTGCATTGGATGGGCACTGGTGAGGCTGCATCGGATGGGCACTGGTAAGGCTGCATTGCTGGGCACTGGTGAGGCTGCATTGGATGGGCACTGGTGAGGCTGCATTGGATGGGCACTGGTGAGGCTGCATTGGATGGGCACTGGTAAGGCTGCATTGCTGGGCACTGGTGAGGCTGCATTGCTAGGCACAGGTAAGGCTGCATTGCTGGGCACTGGTGCTGCATTGGATGGGCACTGGTGAGGCTGCATTGGATGGGCACTGGTGAGGCGGCATTGCTGGGCACTGGTGAGGCTGCATTGCTGGGCACTGGTGAGGCTGCATTGGATGGGCACTGGTGAGGCTGCATTGGATGGGCACTGGTAATGCTGCATTGGATGGGCACTGGTAAGGCTCCATTGGATGGGCACTGGTAAGGCTGCATTGCTGGGCACTGGTGAGGCTGCATTGGATGGGCACTGGTGAGGCTGCATTGGATGGGCACTGGCGAGGCTGCATAGCTGGGCACTCCTGAGCCCTGCATTCTTTATGTAGTGCACTCTACTGTTTTTTCTCTATCTTATCTTCAAAACATTTGGTAGTCATATCTTAAAAAATTCTAAGTATCTTTTTTTTTTTTTTTTTTTAATCTCATGGATGAAATGTGAGAAATAACATATATCATACAATCATTCCATAAACACATACCACATACACTGCATATATCATTTGAGGAAAATATGCTTATAAAATAGTTCACCATTTGCCAATAAAAAAAAAAAAAAATGTCACCGGATTTTATTTGAAAAATCTGGTCACCTTATGCTGGAAGTTCCATGCAGTGTGCAGTGGAAGCACCAGGAACCCCCAGGGCATGGCTGCTACAGAGGAGTGGACTGTGTATTAGACTGTGACTGGACCTGGAAAGAGTAATGCAGTGAGAAAGAATAGTTACCTGTACTGACTGTACTATACTATGCTGTAAGTGGGATCTAGGCATGCGCATTGCCACTGACTACAGCGCCGGGATCTGGGCATGCGCACAGTCACCGACTACAGCTCCGGGATCTGGGCATGCGCGAGTCGCTGACTACAGCTCCAGGATGTGAGCGTGCGCACTGTGCGCTCAGCTACAGGTCGCCTCTCCTCTCTGAAGATTCCCTGTTGCGGTGATGACTGTTTTGAGCGCGCAGCGCAGCCTATCTTGCCGGTTTCCTTGTTATGATTTCCCTGGCCTCTCATTGGACGAGACCGAGAGAGGGGTGGCACCTATTGGCTGCTGTCTCTAGTCTTTGGTACAGCTGGGTTAGGCTGGTCCAGGCGGAGGAGGCAGGTCAGTGACTGAGGTATTATCGGTGTGTACTCAGCAATGTGGGGGTGGGGGGAGTCCTGTCAGTCAGTGTATGGGGCTGTGTGCTCCCCTTCATGTGTGACACCTGGGTGCTGTGTGTGTATTGGGGACACAACTCACCTCATGTCTGCTGTCAGCCCAATGAGGATCTATGATGGAAATGTGGAGTGGGGAAGGGTTAGCTTCCTTGTCAGATTTTCCTGCTATCCATGTCTCCAAAAATAAGATTCCCCCTCACTTCCTGTCCTGGTGACACCGCTTTCATTAGACAGGAAGTCAGCTAAACTCTCCAATGGTAACACAGATACCCCCCCCCCCTAATATGTCTAATAGGGGGTGGCTAGAACCCCGTCAGCTTTTTATTTTCGGCTGCAGATTTTATCTCACTTCCTGTCTGGTAAAAAAATAAAACAATGTCACTAGAACAGGAAGTGAGGGGAAATCTTCTAAGGCCTCTTGCACACTGCAGCTTAACCACTTAAGCCCCGGAAGATTTTACCCCCTTCCTGACCAGGGCCTATTTTGCGATTCGGCACTGCGTGATTTTAACGGACAATTGCGCGGTCGTGCGACGCTGTACCTAAACTAATTTCACGTCCTTTTTTTCCCACAAACAGAGCTTTCTTTTGGTGGTATTTGATCACCTGTGCGATTTTTTTGATCATGCGCTATAAACAAAAAAAGAGCGTAAATTTTGCAAAAATAACAATATTTTTCACATTTTTTATATGAAATTCCCCCCCAAAAAAAGTAAAAATCTAAATTTTTTAACATGTTCGGCCAATTTGTTTTCTGCTACCTATGTTTGGTAAAAAAAAGCGTATTTTGATTGGTTTGCGCCAAAGGTATTTGGGTTTACTAACAAAGGGAAAGATTTTTGTCATTTTTGTTGTTTTTTTTTTTTTTTACGTGTAATGGCGGCGATCTGCGATTTTTTTTTTTTTTTTTGCGGGACTGCGACATTGCGGCGGACAGATCAGACCCTTGACTGACATTTTTGACACTTTTGGGGTTACCAGTGACATTACTACAGTAATCAGTGCTATAAATATGCACTGTTACTGTAAAGTTACACTGGCAGTGAAGGGGTTAACTTTTTTTTGAGAGGGAGGGGTTATGTGTATCCCTAGGGTCGTGATTCTAACTGTGATTGGCTGTGGCTTGAGCTGTAGGAACAATGATCAACGGTCCTACATAGTAGAACCGTATAATCACTGTTCCTACACAGGGGAGAATGACAGGCGGCTTGTTTATATCAGCCGCCTGCCTTTCTCCCGCTATCACGGACGATCGTGAGTGAGCGGCGGACATCGGGTCCGCCGCTCACACACGCTGGGGGGTTCGTGACCGCGCAGGACCGCGCCCGCTCCCCATAGCCTCACAGGCTAGTGACGTACCAGTACGTCACTTTGCCTGTGAGGGGCTGACCGCGGCAGTATATGTACTTGCGGCGGTCAGCAAGTGGTTAAACAATTTCAGTACATCTTTTTTTTTTTTTTTTTTCTTTTCTGAGCTAAAATACAGCCCATTCATTGTAATGTACCTGTGCACACAGGGGCCTAAATGAGCGTCGTGCATTCTTCAGTAAGAACAAAATAAAAAAATCTGCATTTTTGGACAGTAATTTACGCCTAATACGCGCAAATACGCACAAATGACCGCACACGAACATACTGGTGATCTGAAAAATGCTAATTTGAATATTTTACAAAAATTTGAGAATACATTTGCGTGAAAAAGATGCAAATTTGCACAAACGCATATGTGCGGAAATGCGTGCATTTCAATAAGACAAATTTACAGCAGAAAAAGGAGATGCTCAAACAGGAGTATTGTGTGTAAGAGGCCTAATAAGACCCCCAGATAGCAGTAAAACCTGAGGGTTCTTCTACACTTAAAGTGGTAGTATCCCGCTTTTTGACACTTTTACCTACAGGTAAGCCTATAATAAGGCCTATAATAAGGCTTACCTGTAGGTATAATTATCTCCTAAACCGGCACGGTTTAGGAGATATTTGCAGTGCATGCAGCCGCTCACGCGCTCTGAAGGTCCGGGGAGACCTTCAGTTTTCCTAGCTGGCAGCTTGCTGGAAAAATCACTCCCGCGCGCGTGCGCGGGAGTGACGTCATCGCGGCTCCGGCCAATCACAGCACCGGAGCCGCCGAACCCGGAAGAGACGCCGAGGGAGCATGGCGGCGCCCGCAGCGATGTCCGGGGGTCCGTGTCGGGGCTTCGTTCTAAGGTAAGTAATGCATAATGAGCTAGTATGCAATGCATACTAGCTCATTATGGCTTTGTCTTGCAGGTTTTTTTTTTTTTTTTTTCATTTTCGGGTTTACAACCGCTTTAAGCCCCAGCCCTATTTCGGACACTTTTTGTTTACAAGTTAAAATCAGTATTTTTTCCTAGAAAACTACTTAGAACCCCCAAACATTATATATATTTTTTTTAGCAAAGACTCTGGAGAATAAAATGGCGGTCATTGCAATCTTTTTTGTCACGCTAAGGGTCCATGTACACGGGACGCTGGAAATGGCCGTTTAGGAGCAGTTGGGCATTTTTTTCAGAAGCCCCTGAACCCATCTACATTTTATCTTATCTGTCCATGTACACCAGGTCGTTTACAGTCATTTGCAGGCATTTGCGTTCAGGGACTTTGTTTAGAACGCAATTATTTGCGTTCGAACGTGTGTTTCCCGGCGTTTCAAACGCACAAACGCGTCCGAACGCGTATGAACGCGTCCGAACGCGTCTGAACGCGATGACCCGCGTTTAGCGTTCGCATTTTTCCATTTTAAAGGGGAATCTTTTTTTTTACCTCTAGGAACGCTTCTAAACGCAAACGCCGCTAAACGCCCGCTAAACGCGGGTACAAACGCGACCGAACGGACGTTTCAAACGTCCTAAAAATTCCAGCATTCAAAGGGACTTTTAACAACGTCCCGTGTACATGGAGCCTTATATGCGCAGCAGGGTCTTTAAAACACCATTTTTTTGGAAAAATTTTGAAAAATCACATTTCACTGCATTTAAAAAATACTCAACAGTAAAGTTAGCCCATTGTTTTTGTATATTGTGAAAGATGATGTCACGCCGAGTAAATAGATACCCAACATGTTACGGTTTAAAATTGCGCCCCCCCATGGGATGGCGACAAACTACGGTCAATAGAAATCTCAATAGGCAATGCTTTAAATTTATTTAACGGTTACCAGTTTAGAGTTAGAGTGTAGCTCTTTTTTTTTTTTAATTATTGCCCACGCTCTGGCGATCGTGGCGATACCTCACATGTGTGGTTTGAACAGCGATTTCATTCGCGGCTCAACTTCCGTATACGTTTTTTTTCTTGTGAGCAAGCGAACGTTGACGGGGACGGCTAAAATTTTTAATTTTTTTTTTCCTATTTATTTTATTTTTTTTTAACTTTATTACAGGTTTTTAACCACTTTACCACCGGAGGATTTTGCTGTCTTCCGTCCAGGCCACTTTTTGCGATTCGGCGCTGTGCGACTTCAACTGACAATTGCGCGGTCGTGCGACGCCGTACCCAAACAAAATTTACGTCCTTTTTTTCCCACAAACAGAGCTTTCTTTTGGTGGTATTTGATCACCTGTGCAATTTTTACTTTTTGCGCTATAAACAAAAAAAGAGCGTTTATTTTGAAAAAATAACAATATTTTTAACATTTTTTTATATGAAATTCCCCCCAAAAAAGATGTAAAAACCAATTTTTTTAAAAATTTTTGGCCAATTTGTTTTATGCTACATATGTTTGGTAAAAAAAATCGCAATAAGCGTATTTTGATTGGTTTGCGCAAAAGTTATTGCGTTTACTAACAAAGGGAAAGATTTCTGTCATTTTTGGTGTTTTTTTTTTAACGCGTAATGGCGGCGATCTGCAATTTTTTTTTTTTGCGGGACTGCGACATTGCGGCGGACAGATCGGACCCTTGACTGACATTTTTGACACTTTTGGGGGTACCAGTGACATTACTGCAGTAATCAGTGCTATAAATATGCACTGTTACTGTAAAAATGAAACTGGCAGGGAAGGGGTTAATTTTATTGGAGAGGGAGGGGTTAATGTATGCCTGGTGCTTACTGACGTGTAGGGGGGGAGGTGACTGAGTGAGACAGGGACAGATCGGATGTCCAACTATGCTGAAGAGTCCGATCTGTCACTCCCTGTCACTATGGAGATCCGCCCGCTGTGTTTACACACAGCGGGCGGATCTCCAGACTCGATCCCCGACGATCGGGTAAGAGCAGCGGCGATCGCCGCTGCTCCTCCCCTGGCCCGACTCCCGCTGTGAATGAAAACAGCGGGAGTGAGCCTCCGGCAGTAAACATCCCTTGTGACACCAATATATAGTGACAGGTACTCTTTATGGAGGGATCGAGGGTACCCCAAACCCCTCCACTACACTTCCCTGTATGCAAAACGCCGAAAATGGCGTTTTTGCATACAGCCGTTTTTTAAATTTGCCGCCTTTTGCAGCACAGTAACCCGGAAGTGACGTCATGGACGCCGCCTCCGGGTTACGTCATCGGAGACCCTATCGAAGCCGTTTCCGGCATTCATCGGGACTCCATCCAGCCGGCGGACGTGCTGCCTGGGTGCTCGGGTCTCCCGGTGGGACGGGAGACCCGAGCAAAGTCACGGAAGGGGGGGGGCGTCCCCTCCCGCTCACCCGGGTAACGATCGAGCGGCTCCCGAGCCGCATCGGTCCTTGCCGACGGAAAGCCAACCGTTGGCTGTTAACCATGATACCGGGATGATGCCTCTAGCTAGAGGCATCATCCTGGTATACCCCCGCAAAGTCTGCCGACGTAAATATACGTCTATATGCGGTAAGTGGTTAATTACCAGAAATATTGGGACGCCTGCCTTTACACTCACATGAACTTTATTGGCATCCCAGGCCCATACACACGATAAGAAAATCTGAAGGGAAAATTCGTCCGACGACCGATCTGCCGATTTTCGGATTGTTAGTATGGTGCTTTCGACAGCCAACTCCGACTTTTTGGCTGACAAAATCCTGATGTGCAGGCTATAAAATTGTTGTCGTCCGTCAAATCAACATCTGATTTTTGTCTCATTAGTACAGATTTCGATGGAAAAAAATCTTAAGAGCAAGACTAGGCATTATCAGAGAGGAAAGAACACATAGAAAGCAATCCAACACATGACATCACTTCTGAAGTAGAATTCTGTCGTACGGGAAAATTCGTATGAAAATAACCTCTTCACTTTCCACATCAGACTAGCATGCCAAAAAAAACGGACAACAGATCATTCGATAATCTGATCGTGTGTACGGGGCTTTAGTCCGTAGGGTTCAATATTGAGTTGGCCCACCCTTTGCAGCTATAACAGCTTCAACTCTTCTGGGAAGGCTGTCCACAAGGTTTAGGAGTGTGACTATGGGAATGTTTGACCATTCTTCCAGAAGGGCATTTGTGAGGTCAGGCACTGATGTTGGAGAGAAGGCCTGGCTCGCTGTCTCAATTCGAATTCATCCCAAAGGTGTTCTATCGGGTTGAGGTCAGGACTCTGTGTAGGGCAGTCAAGTTCCTCCACCTCAAACTCGCTCATCCATGTCTTTATGGACCTTGCTTTGTGCACTGGTGTACAGTCATGGAGGAACAGGAAGGGGGCATCCCCAAACTCTTCCCACAAAGTTGGGAGAATGAAATTGTCCAAAATATCTTGGTATGCTGACGTCTTGAAGAGGAGTTCCACCCAAAAATGGAACTTCATCATCATCAGCCTCCCCCCCCCCCCCCCCCTCCAGCGCCACATTTGGCACCTTTCAGGGGGGAGGGGGGAACAGGTACCTGTTTTTGACAGATACCCTTCCCCACATTTGGGAGACAGTGCCGCTGCGCCGTACCTCGGAAGTTCCGTCCTCCTCCTTCCCTCGCTGCCGAGCCAATAGGCCTCTTGGAAACGATACTCCTGTTTGAGCATCTACTTTTTCATCTGTTTTTTTTTTCTTGCATGTAATTGCGCGTAATTGTAGGGTCACTGTTGTCACTGTGAGGGCCGGCAGGGAGAGGTGCACTGCCTGTTTCAGTGCATCACACAGCTTTATAACCCCTTCCGGCCCAGCCTCAGTATTCCTTTAACCACTTCTGGACCGAAAGGTTTTACCCCCTTAATGACCAGCCCATTTTTTGCAATTTGGCACTTTAACTGGTAATTGCACAGTCATGCAATGCTGTACCCAAAGGAAATGTATGTCCTTTTTTTTTCCTGGCCAACTGTTGTGAAGGGTGTTTTCTTCACTAGGGAAAGAATTCTTCGGTCATCAACCACAGTTGTTTTCTGTGGTCTTCCGGGTCTTTTGGTGTTGCTGAGCTCACCGGTGCGTTCTTTCTTTTTAAGGATGTTCCAAACAGTTGATTTGGCCACACCTAATGTTTTTGCTATCTCTCTGATGGGTTTGCTTTGTTTTTTCAGCCTAATGATGGCTTGCTTCACTGATAGTGACAGCTCTTTGGATCTCATATTGAGAGTTGACAGCAACAGATTCCAAATGCAAATAGCACGCTTGAAATGAGCTCTGAACCTTTTATCTGCTCCTTGTAAATGGGATAATGAGGGAATAACACACACCTGGCCACCATGGAACAGCTGAGCAGCCAATTGTCCCATTACTTTTAGATCCCTTAACCACTTTACCACCGGAGGATTTTGCTGTCTTCCGTCCAGGCCACTTTTTGCGATTCGGCGCTGTGCGACTTCAACTGACAATTGCGCGGTCGTGCGACGCCGTACCCAAACAAAATTTACGTCCTTTTTTTCTTACAAACAGAGCTTTCTTTTGGTGGTATTTGATCACCTGTGCGATTTTTACTTTTTGCGCTATAAACAAAAAAAGAGCGTTTATTTTGAAAAAATAACAATATTTTTAACATTTTTTTATATGAAATTCCCCCCAAAAAAGATGTAAATACCAATTTTTTTAAAAATTTTTGGCCAATTTGTTTTCTGCTACCTATGTTTGGTAAAAATTTGCAATAAGCGTATTTTGATTGGTTTGCGCAAAAAAGTTATTGCGTTTACTAACAAAGGGAAAGATTTCTGTCATTTTTGGTGTTTTTTTTTTTAACGCGTAATGGCGGCGATCTGCGATTTTTTTTTTTTTTTTTTTTTGCGGGACTGCGACATTGCGGCGGACAGATCGGACCCTTGACTGACATTTTTGACACATTTGGGGGTACCAGTGACATTACTACAGTAATCAGTGCTATATATATGCACTGTTACTGTAAAAATGACACTGGCAGTGAAGGGGTTAATTTTATTGGAGAGGGAGGGGTTAATGTATGCCTGGTGCTTACTGACGTGTGGGGGGGGAGGTGACTGAGTGAGTCATGGACAGATCGGATGTCCAGCTATGCTGAACAGTCCGATCTGTCACTCCCTGTCACTATGGAGATCCGCCCGCTGTGTTTACACACAGCGGGCGGATCTCCAGACTCGATCCCCGACGATCGGGTAAGAGCAGTGGCGATCGCCGCTGCTCCTCCCCTGGCCCGACTCCCGCTGTGAATGAAAACAGCGGGAGCGAGCCTCCGGCGGCGCGCAAGCGCCGCCCAGAAGGGGGAGTGTCCAACGACGTAGTACTACGTCGTCAGACGATAACGAGCCACTCTGCTGCAGTAATATTACTGTGAGCAGTCGTAAAGTGGTTAAAAAGTGGGAGGCACATATACAAACTGTTGTAATTCCTACACCTTTCACCTGACTTGGATGTAAATACCCTCAAATTAAAGCTGAAAGTCTGCAGTTAAAGCATATATTGTTTGTTTCATTTCAAATCCATTGTTGTGGTGTATAGAGCCAAAAAGATTAGAATTGTGTCAATGTCCCAATATTTATGGACCTGACTGTAGATACCAAACATTACATGTTTTAAAATTGCGCACGCCCGTGCAGCGGCAAATAACTAAGTACATATTTGATAGCCTTTACAGGTTACCACTTTAGATTTACAGAGGAGGTCAACTGCAAGAATTACTGCCCTCGATCTGACATTTGCGGCGATACCTCACATGCATGCTGCAATTGCTGTTTACATATGACACCAGACCAATGCGTGCGTTCGCCTTTGCGCGCAAACATGGGGGGACAGGGGTACTTGAATTTTATTTAATTTTTTTATTATTATTTATTTTTCTTTTTTATTTTATTTTGACACCTTCCCTTTCATTTTTTATTTATTTTTTTATTATTGTTATCACAGTGAATTTAAATATCCACTATTATGGCAATAAGTAGTGACAGGTACTCTTTAAAAAAAAAAAAAAAAAAAAAAAATATTGGGGTCTATTAGACTCTTGATCTCTTCTCTGCCTTTAAAGCATCTGACCACTCCAAGATTGGTAATGCTTTCCCAATTTCCCAATGGCACGGTTTATATCTGGTGCTGTTTATATCTGGTGAAACCGAAGTCGTGAAATGCTCGTAGCTTCCGGTATCTTAGACCATTCTGGTCTCCAATCAGCTCTATGGTCATCTGATGGATTCACCAGCTGCAGTGTGGGTTAACCAGTGGGACAGGAGAGGCGGAGATAACAGTGGAAGGTGGCCGTGGGGGGGGGGGGGGGGGGGGGTGCAGGAGAGAAGATTGCATCATTTTCTGTGCTTGTGTTTACATTACACAGGCACAGGACACTCTCCAATTGGTCAGAATCGATCAGAAGTCATGGTCTCGACCTGATGACTGACCGAATCAGCACATCGTGGGAATTGTGGGCGTGCTCGCGCCCCCTAGCTACGCATGCGACTGACATACAGTTACGTCGGTTTGCACAGCCGAGCCACCTTGCCACAGTAAAACTTTGGCGGGTGGTCGGCAACCGGTTAAGTCAGTCTATACATCGGGGGGCAGGGCAGACTTTCCGATGATATCACTGCACTGTCTCATGATTAACCACTTTACCACCGGAGGTATTTTGCTGTCTTACGTCCAGGTCACTTTTTGCGATTCGGCGCTGTGCGACTTCAACTGACAATTGCGCGGTCGTGCGACGCCGTACCCAAACGAAATTTACGTCCTTTTTTCCCCACAAACAGAGCTTTCTTTTGGTGGTATTTGATCACCTGTGCGATTTTTACTTTTTGCGCTTTAAACAAAAAAAGAGCGTTTATTTTGAAAAAATAACAATATTTTTAACATTTTTTTTTTATATGAAATTCCCCCCAAAAAAGATGTAAAAACCAATTTTTTTAAAAATTTTTGGCCAATTTGTTTTATGCTACATATGTTTGGTAAAAAAAATCGCAATAAGCGTATTTTGATTGGTTTGCGCAAAAGTTATTGCGTTTACTAACAAAGGGAAAGATTTCTGTCATTTTTGGTGTTTTTTTTTTTAACGCGTAATGGCGGCGATCTGCGATTTTTTTTTTTTTTTTTTTTTTTTGCGGGACTGCGACATTGCGGCAGACAGATCGGACCCTTGACTGACATTTTTGACACTTTTGGGGGTACCAGTGACATTACTGCAGTAATCAGTGCTATATATATGCACTGTTACTGTAAAAATGACACTGGCAGGGAAGGGGTTAATTTTACTGGAGAGGGAGGGGTTAATGTATGCCTGGTGCTTACTGACGTGTAGGGGGGGAGGTGACTGAGTGAGTCATGGACAGATCGGATGTCCAGCTATGCTGAACAGTCCGATCTGTCACTCCCTGTCACTATGGAGATCCGCCCGCTCTGTTTACACACAGCGGGCGGATCTCCAGACTCGATCCCCGACGATCACCGCTGCTCCTCCCCTGGCCCGACTCCCGCTGTGAATGAAAACAGCGGGAGCGAGCCTCCGCAAGCGCCGCCCAGAAGGGGGAGTGTCTGACGACGTAGTACTACATCGTCAGACGATAACAAGCCACTCTGCCGCAGTAATATTACTGGGAGCAGACGTAAAGTGGTTAAGCTTTCATCCCACTGACTCCTGATCATAACCACTTCTAGTCCACCCCATAGCAGATATACTGCTACAGGGGGGCCCTCCTGTGCAGAATAACTTGTGTATATTCTAAGAAATTTTGTAGCAAAACAAACTGATTGTTACATGTAAACAAAAAGTGCCAGAAAAGGCCTGGTCTTCAAGTGGTTAAAAAAAAAAAAATCTATTTGCCAGTAGTTTCACTTTAACTTGTGGTGAATGGTCACATAGTAAAGTTTCAATCCTGTCTGCACACAGCAGTATGGTGACATGCGGTACCATCCAGTGTGCTGTGGAAAATAGCATCAAGTCTGTTTTTTTTTTTCTTACGCTAAACTGCACATCACACCAGCATTTGGAATTAAAGGAGCACAACATTTGTTTTCTCCAGCATGTTGCATTGCGCTGCTGTGTGGTGATGCCATCCTGTGTGCTGTGGTGCCCAAGTGGTTGACTGCTGTCCATCCAGTGAGGTATAACGCCTGTGCAAGCGAGCCCTAACTGTATTTTGTCTTATGACAGAATGCGTTGAGCTCATGAACCTTAAGATATATTTTTTTAACCCCTTCACACCGATGTAACCCATATATGCGGCCTCACTGGACTGGGCTTTTTTTCTGTGGGGCTGCATACATGCATATCTGTCCTTGTGCTGGGAGCGCACCACACAGCATGCTCCCAGCACAGAGACCAGGGTCTCAGTGGGAGCCCCTGGTCTCGTACTAATGATTGGGACCAGGATCTCTTGGTGTCAGGTCACCTGATCGCTGTGATAAGCTATCACAGTGATCAGTCACTGTGAAGCCTGCCCCTGTGTTTCTTTCTTTGTGAATGAAGGGGAGAGATACGTTGTTTCTTTCTTTTCTTGCAGAGCGACAAAAAAGTATGTTTAATAAAAAATAAAATAAATAAAAATACCTAAATTGAGGTTTGATCTAGGTCAGTGCCAGTTAGAGCCGGTGTTCTGTGAAAAAACCATACCCGTGAGAAAACCATACCCTCGTCACTTCCGGTTCCGCTACGGAGGGTATGGATTTCTCACGGTAATTAAACTTACGGTGGGTACATTAAAACACTTCGGGTGCAACATAAATCATGTCCTCTCCTATCGCTGTAACATCCCTCATCTCCGGTAATAAATATAAAAGCGGATCACGGAGCCGCGATCGCCGTCACATTTACGTCTCATACACCCGCCGCCACTTTTATATTTCTTACCGGAGATGAGGGATGTTACAGCGATAGGAGAGGACATGATTTATGTTGTACCCGAAGTGTTTTAATGTACCCGCCGCAAGTATAACATTAAAAACAGTGCCGTGATAATTTCATGCCCACCGAGCATGCGCACTTCTCAAATTCTTTCTTCTTCAATCACGTATCCGGGGCTCTGAGCATGCGCACTACTGCGCTGCTCAGCTGTTTCAAACCGGAAGTGACGAGGGTATGGTTTCTTCACGGGGTATGGTTTTTTAACGTTACGCCGGTCCACACTGGGGCGACCTGGTCGCCTGACAGGTCGCCGTAGGTCGCCTGCCATAGAGAAGCTGTGGACCCGTTCTAATAGGAGCGACGCAAGTCGCTCCGACTTAGAAGAAGGGTCCGGAGCTTCTTTGGGGCGACCTGCATAGACTTCAATTATATGAAGTCCGTGCTGGCTGCTCCGAGGTCGCGGTGCGAGCTGCGCACCGCGATTACACAGGTCGCCCGGCAAAGTCGGCTCGCCCCAGTGTGAACGGGGTCTTAGTGGTTGGGTCAAAGGTCAGGGTCAGTATATTTAAAAAGCAGTTTTTGAAATAGTATAAGTGTCATAGTGTCAGTGTGGTAGGATAAAAAGAAAAGGCGAAATGCGCACTTTTGTTTTTGGGGCTGTACTATGGGTACATACAACTAACATACACATGTGGTATCGCTGCAATCGTCCGGAGCTGGAGATTTTCTTTGGTGGAAGGTTATGGTAGTAAAATGAAATATACAGCTACATTTAAAACCAATGATTTGTTTTTTTACTATTGTGGGCCAGTTTTTCCATGATAATAAAAAAAAAAAAAAAAAAAAAAAAAAAAAATCAGGAGATATCCATTACCATTTACCACCAAATGAAAACCCAATTTGTCCTGAAAAAAAAAGGTATAATCCACCTGGTTGCACAAAGTAATTGTGATGATATGTACGGTTTTACGAACACGTCAAAATTGCAAAAATGTGCTGCTTGTTGTTGTTCAGTCGTTTAGTCATGTCCGACTCTTCGTGACCTCATGGACCATAGCACACCAGGCTTTTCTGTCCTCCGCTGCCTCCCGGAGCTTGCTTAACTTCATGTTCATTGTTTCAATGATGCTTTCTATCCATCTTGTATTCTGTCGTCCTCTTCTCCTTTTTCCTTCCATGTTTTACAGCATTAGGGTATTTTCCAATGAGTCCTCTCTTCACATTAGATGGCCAAAGTATTCACATTTCAGCTTCATGATCTGTCCTAGTGAATATTCAGGGTCATTTCCTTTTAGGTTTGACTGGTTTAATCTTGCCATCCAAGGGACTTTCAAGAGTCTTCTCCAACACCATAGTTCAAAAGCATCAATTATTCGGCGTTCAGCCTTCCTTATGGTCCAACTTTCACAGCCATAGGTTAGTACTGGGAATACCAAAGCTTTGACTATACGGCACTTTGTTGGTAGAGTGATGTCTCTGCTTTTTATAAAGTTGTCTAGGTTTGCCATTGCTTTCCTCCCAAGAAGCAAACGTCTCTTAATTTCATGGCTGCAGTCATCATCTGCTGTAATCTTGGAGTCTATTTGCCAAGAAGTGATGGGACCAGGTGCCATGATTTTAGTTTTCTTAATGTTCAATTTCAGGCCAGCTTTTTCACTCTCCTCTTTCACCTTTATTAAGAGACTCTTTAGTTCTTCACTTTCTGCCATTAGTGTGATATAGTCTGCATATCTCAGATTGTTGATATTTCTCTCTGCAATCTTAATTCCGGGTTGTGATTTGTCGATCCTGGCATTTCTCATGATGTATTCTGTGTATAGATTTATTAAGTAGGGTAACAATATACATCCTTACTGAACTCCTTTCTCAATTTTGAACCAGTTAGTGGTTCCATGTCCTGTTCTTACTGTTGCTTCTTGACCTGCATATAGGTTTTTTTAGAAGACAGGTGAGGTGGCCTGGTATTCCCATTTCTTTCAGTATTTACTACATCTTGTTGTGATCCACACAATCAAAGGCTTTACTGTAGTCAATAAAGCAGACGTAGACTTTCTTCTGGAACTCCCTTGCTTTCTCCATGACCCAGCAAATGTTGGCAATTTGATCTCTAGTTCCTTTGCCTCTTTGAAATCCAGCTTGTACTTGTGGTAGCTCTCAGTTCACATGCTGCTGAAGCCTAGCTTGTAGATTTTTCAGCATTGCCTTGCCAGCGTATGACATGAGCGTGATCAGATAGTAGTTTGAACGTTCTTTGGTGCTGCCCTTCTTTGGTATCGGCATGTAAACTGACCTCTTCCAGTCTTGTGGCCATTGTTGAGATTTCCAAATTTGTTGGCCTATTGAGTGCAGCACTTTTACAGCATCGTCTTTTAGGATTTTAAATAACTCAGCTGGGATACCATTACTTCTGCTACCTTTGTTATTAGCAGTGCTTTCTAAGGTCCTCTCTCCAAGATATCCGGTTCAGGGTTAGTGACTGCATCATCGTGGTTATATGGGACATTCACATCTTTTTTGTATAGTTCTTCTGTGTATTCATGCCATCTCTTCTTTATCTTTTCTGCTCATGTCAGGTCCTTACCATTTTTGTATATTATCGTGCCCATCTTTGCACGAAACCTTTCCCTTGATATCTCCAATTTTCTTGAAAAGCTCTCTAGTCTTTCCCATTCTGTTGTTTTCCTCTAATTCTTTGCATTGATTGTTTAAGAAGGTCTTTTTGTCTCTTCTTGCTATCCTCTGGAAGTCTGCATTCAGTTGGGTATATCTTCCCCTTTCTCCATTGCCTTTTGCCTTCTTTCTTTGTTCAGCTATTTGTATGGCCTCATCAGATCGCCACTTTGCTTTTCTTGCTTTTCTTCTTCTTTGGGATGGTTTTCATTGCTGTGTCTTGTACAATTTTACACACTACCTTCCATAGTTCCTCAGGCACTCTATCAGATCTAATCGCTTAAATCTGTTCGTCACCTCCACTGAGTATTCACAAGGGGTCCGATTTAGATCAGATCTAAAATGTCTAGTGGTGTTTCCTACTTTCTTCAATTTAAGCCTGAATTTTGCCAAAAGAAGCTCATGGTGTGAGCCACAGTCTACTCCAGGTCTTGTTTTGACTGTATAGCACTTCTCCATCTTTGGCTGCAGTGAATATAATTGATCTGATTTCTGTATTGACCATCCGGTGAGGTGTAGAGTCGTCTCTTTGGTTGTTGGAAAAGAGTGTCTGTTATTACCAGTGTGCTTTTTTGACAAAACTTTATTAGCCTTTGTCCTGCTTCATTTTGTACACCAAGGCCATATCTACCTGTTATTCCGAATATGCTTTTACTTCCTACTTTAGCATTCCAATCTCCCATTATGAGAAGGATATCTTTTATTGGAGTTAATTCTAAAAGTTGTTGTAGATCCCCATAAAATCGTACAACGTCAGCTTCTTCAGCATCAGAGGTTGGCTCATAAACTTGGATTATTGTGATGTTGAGTGGTTTGTCTTGGATAGGGACTGAGATCATGCTGCTGTTTTTCGGATTGTACCCCAGTACTGCTTTCCTCACTTTTTTTTGTTGACCATGAGGGCTACACCATTTCTCGGACCTTGCTTTGTGCACTGGTCAAAATAATTTTGGTGGAGGGGGGATTATGCTGTGGGGTTGTTTTTCAGGGGTCGTGCTTGGCCCCTTAGTTCCAGTGAAGGGAACTCCTAAGGCTTCAGCATACCAAGACATTTTGGGCAATTTCATGCTCCCAACTTTGTGGGAAGAGTTTGGGGATGGCCCCTTCCTGTTCCAGCATGACTGCACACCAGTGCACAAAGCAAGGTCCATAAAGACATGGATGAGCCAGTTTAGGATGGAGGCACTTGACTGCCTTGCACAGAGTCCTGACCTCAACCCGATAGAACCCCTTTGAGCTGAATTAGAGCGTAGACTGCAGGCCAGGCCTTCTTGTCCAGGGCATCAGTGCCTGACCTCACAAATGCGTTTCTGGAAGAATGGTCAAACATTCCCATAGACACACTCCTAAACCTTGTGGACAGCCTTCCCAGAAGAGTTGAAGCTGTTATACATGCAAAGGGTGGGCCAACTCAATATTGAACCCTATGGACAGGTTTTTCTTTTTAGCCTTTTATGGTTCATTGGGGAGATTTCCCTTCACTTCCTGTCCCAGAGCCAGTGAGAGGAAATTCCTTCAAAGTGAGGGAATCCCTGGTTGTCCCCTGATCTAGTGTCCCCATTGGAAGATTTTTCCCTCTAATCCTGTATTTGTGAAAACCCAAAGTTTAGAATTTTTATTTTCAGTTTCAGCGAGAATGTTAGACAGGATAAATAGAGAGGGTGAATCTCCCTAAAGAGGGCGCAGACAGTAATAAAAAACCTGACAGGTGTTCTAATCCCTCTCCACTCTACAAATTTTATTTCAAGGCTATATTCACCCAAGTGTACCTACCTGTATCTGTGTTAGGGCCATCTTTGCACAGTTTGATCCCACGCATCAACATGCTGGCAATCCATTCATGTCTTTTGGTATACAGTGGCTGCACAGACAGAGTCCCTGGTCCCAATTTGACAGCCATGTGGATGTGTCCCCGAACACAGACAGTCTGCCTTCAAAGACACCCACCCACACAGCTGTCAGATTGGGTTTAGCAGATGTGTCCATGCAGCTGCTAAGTCCCAATAGACTTGAATTGGACCGCCTGCATGCGGATGCATGGAATATGTGTGCATCCCTTGCAGGCAAAGACAGCCCTTTGCATGGGTGTCTGGGTAGGTACACTTGTGTGAAAAAGGCCCTAACATACTTTTAAAGTGGTTGAAAGGGCTGAAGGTTTTTACCTTCATGCATGAAGGTAAAAAACCTTTGGTGTGTAGCAGCCCCCCCCCCTATTACCTGAACCCCATCTTGATCCAGCGTTGTGCAGGAGAGCAGAGGCTCTCCTGGGTCTCTTCCTCATTGGATTAGACAGAATCAAGAGCCACTGGCTCCCGCTTTTGTCAGTCATAGCTAGTGAGCCAATGAGGTGAAAGCATGAGCAGGGTCAAGCCCTGCTCCATGTATGGATAGGCAGACAGAGCAGCGGCTCGAGAGTAAGCATGCTCAGGTGCTCCCATAGCAAGCTGCTTGCTCTGGGGGCACTTGGCAGGAGGGAGATGCCAGGAGCGCCTGTGGGGGACTCGAGAAGAGGAAGATCTGGGTAAGTATAACATGTTTGTTATTTTTGAGAAAAAAAAAAATATAAACTGCCTTTTAATAGTACTTTAAGAGCCCATTCACACTGAAGCGGCACGACTCTGCACTACTTCGGGGGCGACTTGTGAAGTCCCGTGCACAGTGACTTCGGCGTGACTTGCACGGACTTCATAAAATGAATGTCTATGCAAGTCGCTCCGAGGTCGCCCAGAAGTAGTACAGGACCCCTTCTCTAAGTCGGAGCGACTTGTGTCGCTCCTATTAGAACCGGTCCTGTAGCGGTCAATCGACCGCGAGGGAGCGCGACTTATCAGGATGACAAGTCGCCTGACAAGTCGCGGTAGGGTGAATGGAGTCTTATAGCTGTGTCCCTGCACAAGGTAGCATCCTACACGGGTTGTCTCTAGAGTTGGTTCTTCACCTATTTCTAGTATTGACCTCCAAAAGGGTCACCTTCTCTCCTACCCACTCCCTCTCTTCTGCCTTTTCTTGCTGCTTCTGTGACCTGGACGTTTATTATATAATACACAGCCAGTAAATTGATTTTCAAATCAATTAATAATAGAAACTTCCTGCTAAAAAGTAAAAACCAATATCCTGAGACTGATGCAGTCTGCATTTTTCAGCACATTGTTTACATAATGTATGCTTTGGGGCAATTACAGAAAGATTATAAACCTATCTTTAGAATGCCATGGAAAACCTATTTCTTTCTTTTGCTTTCTTGCAAACCAATAATCATGTTTTTACTAACTTCTTGTGATTCATACATACATACATACATACATACATACATACATACATACATACATACATACATACATAAATAAATTTTTATTTTTTTTTTTTTAGATGCTTTGTTAACTGTAATATGCTAAAGCAATGTGACCCAAGGAGAGATCTCACACGTTTTTACCTTCCTTCGGTTGTACTAATTGTATGGAGGTGATTTGCTTAGTCAGGAGCCAGCTTGACCATTTGTACACCGCACTGCGCAGTAATATAGCGCCCTGCGACCCAAGCTTTAGCACTCTCACCAACATGGATGCATGATTAAGAGAGGTATTAAAGCGTTAGTTTACTCTTTCAATAAAATACTGTAAAAAGGTGAGAACTCACAACACCCCCCTCCCATCCAGTCCTTGCTGCATTTAACTAAGTGCTATTAAACCCAAAACCGGAAAATGTAATGTTGCAGCTTACCAATCATTCGATGTTTTGGCTGCATTTGTTTTCTTTTTTTAGGCTTTTGTTCCCTCTGTTTTCACCTGGTAATCTACTCAGGAACACACCTCCTGTATTAGAGTGCCCCCACTCTGGATAAAGGAGCACAGGGGGCACCTTTGGACAGCAGCATTGTCAGTCTAGGGGGAGGGGAGTGATATGGCGCTTTTCCACTGCATAGAACCGTACCGGTTCGGCACGCTTTTGTGCTTTTCCACTGCTGGTACCGCATGGTATAGGGTCGGAACGGTTCGGTACGGTACGGTATAGGTTTGCTTTTCCACTGCATGGAACCGAACGGTACGGTACGGCTCTGAAAAAACAGTACCTACTCGATTGTGGTTCCAACAGGTACCAAACTGGTACCATATCCCACAATCCTTTGCATGCAGTCACTACTAGCCACTGATTGGTCAGAGAATCCCACCCACCTCGTTGTTATCCCACCCACTTAACTTTAGTACTACTTTAGTGGAAAAGCAAACCTATACCGTACCGTACCAAACTGTTCCAACACCGTACCATGCGGTACCAGCAGTGGAAAAGCAAACCGGGCCAAGCAGGGCCGAGTAGAGCCGAGCCGGTACTTGCAGTGGAAAAGTGCCATTAGATGCACTAGCAGATTTAAACACACTAACAAATTGAAGCCAAACAATTACTTTATAAGCAGTTACAGCAAACAGCTTTTCTCTTTTTGGGATAAAGGTTTTCCATAAATAAAAATTGATCATTGTAAGCACGCCGTCAGTGTTAAATGGTTTGTATCATCCCTGTAACTGCAAGAGTGCTTGTTCTTTTGAAAAATGACAGACCTACTGGCTGGATCACCATATGAAAATAGCAGAAAGAAAGCCTAAAGAAGAAAACTAATGCAGCCACCACATCTAAGAATTGGTAAGCTGCAATAAAATAATTATTTGCCTTTGGGTTTAATACCGCATTGAGTGACACCCCCCCCCCCCATCTTCCCATTCTTTTTCCAGGTGCTGTGATGGTCTGACACTTTAAAACTACACCATGAAGTGGCAGAGACTGTCACCACACTGACCAATCAGAATCCTTTTGTGTCTCCTTTCTTCTTGGATGGAATCCCAAAACAAAGAGAAGATTCTCATTGGTCAGCACAGTCATGTGGCCAGCACCTAATAAAAAAAAAAAAACTGTTTGATCCTTTGCCTGCCCCCTGGCTCAGTTTACCCTGCGTTTCAGAGAGCAATATAAATGTATGGCAGTGTTCTGACACCCATGACAGGACCCAGGATGGAGACAGACAAAATAAAAACAGACCTTTTATTGATCAATAGTGAAATATACCTTTTTATTATAATGTGGATGATGTATATACTGTGACTATGACCATACAGAGTCATACTGTAGAGGGTGAAAACATTACAACAAAAGTACTTTGTTGAGCAATTATTGCAATTTAACTCAGTTTGGAGTCAAGTATGCGATTCACAATTCCAAGCAACACACAAAAGTCACATTCTACCACCGTCTGACAACATAACTTGAGCTTGAGGTGGCAAAAATAGATCAGCGTTATGAGGTTAGAATGGGAATAGGATATACGCTGTAATGGTAGATGGATTTTCTTGCAGGGAAAAGGACAGCTGCATGCTTACCGGGTATTAGCGTGTGTACCAATCAAATGGTTAAACCCGTCTTCAGCGACTTTGCTATATAACACATACATCGTGTAGCTGCAATAGCCAGTGTAAAAAAGCTTGGGATGGAATCAAAACTCACTGAGCTTGAGGAAGGAAAGGAACAACGTCAGTGTTAAGCCGCCCATAGACGGTTTGAATCTGCTGAACCAGCTGAGATTCAAACCATGTATTGGCAGGCAACTTGGTACAACCAGCCTGCTGGGTTTTAGGCTGGGTTCACATATATGTGAATTGGATGCGTTTTTAACTGCATCCAATTCGCAAAACATGTAAGTATGACCGGCTTTCAATAAAGCCAGTTCACATGTTTGGGGCGGCTGTGGTGCCGTTTTGAAAAGGGTCTTGTGCGTTTTTCGGTCCGGTTCAGGTGCGAATTCAGGGAAATATTTTCATTTGAATCGCACCCGAACTGGTGAACAGAAACGCACAGGACACCGGCCTGCAAACTGCAGCCTCAGCAAAATGTGAATCCAGCCTTACATGCGATTATCACTAGCAGCTGCTATAGTCACTAGCAGTAATCGCTGACTTCTCCTGGCGGGGACGGCTTTGCAAAGACAACCCCCCCACCGGGAAAACACAATGGTTCGGTGGGAGGGATTCCCCTTGTTAACACTGTTTGCCGGCCTTAAAGTAGAACTTCTTGGGATTCATTTAGTGAAGGCAAGTAGACTGTGCACTTTGCAAGTACAATTGCACTCATTTTCTCCAGAGCTTAGTAGGGAAGCTCTGCTGATTTCCATCATCCAATCACGTGCAAGCAAAAATGCTGTTTTCTTTATTTTATTTTTTCCTTGCACCTGATTGGATATTCTTAACAAAGTGAAGCTTCACCACATTCACAAAGCTCTGGGGAAAATGAGTGAAACTGCACTTGCATTTAGTAGATCAACCCCCAAGTTTTGGCTTTCTTTTATTTCAATCCACCTCCTCCTGTATTAAATAAAAAACAAACCCCCCCCCCAAAAAAAAACAACAACAAATGCCCATGCTATTTGTTCCCTCCACATGCTTCAGCGCTGTTCCCAGCTTTCTCTTTGGTCCAACCATTGATCCTTTTTGGGCAACACACATTTACAAATTGTCCCGGCCCACTTTTTAGGTAGAAGCTTATATCTTGGGATTACGCCATAACTCTTAGCATTTTCTGAAAATCCGGCCACTGGGCTGCAGGCACAAGGAGTAAGCTCTGCTTCTTTACTAGTATGTGTGAATGGATGAATGAATGAATGATGTCATCCTGGTGGGCAGAGTTTGAGCAGTAGAGTCCTGCTGCCTATTTACAATGACCAGCAATGGGATACTACTTCAAACTCCGCCCACTAGCTTGACATTCTTCATTCATTACTTTTAAACATGGCTGGCAGAGGAAGTCTTTCCATTACTTGCTTCCTCTGCCTGGCTTTTGAAGATCACATCATCCGTCATAGCCTGGCAGAGGGATTAATCAAGGTGTAAACCAAGCCGGCAGACGGTCTTTTATGTGACATCAGCGAGTGTTGCCCTATATTGGTGGTCAGTGTAGAGTTCCTTCATTACACAAGTGGTCATGTATATCTCCCCTTTACATTGGTGGTCAGTGTTAATTACTTGGTTACATTTGATGGCCAATTCATTAACCACTTCAGTACAGGACACTTTCACTCCCTTCCTGCCCAGTCCAATTTCCAGGTTTTAGCGCTGTTACACTTTGAATAACAATTGCGTGGTCATGCAACACTGTACACTGTACGCTTTCTTTCAGTGGTATTTAATCACTGCGTTTAATCACAGAAAAGACCGTTCTGTTATAACATTTAGCAAATAAAATAATCTTCATAAATTTAGACCAAAATGTATTCTGCTAGATTTGCTTGGTGAAAATAACATAAATCAGTGTATATTATTTAGTCTGTAGGAAAGTTTTAAACTATGGTATATACAGTATATCTAAAAATCGATCAGTCCTGATGTGCTGACTGCCTATCTAATTTTGAAAATGTCAGGGCAGTACAAATATCCCCCAAATTACCCCTGTTTGGAAAGAAGACAGTTCAAGGTATGTAGTAAGAGGTATGGTGAGAAGGTGTATTTTTTTTTTTTTTTACACAATTTTTTGGAATTTGTTTCCACATAATATCACCAGTGCAGTACAGCGTCATCATAAACCTGGTGTGACGTGAACAGGGACACTGACTGGTGACAGTATAAAAATTAATTTTGTATTTGTTTTTTTTTTTTCATAAAGTGACAATTTGACAAAAGTGTAATTTTTTTTTGTAAATTTTACAGTTCTAAGAAACCATTTTTTACTGAATGAAAACTATTCATTCAGTGTTTACTATTGTGATTAGCTGTGATTGGCCACAGCAATCACATGGTGCAGTTGGGCTGTGATTGGCTATCTGTACCATGTGATGACTTTGACCAATCACACCAGATCATATCACAATAGTATGCTGTGGATCATTGTGTTTAATTGTCATGTGATTTGCTGCGATTGGTCACAATGGTACTGGCAGTGGGCTGGTACAGTGATCTGTCATCAGCTGTGTCTGGTGTACACAGCCAGTGGCAAATCACCCCAGAGCATGGCCCAAGGCGCAATCCTGGGAGGACGTCCTATGATGTCCTTCCAGGATAATAGGGCTCTCACTTGGCTGTCCTATAGGCCAGGCGAGAAGCAGCTAATTACGGTAGTGGTCAGTGGTAATCTTCCCATTACATTTGTGGTCAGTATAAATCCCTTACTTACATTTGTGGTCAGTGTAAATTCCCTCCTTACATTTGTGGTCAGTGTAAATTCCCTCCTTACATTTGTGGTCAGTGTAAATTCCCTCCTTACATTTGTGGTCAGTGTAAATTCCCTCCTTACATTCGTGGTCAGTGTAAATTCCCTCCTCACATTTGTGGTCAGTGTAAATTCCCTCCTAACATTTTTGGTCAGTGTAAATTCCCTCCTTACATTCGTGGTCAGTGTAAATTCCCTCCTTACATTCGTGGTCAGTGTAAATTCCCTGGCCACAGTGTAATGCCTCCTAAACCTTCAAGCCAGCAGCAGCCACAGCCGGTGTTGCAGTACTCAGCAGAAAGGTCGGTGTGTTTTTGGCTTGGTGTATATTTTATGCCCATTGTGTTTGCAGTGTAATTGGTTTGTGACACTGTATTCTCTGCAAGTGCTGTTGGGTAGCCATACTGTAAATAGACTGCGTGGACTAAAAGTTGTAGCTAGCTAAACAAATACTGTACATAAATGATTTTAATAAAATGAAAAGTGTGGAACATCCAAAAAAAAAAACATACTCACTCACCTTTTATGGCTGCAGCATCAGTCCAATGCTGTAGCTGTCCCCCACTGGCTCTAAGCCGGATAAATTAGTGATCACATGACCGCTGATCTCTCAGAACTTGGTCAGCTCTGCCCCTCCAGCAATCACTGGTGCACTGGGCTGTGGAGGAGGCAGGAGCGCCCTGAGACACTGAACCAGCTGCCAGGCAGACATCTGGGTGGATTCCAACATTATCATCTGGGTCTGCATCGGCTCTGTGACACCAGTTGCTGGCAGGTTAGCCTGTTGCTGGCTAATTCTGGGTCACAGGAGAGCACAAGTAAGCGCACTCTTGTAACCCATATGGCCCCTTTCACACTTTTATGACCTGAAAGTAACGCGATTTGAAGCAATGCCTGTGTAACCTTGCGGTCTATGAACCCCAAGTCACATCAAAGTTGAACCAAAGTAGTGCAGGGACTACTTTGAAGTCACTGTGACTTGAAGTTGCACAGATATGAATAGTACTCATTGGAAATGATGGGGTACGACTTGTCATGCGACTTTTCAGTCCCAAGTTGCAGGACAAGTCCTTCAAGAAGTATAGCCAAAAAAGCTTTGGCTATACTTTTTCTAATGAACAAGACCTTCGCTGCGTCTCTCTCTTTAGTATGATAAATCTTCCTGTATATACAGTATTCTAAAATAAAATTGTAAAATAGGTTAAATGGTATATAAACTCTAACAACACATTTCCCCTATTTGCTCCCTTTTAGTCTGTTAAATTTACCATTTGAAAGCTTTTTATTAAATCTATTTGAAAAGTGCAACAAAAAAAAAAAACGGTTTATCCAGCCATAAATCTCTTGAGCTGATCTCTGTGGGCTAACAAAACACCCCCGTCCCCGATCCCCCACCCCACCCCACCCCACCCCACCCGTTATGGAAAAGAGAAGGACATGTTATGTAGTCTTAACACACTCCCTTTCCAGGGGTTACAACACAGGGCAGGAAATGTCTTAATGGCAGGATTACCAAGTTATATTAAAGGGGAAAACTTTGAAATGAAAACAAATGCAGCTACCACATCTAAGGACTGGTAAGCAGCAATATTATCAATTTTTTTCTTGAATTTATATACACTTTTTATGATATTCCTCTTGTAGAACCATGTCCATTTTAAAGGAAAAGTTCACCTTTAAAAATAAATAAATGCTCACCTTTTGGAAGGTAAAAAATTGCGCATTTATTTTTATTTTATTACTAGGAGCCTGCAAAGCATTGCACTGGTGATTAGCAGATTGTGGGTGAAGAAATAGCTAAAATGACAATGAAAGGAGAAGTTATCATTATGGGAGATTTCAATCTTCTAGATATAAACTGGAAAACCAAAATAGCAAGTTCTACCAGGAGTACAGATATTCTAAATTCCCTACTGGGGTTGTCTCTGCAACAAGTGGTTGAGGAGCCAACCCGGAGGGAGGCCATTTTGGATTTGGTATTCACAAATGGGGATTCGGTATATGATGTCATTGTAGGCGAAACCTTGGGATCTAGTGATCACCAGTCAGTGTGGTTTAATATAAGAACTGTGAAAGAGTCACACCACACAAAAACAAAAGTTTTAGATTTTAGAAAAACAGACTTTTCAAAAATGAAATTAGTCATAAATGAGTCCTTATCAGACTGGAACGGATTACATGGAGTCCAGGAGAAATGGGACTACTTAAAAGGTGCATTATTGAAGGCAACAGAAAATTGCATTAGACTTGTCAGTAAAAGCAAAAAAAGGAAGAGACCACTGTGGTACTCAGCAGAAGTGGCCCAAATCATTAAAAATAAAAAGCTAGCATTTTGTAATTATAAAAAAACCCAGAGCAATGAAGATAAGGAAATCTACAAGATTAGGCAGAAAGAGGCCAAGCAAGTTATAAGAACTTCTAAAGCGCAGGCAGAAGAAAAACTAGCTCAGTCTATGAAAAAGGGGGATAAGACATTCTTCAGATATATAAATGAAAAAAGGAAATTAAAACAAGGAATAACTAAATTAAAAACAAAGGACGGAAGGTATGTAGAAGAGAATAAAGGGCTAGCCGACTGCCTTAATGAATACTTCTGTTCAGTTTTTACAGAAGAAAAAGAAGGAGAAGGACCTCCACTTGAAAGGATGACTAATGAATCGTTTGATGCATGTGTCTTTACAGAGGAAGACGTTCTAAGATTGCTGTCTAAAGTAAAGACAAATAAGTCACAGGGTCCTGATGCGATACACCCAAAATTATTAAAAGAGCTTAGTGGTGAGCTGGCAAAACCATTAACAGATTTATTTACCCAATCTTTAGTAACAGGAGTCGTCCCGGAAGATTGGAAATTGGCAAATGTCGTGCCCATTCACAAGAAAGGTAGTAGGGAGGAATCGAGCAACTATAGACCAGTGAGTCTGACATCAATAGTAGGCAAATTAATGGAAACCCTATTAAAGGATAGGATTGTGGAACATCTTAAATCCCATGGATTGCAAGATGAAAAACAACATGGGTTTACTTCAGGGAGATCATGTCAAACAAATCTTATAGATTTTTTTGACTGGGTGACTAAAATATTAGACGGTGGAGGTGCAGTAGACATTGCATATCTAGATTTTAGTAAGGCTTTTGACACTGTCCCACATAGAAGACTTATCAATAAACTGCAGTCATTGAGCATGGACTCCCATATTGTTGAGTGGATTAGGCAGTGGCTGAGTGACAGACAACAGAGGGTTGTAGTCAATGGAGAACATTCAGAACAAGGTCATGTTACCAGTGGGGGTACCTCAGGGATCTGTACTGGGACCAATTTTGTTTAATATCTTCATAAGTGATATTGCAAAAGGCCTCGATGGTAAGGTTTGTCTTTTTGCTGATGACACAAAGATATGTAACAGGGTTGATGTTCCTGGAGGGAAACGCCAAATGGAAAAGGATTTAGGAAAACTAGGAAAACTAGAAGAATGGTCAGAACTCTGGCAACTGAAATTTAATGTGGATAAGTGCAAGATAATGCACCTGGGGCGTAAAAACCCAAGGGCAGAATATAGAATATTTGACACAGTCCTGACCTCAGTATCTGAGGAAAGGGATTTAGGAGTAATTATTTCAGAAGACTTAAAGGTGGGAAGACAATGTAATAGAGCAGCACGAAATGCCAGCAGAATGCTTGGATGTATAGGGAGAGGTATAAGCAGTAGAAAGAGAGAAGTGCTTATGCCGCTGTACAGAACACTGGTGAGACCTCACTTGGAGTATTGTGCGCAGTACTGGAGGCCATATCTCCAGAAGGATATAGATACTCTAGAGAGAGTTCAGAGAAGAGCTACTAAACTAGTACATGGATTGCAGGAAAAAAACTTACCAGGAAAGGTTAAAGGACCTTAACATGTATAGCTTGGAAGAAAGAAGAGACAGAGGGGATATGATAGAAACTTTTAAATACATAAAGGGAATCAACTCGGTAAAGGAGGAGAGCATATTTAAAAGAAGAAAAACTACCACAAGAGGACACAGTTTTAAATTAGAGGGGCAAAGGTTTAAAAGTAATATGAGGAAGTATTACTTTACTGAGAGAGTAGTGGATGCATGGAATAACCTTCCTGCAGAAGTGGTAGCTGCAAATACAGTGAAGGAGTTTAAGCATGCATGGGATAGGCATAAGGCTATCCTTCATATAAGATAGGGCCAGGGACTATTCATAGGATTCAGATATATTGGGCAGACTAGATGGGCCAAATGGTTCTTATCTGCCGACACATTCTATGTTTCTATGTTTCTACATGCAGGACTCCTGCAGACTTGTCAGTGTATCTGTCTGCTCATACCTTGTAACGGCAGGCTAATACACATTGACAGGAAGAGACAATAAAACAGAGACAACATCCCTTCTGGCTTACTTGGCTGTCAATGTCGCCGCTTTTAAAAAATTGACAGTATTCAAAAATGCCAATACTTTTAAGTGCAAAGGAGGGATTTGGGGTCTTTTAGACCTCAGATCCCTCCATAAAGAGTACCTGTCTCTGTCTATTACTGTCACAAGGGATGTTTAAATTCCTTGTGACAGCAATAACAGTGATTTGATTTTTTTTTTTTTTTTTTAAAGGACCAGTGAAAAAAATGCTTAAAGCAAACCCCCCCCCCCCCCCAGTGTGCTCGCGCACCAAAGAAGACGCATACGTAAGTCATGTGGGCAAATGTAAACGGTGTTCAAATCACATATCACACATGAGATATTGCTGCGATCGTTAGAGCGACAGTAATAATTCTAACAAAAGACCTCCTCTGTAACTCTAAACTGCTAACCATTACATTTTTTTAAACGTCGCCTATGAAAATTTTTAAGTACCATATTTTGGCGCCATTCCACAAGTGTGCGCAATTTTAAATCCTAAAATGCTAGGTATCTATTTACTCAGCGTGACCTCATCTTTCACAATGTACAAAGAAAATTGGGCTAACTTTACTGTTTAGTTTTTTTTTTCAATTTCAGTGAAGTGTATTTTTTCCAACAAAATTGCATTTGAAAGACTGTTTCGCAAATACTGCGTGACATAAAATATTGCAACGACTGCCATCTTATTCTCCAGGATCTTTAATAAAAAAAAAAAAAAAATATATATATATATATATATATATAATATAATGTTTGGGGGTTCCAAGTAATTTTCTAGAAAAAAATACTGATTTTAACTTGTAAACAACAAGAGTCAGAAATTGGCCTGGTCCTTTAGTGGTTAAGAACCATGTCCATTCTAAATGAATTCCCACGCCTCTAATTAAAGTGCATTCTCCACCTACATTGGCTTCCTTAATGCACAGCAAAAGGTATTACTGGAATTTTTTGTTTTCTCTTTTTTGAAATATTGGCTGTTCTTCACTCATGTAATTTTGTTCCTATCCTGTATCCAACTTGTTGGTGACACATCCTCCTGGGGGTTCTACTTTAACTTTGCAAAATGATTTATAGTAAATGAGGCAAATGTGTGTTCACTTTGAAAATATGCAATTGTGTGCAGGAAAAAAAACAGTATTTTTGCTCCTATTTTATGGTAGCAGTGAACATAGACTTAATAATAATCACTTTGCAGAGTAAAGGGTCACTGAGCTTAGTAAACAGTCTGTATTAATATATCAACCTCTTTGTCTATAACCTGTTTGATATGTGGTTGCAGCCAGATTAATCCATCTATGAGCGGCTTCAAACCAGTGTGTCTGTTCTGAAGGAGAACACTAGGTTTGTACAAAACATATCTACAAATGATGTTTTAATAGGTTAGTACTGTTGCTGTGTTCATAGGGCAGAGGACACAGATAGTATTGTTTACCAGTATTGTTACTTCCATACAATTCTCATTTAGATATAATATAGTAATGCTTTTTTAAAGTCATTGGCTGGGATTGTAAATCACAGCTCCTTGTCTGAGCTGAACCTTGTCCTTTCACAGCATATTGAGTTGTGGCTTTAGCAGTGGCATAACAACTAAGTTGGCAATAATAACCGCCAGCCTTTCTTGAGCAATGTACAAAACAAGTCCAGTGCTGCTTGAGTTTCATCTTTTTCTGTAGCAGTGTTCTCGTTCTTCTGCATACTTTTTAGGTCTTGTTAAAGTGATAATAATATTCACACACTGTTTAATTAAACATTGCCCCTTCTATTTCTGTATATGGATGATGACACTGTAATTATTTTAATAAAAAAGACATCTAAGTAGCTTTTTTCTAATTGATATACAGCTGTCACATGACCCAGATCTTTCCCAGCCTGTCTGCAGGGAAACCTAAGCAGGAGGAGTTTCTAGGCCTCTGCTACTGGTCACATGTTCAAAATAAAAAATAAAACCTCTTTGGCATACAGAGTAAAAACAAAAATGAATAAACTGTTTTAAATTGACATACAAATATATATTAAAATCTTTATTATTTTGTGTAAATGGCATGGTGTGTGCGGATTCCTGCCAGTCACAGGTTGTGTCACACCCCTCCAGTCTGTGTCTTAGAATAAGAGGGAGATGAAGTCTCCATCAATCTACATGTAATATCCTGCCCCCATTGTGTTTAGCTGGTTAGTGGGCATGGAGAAGAAGGGAGGGAGAGGGCTGTCATTTACCACTGGGTATACGCCTACATGTGTGACTCTATAGTCACATAGGCTGCTCAGATGTGATGGGGGTTGAAACGCTCAGCATAGAAATTCACTGAAAACTGAGAATGTGCAGCGTTACCACCACAGCTGCAAAATCCCTAGCTGCATTGGGGACATGAACAGAAGGGGGAGATAGAGAGCAGCAGAATTAACCAGTTTTTCTCTAGCGCTCATTGACAGACGTAGTCCTCGGTGATACACCACCTTCGGGTTATGTTGCCTCCACAGGAGCAGGACTAGACAGGAAATTAAAAAGCTCTGGCCACACCCCAGGGGCAGTCCCAGAGGGTATATCCTCTCTCTCTCTGCCTCAGCAAATCAGTTATTTTCTCTCTAGTTAGGAGTAAGGACCTAGATACCTTGCTGGGATCTTAGGTCCTGGCAAGAATTTTTTCTTAAAGGATTTTTTTAGACAGCTTTTTTCTCCAGTGTTCCTGTGAGATCTTCAAGCAAGAAAGCTGAACTGGGCGACGGGCTGGATGTTGAGATCCGGTGGTCACCCCAGTTCAGCCTACGAGCGCGTGCAGGCCATAGCTCCGCGCTGGATCGGCCGCGACAAAGTCCCATTAAAGGACTGTCCACGCGAGTTAAATGTCTCGCTGAAACGCCAAAGACCATGAGTCACGGCGTCCGTATCGGTCGACAGCCCTCCCGCCCCGGTGGAGAGGGGTACTGTCAGGAGTTGGTGCCCGCCTGGTTCCGGTATGGTGAGTAGTATGTTCCCCCTTTCCCCCTGACGGGTTTTGTGGTGAACGCGGGCCCCTCTCTGTATGGTAAGATAGAGTCCCTTTCTATCCTACAACATGACACAGATCCTCCTACTTTGAGTGTGATTTTATGTGTGCAAAAAGCCAGGAGGCTTGGTTTGGGAGCTAACAATCTAATTGTATACATGTTTTAAAGATGTAATCTGTGGCATTCTGGGAATCTTATGGGTTAAGAATAAGCTACCTAGCAGTCAGAAGCCACGGACATGTAGACTGCCTTCCTAATCAGATCTCCAGCTATCAGCAGGCCTCCCGAACGGCCATGCGGTCCGCCAGGGCCGGTACCGCCAACCACGCCATATCCCCATGCAGTGAGAGTGTTGTGTGCCCTGCAGCACACCGCTATTCAGTACGGGCCGCCGCCATTTTTTTTGCTGGATCGCACGAGCCGCCATTTTGGCGTAGCCTCGTGTCTCCAGCATGGGGGCGGCCATGTTTGAGGTGATCCAAACACCTCGTGGAGCTTGGGGGAGGCGCCGGAAGGCGTACAGAGGGGCGGAGCCGCCTCCTTTCTTCCTGGGCAGCCAGCCAAAAGACTTCCTGTTTGTTAAGACAGCGCTGTAACCTGTTGCAGTTAAACTCTGAGCATCAAGTGGTGAGCCTGGGGGTCTATCTCTCTCTCTCTCTCGATCGATAGGGATCCCTAGCAGGTAACACTAAAGGGCTTTTGTGGCGCTGGGGGTCGAAAAAAAAAAAAAAAAAGAAAAGTTTTATTTTGAATTATATTATCCAGGAAGTAACTGGAGTTATCATGGACCCTGCCACACATATTCCCCCACCTGTTTCCCTCGAGGGGGCCACGGGACCCGCCGGTGCACAGAGTATAGAGTCATTTACAGCAATTTTGGAGTCTATGGTGGCTCGGGTGGAGGCGGCCTGTCAGGGACGGGGGTCAAGGAAGCGACCCCCGCCTACCCCTATACCATCTGACACCTCTGACTCAGATTCAGAGGTGGTCACGGCAGTTGTAGGTTTCTCTGCAAGGGCTGTTATCCCAGGTAAAGCCCCCTCAGACAGTGAGGAGGACGCTTCTTCTCCTGCTATTATTCAGGAAGAAGCATTGGTGGACGCACTAGTTGTGGCAGTGCAGGAAACCTTAAAACTTGAGGCTTTACCGGCAGAGGCAACTGAAACAGAGATTCCTTTTGGTACTAATAAGCCCATCAAGACGATGAAGGCTTTTCCTGTACCTAAATGTTTCGGTAATCAGATTAAAGGAGAATGGGAGCATTCTAAACGTACCTTTACTATTTCCAAGCGTATTGCTAGACGCTATCCGTTTGAGGAATCCATCATTAAGAAATGGACGGTACCACCAGTCGTGGATCCGCCTATTTCCAGGCTGAATAAAGCCACGGTTATTCCAGTGGAGGACACTTCGTCCTTTAAGGATCCGGTGGATCGAAAGATGGAAGCAGAGTCCCGCACCATCTTCTCTCTGATAGGGTCAGCTTTTAGACCAGTAATTGTTATTGGGCTAGTTTCCCAGACACTTACGGAATGGGCGAAAATGGTACGCCAAGATCTTAGGGGAAAAGATATTCCCCAGGAGACATCTGATTTGATGGAACAGATTATACAAGGGCTACAGTTTATCTGTGACGCAGCCTTGGACACTACTCCCTTATTAGGGCATGCATCGAAGACAGCGGTGATCCTCAGACGTGTGCTGTGGTTAAAATGCTGGTCAGCTGACCTAGGTTCCAAGAAGACCTTGACAAATCTCCCCTTTCAGGGGAATCGTCTATTTGGGGCCAACCTAGATGAAATCATTAAGGATGCCACTGGGGGCAAGAGCACTTTTTTGCCACAGGCTGCTAAAGCTAAGGGACCTCGCAACAAGCGAGGACCTTTCTTTACCGCCCATAAAGGGCGCCCGGCTGGTACTAGCGGGAAAGGCAAGACTCCTCCAGGAGGGTTCAAGAGGGGCTGGTCGGACAAGCAAAGGACCAACCCAGCCAAACCCGAAGCAAAGGAGTACACAGCCTGAAGGTGCGCCCCCACCCGGTTTCAGGGTGGGGGGACGTTTTCACCGGTATTCAGGACATTAGATCGAGCATCAACCACTACTACCGGTGCGATTCTTCCCTTCCAACATTTAAGTACTACAGGAAGCGGTAATTACCGTTCCCTGAATAGATCTTTTCCTTTACCTTTTCCTAAGATTAGTCCCGATACCTCACAGGAATCGGATCTGGTTGACCAGGTAGGCCAAGTAGCCTCTAGTCGGGTGACTTCGGTCCCTGAGGTTCAACCAGAAAAGATCACCTTTCCTGATAACTATCAGGTATCTGATAAATGTGTGGGAACAGAAAACGACCAGATTTTCTCGGATGGTCGGGGCCAGATACCTCTAGGGACGCCTGGTTCAGATCCAATCAGCGCCAGTGGTCCTAGAAATTATAGGCTGGCCTCCTCAAGCCGGCCTGGCCGACTTGGACATGTTAGTCGTAGACGTTCCGTGGGAACTTCGTCTCAGGGAGTGTCTGTGGTCTCAAGGACCAATTTACCATCATGCTTTACAGTCGCTGGGTTTAATGGCCTGGCCATTGAGACCCAAGTACTGAAGGACAGAGGTTTGTCAGCTTCAGTCATTCCTACCCTTATTAAAGCAAGGAAAGCGACTTCCAGCAAAGTCGACTTGGACATGTTAGTCGTAGACGTTCCGTGGGAACTTCGTCTCAGGGAGTGTCTGTGGTCTCAAGGACCAATTTACCATCATGCTTTACAGTCGCTGGGTTTAATGGCCTGGCCATTGAGACCCAAGTACTGAAGGACAGAGGTTTGTCAGCTTCAGTCATTCCTACCCTTATTAAAGCAAGGAAAGCGACTTCCAGCAAAGTCTATTATCACACATGGAAAACTTTTATATTGCGTGGTGCGAATCTTTAGGATTTCCTCCACGTACCTATTCGGTGTCTCGAATATTGGCCTTTTTGCAACAAGGGGTTGAGCAGAAGCTAGCCTTGAGCACCATCAAGGGTCAAGTTTCAGCATTAGCAATCTTCTTTCAGAAGCCTTTAGCTACCAAATCCTTGGTGCGGAATTTCATCCAGGGGGTGCGGCACCTGGCTCCTCCAGTCCGCGCGCCCTTACCGCCTTGGGATCTTAATTTGGTTTTGTCGGTTCTACAGAAACCTCCTTTTGAAAACATCAGGGAGATTCCCTTGCTTACTTTATCCCAGAAAGTGGCCTTCTTGGTGGCTATTACTTCTGCTCGCAGGGTGTCAGAACTGGCTGCATTATCATGCCAGTCCCCATACCTAGTGATTCATAGGGATAAGGTAGTACTTCATCCTAAGCCATCTTTTCTTCCTAAGGTGGTTTCAGATTTTCATCTGAATGAAGATATTGTACTACCTTCCTTGTGTCCTCAGCCCAAGCATCATCGGGAACATGCGTTGCATTCCTTAGATGTGGTTCGGGCAATCAGGGTATACCTGAAAGCTACGGAATCATTCCGTAAGACGGATTCACTTTTTGTGATCACGGATGGCCCCAGAAAGGGTTTGCCTGCATCTGCCGCGACCATTGCCAAATGGATTAGACAAACGGTGGTACAGGCTTATTCTATTAAGGGTCAGAGTCCTCCGTTCCCTATTAGGGCGCACTCCACTCGAGCGCTCAGTACTTCCTGGGCCTTTCGCCATCAGGCGTCAGTGGTCCAGGTATGTAAGGCGGCCACCTGGTCGTCAGTACATACCTTTACAAAATTCTATAAAATTGATGTGACGGCATCGGCGGATGCCTCATTTGGCCGCAAGGTTTTGCAGGCCGCAATTTGAGGAGACCGGTGGTCTACCTCGAGGGTTTTTTTTTTCTGTTTGAAAAAAAAAAAAAAAAATTTTTTCTCTTTTTTTGTTGAGTCTCATCATTAAGGATGAGCATTGTAAACTTCTAGTTGGCACCGGTTGGGCCTTCTAGATTGGGATTTGATTTCCATTTTCCCACCCCTCAGTTGTGATACTGCTCTGGGACGTCCCGAAGGTGGTGTATCACCGAGGACTACGTCTGTCAATGAGCGCTAGAGAAAAATGGATTTTTGTAAAATCTTACCGTAAAATCCTTTTCTCTTAGCTCATTGACAGACGTAGTCCCCGCCCCTCTGTTTTTTTGAGTTGGGTTAAAATCTCTAAAGACTGCTTTTTCACATAACTGATTTGCTGAGGCAGAGAGAGAGAGGATATACCCTCTGGGACTGCCCCTGGGGTGTGGCCAGAGCTTTTTAATTTCCTGTCTAGTCCTGCTCCTGTGGAGGCAACATAACCCGAAGGTGGTGTATCACCGAGGACTACGTCTGTCAATGAGCTAAGAGAAAAGGATTTTACGGTAAGATTTTACAAAAATCCATTTTTTTGCAAAATACAGAAAACGAATCTCATCGTAAATGAGTATGGTCAGCAGGAAATACAGCATTTATTGATAGTTTTATTGACAACTGACAGTACAACTATTATTGATAGTTGTACTGTCAGTTGTCAGCACACATATTTATTTATGGGCATAAAGAGGAACTTCACCTACAAAGGGAAGCTCCTCTTTTTCTCCTTCTCTACCACCTTTGGAAACTTTTTTTTTTTTTTTTTCCTGAAGTGGGTACTTAATTTTGACAGGTACCCACTTCCCTTTCTCCTCGGATTGCCTAGATATCCGTTTCCCCCTCCTTCCCTGCTCACAACCTCCTGGGACACATCACAGGTCCTAGGAGGCTGCAGGTCCATTCATCGTGTATGCGCAGTGGGAAGCTGGATATGAAGCCGCGGGAAGTCACAGTTAGCGTCCCACAAGCAAGATGGCGGCACCGGGGACCTGAAGACTGGACAAGAACTGGCCCAGGTGAGCATAGCACAAAAAACTTCTAACCCCATATAGTTTTGATGTTCAATAAATTATTTACTGCAATTGTTAGCCTTTGAGGTATTTTATCCTTGTGGCGTATATTCTTTTGCCAGGTGAGCAAAGCGCTGGATCTTTGGACTGGTAAGCGTGTGTTATTAAAATTCAGCTGCTGCAGTATTTGTAGCTGCTGACTTTTATTACAATGATAATAAAAATATTATAATAATATAATTAGTAAGCGCTAGGTAAGTTACCATTAGAATATAGGGCAGCCCAGAATTATGGTATTGTCTAAGTTGATGGAATTGTTTTGCCTTGATCATACTGTTTTCTGAAGGTAGGGTCTCTTTAAAACCACCTGAATGGATTCACAGAAGCCTTGCTACAGTTTTGTTAAGGTTTCTGATGCCACAGATTCAGGTTGTTATTACTGCCACTTTAAGAACCTGTCACTGTGGTTGCTATAGATTCATAAACATACAGTATTTAAGAACAACTCTGAGCTGGTGCACAGAGAGACGCCAGTGCTTAAAGAGATTGCATACTATTTATTTTTTTAAAATAACAAAAATATACTCACCTATTTTGTGCTATGGTATTGAACAGAGTGGCCCCAAACGTCCTCTCCCCCGTCAGCGCTTCTGGCTCCTCCTCCTTTTCTCGGTGTACCACTATAGGAAGTTGCTTCCTACCATGACACATCTGCGGGCTCAATCCTGAGCCGTGCTGCCTGTGTTCCCTGCTCCCTTGTCACAGGATTTGACTTTGACCTCAGCAAAGCCTGTGAGACCTGGAAGTGAGAGGAGAGAGCCGCTGCAGACAAGCACAAAGCTGGGTTGAGGGAGGGCTCAGAAGTATCAGGGGTTGAGGGGGGGGCGATACATTTACCTAAACATTTTTTACCTTAATTCAAGGAATGCATTAAAGCAGAGCTCCAGGCTCCTTCAGGAAAAATTTGGTCAGCAGCTACAAATAGTGTAGCTGCTGACTTTTAGTATTAGGACATAGTATTAGGACAATTACCTGTCCTCACCCGAGCTGATTTTTTTCAATCGGCTCGCGAGTGCTGCTGCCGCCATCTTTGCTAAGGGACGCTTTCGGTGAAGCCTTGAAGCTGCACAGCCGGTTCCCTTCTGTGCATGCGCGAAGTGCGCTGAGCTTTGTAAATGGCCCAGCGACGGGGGAAGGAGGAGGAAGGGCAAACTTCCTGCTGAGTTTGCTGCAGCAAAGTCAGCCCGAAGTAGGAGCACGTACCTGTCAAAACCAGGTACCCGCTCCCCCCAAAAGGGGCCAAATGGGGCAGCGGAGGGGAGGAGGAGGCAGACAAATGGGGCTTCCCCTTTTGGGTGGAGCTCCGCTTTAAGGTTAATAATGTTTAGGCTTTAGAAGAACTTTAAAGATTAATTTTAGGCAGGATATATATTTACATAGCTACAATGGTCCAGCTTGGACCAATGTAACTTTGTATATATCATACCTGGCTCCAGACTGTATGGGAAACACACTAGGACCCCTGCTGCCTGCCGTGTTTCAAAGGAGTCTCCTTCTTCCTCTGAGCCTGAGGAAGACTCTGAGGAAGAAGAGGAGTCATTGGAAACGTTTGCAACAGCAGGGGCCCTAACATGGTCCCCCTACGGTCTGGAGACTGTCAGATCCAGGACTTTCGAGCTACGGACAGGTGGCTCGCTAAAGCAAATTTATATTCTCATGCTTGTGAGTAATTTTTATTATTTTATTCTCCAATAAATAAATGTGGGATAATGCACTAGGCTGGTGCGCCCTCTTTGGTTCAATACTTTTGAGTGGGACATGTATGTGCTGGGAAGATGTCAATCAGTGACCCATCTTTGACCCCCATTTAGCTGCCAGCCTTGGAGAGTCTAGGACACTCTTAAAGTGTAAATTGTAAAGTAAATATATTATTTTTTTAATTGCAAACATGTCTATACTTACCTGCTCTGTGCAATGGAATTGCACAGAGCGGCTGGGAACCTCCACTTTTTCAGGTCCCTCATCGGCATTCTTGGCCCCTCCTCCCTGTTTAGTATGCTCGCTCCCGAGCCCCACTGCTGCGTCCATTGACACAGACAGTACTACTCAGCCCAGCTCCCTCGTCACTGGCTTTGATTGACAACACTGGGAGCCAATGGCCCCCGATGCCCCAGCAAAGCCAGCGAGTCCCAGAAGTGAGGGAAAAGAAGAGCTGCAGACGTGCACTGACATGTGGCTTTGAAATCGTGCAATTTCAGGTGAAGGCGCATGATTTGAAAGCTGCATTCAATGTGAATGAGGGATTAATGAATTCCACCCGTTGTTTCATTTTAGAAATGTTACAATGTAGCACTTGAATGGAGCAGTGTATAGAGAGGTAGGCACTGCAAAGTGTTTTTATGACGTCTAGATCAGCTGTTCAACCCTTATCTCTTCATTAAGCTTGAGTCAGATTAAAGTGAGTCTTCACTCTGTAAATTGACAATGCCTCCATTACCCCCCCCCCCCCCCCCGTAACAATTATAGTCAGTGTTTTTATTGGAGGGCAGGGGGTATTTGTTTCTTTTCACCAGTGGCCCTTCTCCTGTCACCAGCCTCCTTTGATATCCCTGTCACTTATCCCAGGAGGCTGCGGGAGCCAGGGGGGTGACATTGTGAGGGGCCAGGCTGCCTAAATCTAGAGGAGACAGGCGGCTGAAGAGAACAAGATGATGGTGTGGCATACGGATTGTGACACCTGAATAGCCAATCACTGCAGGACACTGCGGGATCTGCTGGGCAGGCAAGTATGTTTCTTGTAGAGAACCCAGCATAACAGGTAAGGGAAGGGCGTGGGAGAAAAAGCAGGTGGAAAGTAAAGTTCTTTTTTAAAATGTATATCTCCACATTTGCAGCCAAAAGTGAGATAACACTTAGATGTGTTACACATATTTGTTTCATGTCTCCATTCACATAGCATAACCTAAAAAAAAAAAAATTGAAAAATTGCATCTTTCTTTTTTTTTTTCTGACCTCCTTTACACTGGGTTGGTGACATGCGTGCCTCATGCAGGGCCATCCTTTCCTGGCATGGGGATACACCAGTGTTGCATGCATCCCTGTGTCAGCATCCAATTACAGCTAAAAAACACCTGCCCGCAGTAAACACCACTAAACTAAAAGGATAAAACTATACCCCAGCTTCTGCTACACCAGTATCCTCTTTAATACTAAGCATTAGTGTTGGGTGAATGGTTCTGCCCGAGCATTTGCCGGGTGTTCGGCCCACAGGACACTCTGCAATGCACTAAGCGCTGCACAAAGCTTTGCCCAACCAGGACGCAGTGTAAGCTGGTTGTTAAGGAGTGAGGCCAGGATGCCAGTGACAGTGTCCTTACCAACCGATGAGTCATCGGCTGTCAATGAGTTTCCCCACTGGCAGCTGAATTAGAAAAAAAAAAAAAAAAACGGCGTTGGGTCCCCCCCCAAAAGATTCATATCAGACCCTTATCCAGGCATGCAGCCTGGCAGGCCAGGAAAACGGGGGAGGGGGGGGCATACAAGGCGACATGCTCCCACCCCAAAGCACCTTGTCCCCATGTTCATTAGGACAAGGGCCATCTGCGGGCGAAGGGCTTGTATGAATCTGGAAGCCCCCTTTACCCAGGGGGCCCCAGATCCCGCCCCCCCATGTGAATGATTATCGGGTACGTAGTACCCCTACTCATTCACCAAAAAAGTGTAAATTAGAAAAAAAAAAACTGTTGCAAAAAAATAAAAACTGGAGACAAGTTTTTGACAAATCCTTTATTAGAATATAAAAATAGTCTCTCTCAATGTAAATGCATTGTAAATCACGCCGCCCGCCTTCTGGGATGGCTGGCTGCCAAATGCCTCCCCTGCGCTCTGACAGTTCTTATATAGGTAAGGGCAGGGCCACCTAGCAACGTCACCTGGTGGCTCCCCCCCCCCCCCCCCCTGTAATGTTGGGCCGGTGAAAGAATTGCACAATCTACTTCTTAGACAATGTACACACTCTGTACTGCTCTCAATGGTCTGCCCCTGTACATAGAAACATAGAATGTGTCGGCAGATAAGAACCACACTATATCCTTCTGGAGATATGGCCTCCAGTACTGCGCACAATACTCCAAGTGAGGTCTCACCAGTGTTCTGTACAGCGGCATAAGCACTTCTCTCTTTCTACTGCTTATACCTCTCCCTATACATCCAAGCATTCTGTGAGGTCAGTACAGATTGTGTACACTTTGTGGTAGGCCATTAGCTCTTTTGGCTCTGAGAAAGAGGTGGGTTCTCCCTTAAAACGCTTCAGCCAAGTCTATACAGACGCCACCAGGTTTCCTTGCATCACCGGTGCACTCCAGCAGCCTTGGAGGCCATCTTTTCCACTTGTATTGATATGTGTGTGCACATCATACATTTGTGAGTATAATGCATGTTGCTCTTTTATCTTTTAATAAACATTTATAGCGGTAATGCACTAGGTCGGTGCGGCCCTTCCCTTGTTGTTGTTTTGCAGTATGTTCGAATACCCATGGTCCTGAGGGGGCAGCAAAAACGTAGGCTCTCATACTAAGGTTACACACACACCACTCGCCTTCACGCACACCACTAAAAAGAGAAGTATTGTTTTTTTTTTTTTTTTGTTTTTTAGAATTATACTTGCCTAAGTGGATGCTGCATCTGTCCCCCGGCGCTTCTACACTGAGAACTGAGCGATCAAACACCATTGATTGCTTGGTTCTGACAGCTACCCGAGCAGAGAGCTGCTGGCTGTCAGTCACCGCTCTCTGTTCTGCCCCCTCCTCGCTCATTGGAGCGCTGAGCTGTGGAGGGGCAGGGAGTGGCCGGCTCAGGCTCTCAGCGGCTCACTGAGAGGCTGAGCCGGGTGTCGGTCCAGGCTCCTGGCGGATCCCGACTCCGTGGTCGTGATAACGCGGTGCCTGGACAAACACCTGTGAGGTCAGCAGAGAGCGGACTTCAGTCCACTCTCTGCTGAAAACGGGTCACAGAAGTGCAGAACGATCTGTACTCCTGTGATCCATAGGAGATGTACAGCCAAACGAGCTTTGGCTGTACATCTCCTTTAAACGCAGGAGAGTAACTGTTCTGGACTACATGTCCTATTGGGACACAGCAGCTGTGTCCCTGCAACAACGTGTCCCAACAGACCTCTATGGGATTGCCTGCACAGGGATGATCACAACACCTGGCATCCCTGTGCCGGCAGAACACTGCTTTGCACAGCACACAGAGATAATTTGCCTTGTAAATG